>NC_082718.1:71451372-72051372 GCF_030144855.1 Hypanus sabinus | reverse complement strand
TCCACAACCCTACAGGAAATACATTCCATTTCTAACACCCTGCAGGTAATATATTCCATTTCTAACACCCTACAGGTAATAGATTCCATTTCCACCACCCTACAGTTAATATATTCCATTTCTAACACCCTACAGGTAATACATTCAATTTCCACCACACTCACATAATACATTCCATTTCTAATACCCTACAGGTAATACATTTCATTTCCACCACCCTATAGGTAATACATTCCATTTTTAAAACCCTACATGTAATAAATTCCATTTCCGCAACCCTACAGGTATTACATTCCATTTCCAACACCCTACAGGTAATACATTCTTTCTAACACCCTATATGTAATACATTCAATTTCCAACACCCTACAGGTAATCATTCATTTTCTAAGACCCTACAGGTAATACATTCCATTTCCGCCACCCTACAGGTAATACATTAAATTTCCAGCACCCTACAGGTAATAGATTCCATTTCTAACACGCTACAGGTAATACATTCTATTTCAAAAACCCTGCAGTTAATACATTCAATTTCCACAACCCTGCAGGTAACATGTTCCATTTCCAACAACCTGCAGGTAATACATTCAATTTCCAACACCCTACAGGTAATACATTCTATTTCTAACACCCTACAGGTAATACATTACATCTCCAACACCCTAAAGGTAATACATTCCATTTCCACCAGCCTACAGGTAATACATTCCATTTCTAACACCCTACAGTTAATACATTCATTTTCCATCACCCTACAGTTAATATGTTCCATTTCCACCACCCTACAGGTAATACATTCAACTGCCAACACCCTACAGGTAATACATTCCATTTCTAACACCCTACAGGTAATACATTACATTTCCACCACCCTACAGGTAATACATTCAATTTCCACCACCCTACATGTTATACATTACATTTCTAACACCCTACAGGTAATACATTCCATTTCCAACACCCTACAGGTAATACATTCCATTTCTAAAACCCTGCAGGTAATACATTCCATTTCTAACACCCTACAGGTAATAGATTCCATTTCCACCACCCTACAGTTAATATATTCCATTTCTAACACCCTACAGGTAATACATTCAATTTCCACCACACTCACATAATACATTCCATTTCTAATACCCTACAGGTAATACATTCCATTTCCGCCACCCTACAGGTAATACATTAAATTTCCAGCACCCTACAGGTAATAGATTCCATTTCTAACACCCTACAGGTAATACATTCTATTTCAAAAACCCTGCAGTTAATACATTAAATTTCCACCACCCTGCAGGTAATATGTTCCATTTCCACCACCCTACATGTTATACATTCAATTTCCAACACCCTACAGGTAATACATTCCATCTCCAACACCCTAAAGGTAATACATTCCATTTCCACAACCCTACAGGTATTACATTCCATTACCACCACCCTCAGTTAATACATACCATTTCTAATACCCTACAGGTAATACATTCCATTTCCAACACCCTACAGGTAATACATTCTTTCTAACACCCTACAGGTAATACATGCAATTTCCAACACCCAACAGGTAATACATTCCATTTATAACACCCTACAGGTAACACATTCCATTTCCGCCACCCGACAGGTAATACATTAAATTTCCAGCACCCTGCAGGTAATAGATTCCATTTCTAACACCCTACAGGTAATACATTCCATTTCCACCACCCGACAGGTAATACATTCCATTTCTAACACCCTACATGTAATATATTCCATTTCCACCACCCTACTGGTAATACATTCCATTTCCAACAACCTACAGGTAATACATTCAATTTCCAACACCCTACAGGTAATACATTCCATTTCTAACAGCCTACAGTTAATGCATTCCATTTCCACAACCCTACAGGAAATACATTCCATTTCTAACACCCTACAGGTAATACATTCAATTTCCACCACACTCACATAATACATTCCATTTCTAATACCCTACAGGTAATACATTCCATTTCCGCCACCCTACAGGTAATACATTAAATTTCCAGCACCCTACAGGTAATAGATTCCATTTCTAACACCCTACAGGTAATACATTCTATTTCAAAAACCCTGCAGTTAATACATTAAATTTCCACCACCCTGCAGGTAATATGTTCCATTTCCACCACCCTACATGTTATACATTCAATTTCCAACACCCTACAGGTAATACATTCCATCTCCAACACCCTAAAGGTAATACATTCCATTTCCACGACCCTACAGGTAATTCATTCCATTTCCAACAACCTACAGGTAATACATTCCATTCCTAACACCCTATAGGTAATACAGTCAATTTACAACATCCTACAGGTAATACATTCCATTTCTAACACCCTACAGGTAATACATTAAATTTCCAGCACCCTACAGGTAATAGATTCCATTTTCAACACCCTACAGGTAATGCATTCCATTTCTAACACCCTACAGTTAATAGATTCAATTTCCAACACACTACAGGTAATGCATTCCATTTCTAACATGCTACAGGTAATACATTCCATTTCTAACACCCTACAGGTAATACATTCCATTTCTAACACCCTACCGGTAATACATTCCATTTCCGCCACCCTACCGGTAATACATTCCATTTCCACCACCCTACAGGAAATACATTCCATTTCCACCACCCTACAGGTAATACATTCCATTTCAAACACCCTACACGTAATACATACCATTTCCGCCACCCTACAGGTAATACATTACATTTCCAACACCCTGCAGGTAATACATTCCATATCTAAAACCCTACAGGTAATACATTCCATTTCCACCACCCTACTGGTAATACATTCCATTTCCAACAACCTACAGGTAATACATTCAATTTCCAACACCCTACAGGTAATACATTCCATTTCTAACAGCCTACAGTTAATACATTCCATTTCCACAGCCCTACAGGAAATACATTCCATTCATAACACCCTATAGGTAATACATTCAATTTCCAACATCCTACAGGTAATACATTCCATTTCTAACACCCTACAAGTAATACATTCCATTACCAACACCCTACAGGTAAAACATTCCATTTCTAACATCCTACAGGTAATAGAATCAATTTCCAGCACACTACAGGTAATGCATTCCATTTCTAACAACCTACAGGTAATACATTCCATTTCCACAACCCTACAGTTAATATATTCCATTGCTAACACCCTACAGGTAATACATTCCATTTCTAATACCCTACAGGTAATACATTTCATTTCCACCACCCTACAGGTAATACATTCCATTTATAACACCCTACATGTAATAAATTCCATTTCACAACCCTACAGGTATTACATTCCATTTCCAACACCCTACAGGTAATACATTATTTCTAACACCCTACAGGTAATACATTCAATTTCCAACACCCTGTAGGTGATCATTCCTTTTCTAAGACCATACATGTAATACATTCCATTTCCGCCACCCTACAGGTAATACATTCTATTTCAAAAACCCTGCAGTTAATACATTCAAATTCCACCACCCTACAGGTAATACATTCTATTTCTAACCCCCAACACGTAATACATTCCATCTCCAACACCCTATAGGTAATACATTCAACTGCCAACACCCTACAGGTAATACATTCTATTTCTAACATCCTACAGGTTATAAATTCCATTTCTAACACCGTACAGGTAATACATTCCATTTCCACCACCCTACAGGTAGTACATTCCATTTCTAACACCCGACAGGTAATATATTCCATTTCCAGCACCCTACAGGTAATAGTTTCCATTTCTAACACCCTACAGGTAATACATTCTATTTCAAAAACCCTGCAGTTAATACATAAAATTTCCACCACCCTGCAGGTAATATGTTCCATTTTCAACACCCTACAGGTAATGCATTCCATTTCTAACACCCTACAGTTAATAGATTCAATTTCCAACACACTACAGGTAATGCATTCCATTTCTAACATGCTACAGGTAATACATTCCATTTCTAACACCCAACAGGTAATACATTCCATTTCTAACACCCTACCGGTAATACATTCCATTTCCACCACCCTACAGGTAATACATTCCATTTCCACCACCCTACAGGTAATCATTCCGTTTCTATGACCCTACAGGTAATACATTAAATTTCCAGAACCCTACAGGTAATAGATTCCATTTCTAACACGCTACAGGTAATACATTCTATTTCAAAAACCCTGCAGTTAATACATTCAATTTCCACCACCCTGCATGTAATATGTTCCATTTCCAACAACCTGCAGGTAATACATTCAATTTCCAACACCCTACAGGTAATACATTCTATTTCTAACACCCTACAGGTAATACATTCCATCTCCAACACCCTAAAGGTAATACATTCCATTTCCACCAGCCTACAGGTAATACATTCCATTTCCAACAACCTACAGGTAATACATTCCATTTCCACCACCCTACAGGTAATACATTCCATTTCTAACACCCTACTGGTAATACATTCCATTTCTAACACCCTACAGGTAATACATTAAATTTCCAGCACCGTACAGGTAATAGATTCCATTTCTAACACCCTACAGGTAATACATTCTATTTCAAAAACCCTGCAGTTAATACATTCAATTTCCACCACCCTGCAGGTAATATGTTCCATTTTCAACACCCTACAGATAATGCATTCCATTTCTAACACCCTACAGTTAATAGATTCAATTTCCAACACCCTACAGGTAATACATTACATTTCCAACAGCCTGCAGGAAATACATTCCATTTCTAACACCCTACAGGTAATACATTCCATTTTCACCACCCTACAGGTAATACATTCCATTTCTAACACCCTACAGGTAATACATTCTATTTCAAAAACCCTGCAGTTAATACATTCAATTTCCACCACCCTGCAGGTAATATGTTCCATTTTCAACACCCTACAGGTAATGCATTCCATTTCTAACACCCTACAGTTAATAGATTCAATTTCCAACTCCCTACAGCTAATACATTACATTTCCAACACCCTGCAGGTAATACATTCCATTTCTAACACCCTACAGGTAATACATTCCATTTTCACCACCCTACAGTTAATACATTCCATTTCTAACACCCTACAGGTAATATATTCCATTTCCCCCACCCTACTGGTAATACATTCCATTTCCAACAACCTACAGGTAATACATTCAATTTCCAACACACTACAGGTAATACATTCCATTTCTAACAGCCTACAGTTAATACATTCCATTTCCACAACCCTACAGGAAATACATTCCATTTCTAACACCCTACACGTAATACATTCCATTTCCACCACCCTACAGGTAATACATTCCATTTCTAACACCCTACCGGTAATACATTCCATTTCCACCACGCTACAGGTAATGCATTGCATTTCTAACACCCTACAGGTAATACATTCCATTTCCACCACCCTACAGGTAATCATTCCGTTTCTAAGACCCTACAGGTAATACATTCAATTTCCAACTACCGACAGGTAATACATTCTATTTCTAACACCCTACAGGTAATACATTCCATTTCTAACACCCTACCGGTAATACATTCCATTTCCACCACGCTACAGGTAATACATTCCATTTCTAACACCCTACAGTTAATACATTCATTTTCCACCACCCTACACTTAATATGTTCCATTTCCACCACCCTACAGGTAATACATTCAACTGCCAACACCCTACAGGTAATACATTCCATTTCTAACACCCTACAGGTAATACATTACATTTCCAACACCCTACAGGTAATACATTCAATTTCCACCACCCTACAGGTTATCCATTCCATTTCTAACACCCTACAGGTAATACATTCCATTTCCACCACCCTACACGTAATACATTCCATTTCCAACAACCTACAGGTAATACATTCCATTTCCACCACCCTACAGGTAATGCATTACATTTCTAACACCCTACTGGTAATACATTCCATTTCTAACACCCTACAGGTAATACATTAAATTTCCAGCACCCTACAGGTAATAGATTCCATTTCTAACACCCTACAGGTAATACATTCTATTTCAAAAACTCTGCAGTTAATACATTAAATTTCCACAACCCTGCAGGTAATATGTTCCATTTCCAACACACTACAGGTAATGCATTCCATTTCTAACACCCTACAAGTAATACATTCCATTACCAACACCCTACAGGTAATACATTCCATTTCTAACACCCTACAAGTAATACATTCCATTACCAACATCCTACAGGTAATACATTCTATTTCAAATACCCTGCAGTTAATACATTCAATTTCCACCACCCTACAGGTAATACATTCTATTTCTAACCCCCAACACGTAATACATTCCATCTCCAACACCCTATAGGTAATACATTCCACTGCCAACACCCTACAGGTAATACATTCTATTTCTAACACCCTACAGTTTATAAATTCCTTTTCCACCACCCTACAGGTAATACATTCAATTTCCACCACCCTACAGGTTATACATTCCATTTCTAACACCCTACAGGTAATACATTCCATTTCCACCACCCTACAGGTAGTACATTCCATTTCTAACAACCGACTGGTAATATATTCCATTTCCAGCACCCTACAGGTAATACATTCAATTTCCACCACCCTACAGGTTATCCATTCCATTTCTAACACCCTACAGGTAATACATTCCATTTCCACCACCCTACAGGTAATACATTCCATTTCTAACACCCTACAGGTAATATATTCCATTTCCACCGCCCTCCTGGTAATACATTCCATTTCCAACAACCTACAGGTAATACATTCAATTTCCAACACCCTACAGGTAATACATTCCATTTCTAACAGCCTACAGTTAATACATTCCATTTCCACAACCCTACAGGAAATACATTCCATTTCTAACACCCTACACGTAATACATTCCATTTCCACCACCCTACAGGTAATACATTCCCTTTCTAACACCCTACTGGTAATACATTCCATTTCCACCACGCTACAGGTAATGCATTCCATTTCTAACACCCTACAGGTAATACATTCCATTTCCACCACCCTACAGGTAATACATTCCATTTCCACCACCCTACAGGTAATACATTCAATTTCCACCACCCTACAGGTTATACATTCCATTTCTAACACCCTACAGGTAATACATTCCATTTCCACAACCCTACAGGAAATACATTCCATTTCTAACACCCTACACGTAATACATTCCATTTCCACCACCCTACAGGTAATACATTCCATTTCTAACACCCTACTGGTAATACATTCCATTTCCACCACGCTACAGGTAATGCATTCCATTTCTAACACCCTACAGGTAATACATTCCATTTCCACCACACTACAGGTAATACATTTCATTTCCAACAACCTACAGGTAATACATTCCATTCCTAACACCCTATAGGTAATACATTCAATTTCCAACATCCTACAGGTAATACATTCCATTTCTAACACCCTACATGTAATACATTCCATTACCAACACCCTACAGGTAATACATTCCATTTCTAACAACCAACAGGTAATACATTCCTTTTCCACAACCCTACAGTTAATATATTCCATTTCTAACACCCTACCGGTAATACATTCCATTTCCACCACCCTCAGGTAATACATACCATTTCTAATACCCTACAGGTAATACATTTCATTTCCACCACCCTACAGGTAATACATTCCATTTATAACACCCTACATGTAATAAATTCCATTTCACAACCCTACAGGTATTACATTCCATTTCCAACACCCTACAGGTAATACGTTCTTTCTAACACCCTACAGGTAATACATTCAATTTCCAACACCCTGCAGGTGATCATTCCTTTTCTAAGACCCTACATGTAATACATTCCATTTCCGCCACCCTACAGGTAGTACATTCTATTTCAAAAACCCTGCAGTTAATACATTCAATTTCCACCACGCTACAGGTAATACATTCTATTTCTAACCCCCAACACGTAATACATTCCATCTCCAACACCCTATAGGTAATACATTCAACTGGCAACACCCTACAGGTAATACATTACATTTCCAACACCCTGCAGGTAATACATTCCATTTCTAACACCCTACAGGTAATACATTCCATTTCCACCATCCTACAGGTAATACATTCCATTTCTAACACCCTACAGGTAATATATTCCATTTCCACCACACTACTGGTAATACATTCCATTTCCAACAACCTACAGGTAATACATTCAATTTCCAACACCCTACAGGTAATACATTCCATTTCTAACAGCCTACAGTTAATACATTCCATTTCCACAACCCTACAGGAAATACATTCCATTTCTAACACCCTACACGTAATACATTCCATTTCCACCACCCTCAGGTAATACATACCATTTCTAATACCCTACAGGTAATACATTTCATTTCCACCACCCTACAGGTAATACATTCCATTTATAACACCCTACATGTAATAAATTCCATTTCACAACCCTACAGGTATTACATTCCATTTCCTACACCCTACAGGTAATTCATTCTTTCTAACACCCTACAGGTAATACATTCAATTTCCAACACCCTGCAGCTGATCATTCCTTTTCTAAGACCCTACATGTAATACATTCCATTTCCACCACCCTACAGTTAATACATTCTATTTCAAAAACTCTGCAGTTAATACATTCAATTTCCACCACCCTACAGGTAATACATTCTATTTCTAACCCCCAACACGTAATACATTCCATCTCCAACACCCTATAGGTAATACATTCAACTGCCAACACCCTACAGGTAATACATTCTATTTCTAACACCCTACAGGTTATAAATTCCATTTCCACCACCCTACAGGTAATACATTCAATTTCCACCACCCTACAGGTTATACATTCCATTTCTAACACCCTACAGGTAATACATTCCATTTCCACCACCCTACAGGTAGTACATTCCATTTCTAACACCCGACAGGTAATATATTGTAGCGGTGTGCTACAAGCCGCGCTAAAATTACGACACGGAGTCGGTAACTGCAGTCGAAGGAAAAACTTTATTCGAAAACTTCAGCCTCACTTATAAGCCTTTGTCAACCGGCCCCCCATGGCGAAGAGGCTCCAAAGCTCTGTGCTCGCAAACCCCCGTAGGCTATCTAATTGTGAGTCTGTTCGGATACGCTAGGAAATGAGGCGCTACATTACCCCCCCCCAGAACCGGCGATACACCCCCCAATGTCCACAGCCTGGGCCAGAACCTGCTTGGGAGGTCGGCCTCTGCGCCGAGGCGCCGGAAACTCGGCCGGTTGCGCCAGGTCCACATGGGCCGGCTTGAGGCGGTCCACCGTGAAAACCTCCTCCTTCCCCCCAACGTCCAGCACGAACGTGGACCCGTTGTTCCGGAGCACCGTAAACGGCCCCTCGTATGGCCGCTGCAGCGGTGGCCGATGCCCGCCCCTTCGCACAAACACAAACTTACAGTTCCGTAGGTCTGTGGGTACGCAGGTCGGCTGCCGCCCATGCTGTGAAGTGGGTATGGGGGCCAGGCTACCGAGCTTCTCGCGAAGTCTGCCCAGGACTGCAGCGGGTTCTTCCTCTTGCCCCCTCGGGGCTGGTAGGAACTCCCCGGGGACGGCCAGGGGCGCGCCGTATACCAACTCGGCCGACGAGGCGTGCAGGTCGTCCTTGGGCGCTGTGCGGATGCCGAGAAGGACCCAGGGAAGCTCGTCCGCCCAGTTGGCTCCTCGCAGGCGGGCCATGAGGGCCGACTTCAGGTGACGGTGGAAACGCTCCACTAGCCCGTTCGACTGTGGGTGGTAGGCAGTGGTGTGGTGCAGCTGAGTCCCCAAAAGGCTGGCCATAGCTGACCACAGGCTGGAGGTGAACTGGGCGCCTCTGTCGGAGGTAATGTGGGCTGGTACACCAAAGCGGGATATCCAGGTGGCGAGCAGGGCTCGGGCGCAAGATTCGGAGGTGGTGTCGGTGAGCGGGACCGCCTCTGGCCATCTTGTGAACCGGTCCACGATAGTCAGGAGGTAACGCGCTCCGCGCGACACTGGCAGGGGGCCCACGATATCCACATGAATGTGGTCGAAACGCCGGTGGGCGGGATGGAACTGCTGCGGTGGGGCTTTGGTGTGCCGCTGAACCTTGGCCGTCTGGCAGTGCATGCACGTTCTGGCCCATTCACTGACCTGTTTGCGGAGACCGTGCCAAACGAACCTGCTGGAAACCAGCCGGACAGTTGTCCGGATGGAGGGATGCGCCAAGTTATGAATGGAGTCGAAAACACGTTGCCGCCAGGCTGCAGGGACGACCGGACGGGGTCGGCCGGTGGCGACGTCACAGAGTAGGGTCCTCTCACCTGGGCCCACGGGGAAGTCCTGGAGCTGCAAACCAGAGACTGCAGTCCTGTAACTCGGAATCTCCTCATCTACCTGCTGTGCCTCTGCCAGTGCCTCAAAGTCTACCCCTTGGGAAAGGGCATGAACGGTAGGGCGAGAGAGCGCATCCGCCACGACATTGTCCTTACCCGAGACGTGCCGGACATCCGTTGTGTATTCAGAGATGTAGGACAGGTGGCGTTGCTGGCGGGATGACCAGGGGTCGGATGCTTTCGTAAACGCAAAGGTAAGCGGTTTGTGGTCCGTGAACGCGGTGAAGGGCCGACCTTCTAGGAAGTACCTGAAATGCCGGATTGCCAGGTAGAGCGCCAACAGTTCCCGGTCAAAAGCACTGTACTTGAGCTCGGGTGGCCGCAGGTGTTTGCTGAAAAACGCCAGGGGTTGCCAGCGACCTGCGATGAGCTGCTCCAGCACCCCACCGACTGCCGTGTTTGATGCGTCCACTGTGAGGGCGGTAGGGGTGTCCATTCTGGGATGTACTAGCATTGCGGCGTCAGCCAAAGCTTCCTTCGTTTGAACGAAAGCGGCGGCGGACTCCTCGTCCCAGGTAATGTTCTTGCTCGGACCCGACATCAGGGCGAACAGGGGGCGCATGATCCGGGCAGCTGAAGGGAGGAAGCGGCGGTAGAAATTGACCATACCTACGAATTCCTGAAGGCCTTTGATCGTGGTGGGTCGGGGGAAGTGGCGGACCGCATCTACCTTAGCGGGCAGAGGGGTTGCCCCGTCTTTAGTAATCCTGTGGCCCAGGAAGTCAATGGTATCAAGTCCGAACTGGCATTTGGCAGGGTTGATTGTAAGACCGTACTCACTCAGTCGGGCGCAGAGTTGACGGAGGTGGGACAGATGTTCCCGACGACTGCCGCTGGCTATGAGGATGTCATCCAAATAGATGAACGCGAAGTCCAGGTCCCGTCCCACCGCGTCCATTAACCGCTGGAATGTCTGTGCGGCATTCTTCAGGCCGAACGGCATGCGGAGGAACTCGAAGAGGCCAAACGGGGTGATGAGAGCCGTTTTGGGGACGTCGTCAGGATGCATCGGGATTTGATGGTACCCTCGGACAAGGTCGACCTTGGAGAAGATCCGGGCGCCGTGCAGGTTTGCCGCAAAGTCCTGAATGTGCGGCACAGGGTAGCGGTCCGGTGTGGTAGCCTCGTTCAGCCTGCGGTAGTCGCCGCACGGTCTCCAGCCCCCTGTCGCTTTGGGCACCATGTGCAGGGGGGAAGCCCAGGGGCTGTCGGACCGCCGGATGATCCCCAATTCCTCCATTCTCTGGAACTCCTCCTTCGCCAGTCGGAGCTTGTCCGGGGGAAGCCGCCGAGCACGGGCATGGAGGGGTGGTCCCTGTGTCGGGATGTGGTGCTGTACGCCGTGCCTGGGCATGGCTGCTGTGAACTGCGGTGCCAGAACCGATGGGAACTCCGCCAGGACCCTGGTGAAATCGTTGTCGGACAGCGTGATGGAGCCGAGGTGAGGGGCTGGCAACTGGGCCGCGCCCAGGGAGAACGTCTGAAAGGTCTCGGCGTGTACCAGTCTCTTCCTGGGCAGGTCAACCAGCAGGCTGTGAGCTCGCAAAAAATCCGCACCCAGAAGCGGTTGGGCTACGGCGGCCAGTGTGAAGTCCCACGTGAACCGGCTGGGGCCGAACAGTAGCTGCACCTGACGGGTGCCATAGGTCCTTATTGTGCTGCCATTCACGGCCCTCAGGGGGGGACCCGGTGCCCTGCTGCGGGTGTCGTAACTCGTCGGAGGTAAAACGCTGATCTCAGCCCCAGTATCGACCAAAAACCGGCGTCCCGACCTTCTATCCCACACATACAGGAGGCTATCCCGATGGCCAGCCGCCGTAGCCATCAGCGGCGGCTGGCCCTGGCGTTTCCCGGGAACTTGCAGGGCGGGCGGCAACGGCGGGCTTCTGCGCCCCACCGCTGGTGGTAGAAGCACCAGTGGTCATTGGGCCGGGGGTTAGTGGGCTCTGCGGCCGGGCCTGGACTGGTTTGCTGCCGGGAGCGTGTCTGGGAGATCTGTGCGATGGACGCCCCGCTCACCTTTTTGGCGTTCCACAGCAAGTCCGCCCGGGCTGCCACCTTCCGGGGGTCACTGAAATCCGCGTCGGACAGCAGCAGGCGTATGTCCTCGGGCAGCTGCTCCAGGAATGCCTGCTCAAACATGAGGCCTGTGTGTCCCTCGGCCAGAGACAACATCTCATTCATTAAAGCTGATGGAGGTCTGTCGCCCAAGCCGTCCAGGTGCAGTAAACGGGCAGCCCGCTCGCGCCGTGAGAGTCCGAAAGTCCTGAGGAGCAGGGCTTTGAATTCCGTGTACTTGCCGTCTGCCGGGGGCGACTGTACGAACTCCGCGACCTGGGCAGCTGAGTCCTGGTCGAGGGAGCCCACCACGTAGTAGTAGCGGGTGTCTTCTGAGGTGATCCGGCGAACGTGGAATTGGGCTTCGGCTTGCTGGAACCATAGGTCCGGGCGCTGTGTCCAGAAACCCGGCAGTTTCAACGAAACCGCATGAACAGAGGCGGCGTCGGTCATTTCTGGTCCAAAAATCGTTTGGACCGTCGGGGTCACCAATTGTAGCGGTGTGCTACAAGCAGCGCTAAAATTACGACACGGAGTTGGTAACTGCAGTCGAAGGAAAAACTTTATTCGAAAACTTCAGCCTCACTTATAAGCCTCTGTCAACCGGCCCCACATGACGAAGAGGCTCCAAAGCTCTGTGCTCG
The DNA here is from genome assembly GCF_030144855.1 of Hypanus sabinus. NCBI lineage: Eukaryota > Metazoa > Chordata > Chondrichthyes > Myliobatiformes > Dasyatidae > Hypanus > Hypanus sabinus. Next base: position 72,038,222 of record NC_082718.1, on the reverse strand, counting down.
CAAACCCCCGTAGGCTATCTAATTGTGAGTCGGTTCGGATAGGCTAGGAAATGAGGCGCTACAATATTCCATTTCCAGCACCCTACAGGTAATACATTCAATTTCCACCACCCTACAGGTTATCCATTCCATTTCTAACACCCTACAGGTAATACATTCCATTTCCACCACCCTACAGGTAATACATTCCATTTCCAGCAACCTACAGGTAATACATTCCATTTCCACCACCCTACAGGTAATACATTCCATTTCTAACACCCTACTGGTAATACATTCTATTTCTAACACCCTACAGGTAATACATCAAATTTCCAGCACCCTACAGGTAATAGATTCCATTTCTAACACCCTACAGGTAATACATTCTATTTCAAAAACCCTGCAGTTAATACATTAAATTTCCACCACCCTGCAGGTAATATGATACATTTTCAACACCCTACAGGTAATGCATTCCATTTCTAAAACCCTACAGTTAATAGATTCAATTTCCAACACACTACAGGTAATGCATTCCATTTCTAACACCCTACAGGTAATACATTACATTTCCAACACCCTGCAGGTAATATATTCCATTTCTAACACCCTACAGGTAATATATTCCAGTTCCATCACCCTACTGATAATACATTCCATTTCCAACAACCTACAGGTAATACATTCAATTTCCAACACCCTACAGGTAATACATTCCATTTCTTACAGCCTACAGTTAATACATTCCATTTCCACAACCCTACAGGAAATACATTCCATTTCTAACACCCTACACGTAACACATTCCATTTCCACCACCCTACAGGTAATACATTAAATTTCCAGCACCCTACGGATAATAGATTCCATTTCTAACACCCTACAGGTAATACATTCTATTTCAATAACCCTGCAGTTAATACATAAAATTTCCACCACCCTACAGGTAATATGTTCCATTTTCAACACCCTACAGGTAATGCATTCCATTTCTAACACCATACAGTTAATAGATTCAATTTCCAACACACTACAGGTAATGCATTCCATTTCTAACACCCTACAGGTAATACATTACATTTCCCACACCCTGCAGGTAATACATTCCATTTCTAACACCCTACTGTTAATACATTCCATTTCCAACACGCTACTGGTAATACATTCCATTTCTAACACCCTACAGGTAATACATTCAATTTCTAACACCCTACAGGTAATACATTCAATTTCCAACACCCTACAGGTAATACATTCCATTTCTAACACCCTACAGGAAATACATTCCATTTCCTCCACCCTACAGGTAATCATTCCATTTCTAAGACCCTACAGGTAATACATTCCATTTTCGCCACTCTACAGGTAGTACATTAATTTCCAGCACCCTACAGGTAATAGAATCCATTTCTAACACCCTACAGTTAATACATTCCATTTCCACAACCCTACAGGAAATACATTCCATTTCCACCACGCTACAGGTAATGCATTCCATTTCTAACACCCTATAGGTAATACATTCCATTTCCACCACCCTACAGGTAATACATTTCATTTCCAACAACCTACAGGTAATACATTCCATTCCTAACACCCTATAGGTAATACATTCAATTTCCAACATCCTACAGGTAATACATTCCATTTCTAACACCCTACAGGTAATACATTCTATTACCACCACCCAACAGGTAATGCATGGCATTTCTAACATCCTACAGGTAATAGATTCCATTTCCAACACACTACAGGTAATGCATTCCATTTCTAACAACCTACAGGTAATACATTCCATTTCCACCACGCTACAGTTAACATATTCCATTTCTAACACCCTACCGGTAATACATTCCATTTCCACCAACCTACAGGTAATACATTCCATTTCTAACACACTACAGGTAATACATTCCATTCCCACCACCCTACAGGTAATCATTCCGTTTCTATGACCCTACAGGTAATACATTAAATTTCCAGCACCCTACAGGTAATAGATTCCATTTCTAACACACTACAGGTAATACATTCTATTTCAAAAACCCTGCAGTTAATACATTCAATTTCCACCACCCTGCATGTAATATGTTCCATTTCCAACACCCTGCAGGTAATACATTCAATTTCCAACACCCTACAGGTAATACATTCTATTTCTAACACCCTACAGGTAATACATTCCATCTCCAACACCCTAAAGGTAATACATTCCATTTCCTCCAGCCTACAGGTAATACATTCCATTTCTAACACCCTACAGTTAATACATTCATTTTCCACCACCCTACACTTAATATGTTCCATTTCCACCACCCTACAGGTAATACATTCAACTGCCAACACCCTACAGGTAATACATTCCATTTCTAACACCCTACAGGTAATACATTACAATTCCACCACCCTACAGGTAATACATTCAATTTCCACCACCCTACAGGTTATCCATTCCATTTCTAACACCCTGCAGGTAATACATTCCATTTCCACCACCCTACAGGTAATACATTCCATTTCCAACAACCTACAGGTAATACATTCCATTTCCACCACCCTACAGGTAATACATTCCATTTCTAACACCCTACTGGTAATACATTCCATTTCTAACACCCTACAGGTAATACATTGAATTTCCAGCACCCTACAGGTAATAGATTCCATTTCTAACACCGTACAGGAAATACATTCTATTTCAAAAACCCTGCAGTTAATACATTAAATTTCCACCACCCTGCAGGTAATATGTTGCATTTTCAACACCCTACAGGTAATGCATTCCATTTCTAACACCCTACAGTTAATAGATTCAATTTCCAACACACTACAGGTAATGCATTCCATTTCTAACACCCTACAAGTAATACATTACATTTCCAACACCCTGCAGGTAATACATTCCATTTCTAACACCCTACAGGTAATATATTCCATTTCCACCATCCTACTGGTAATACATTCCATTTCCAACAACCTACAGGTAATACATTCAATTTCCAACACCCTACAGGTAATACATTCCATTTCTAACAGCCTACAGTTAATTCATTCCATTTCCACAACCCTACAGGAAATACATTCCATTTCTAACACCCTACACGTAATACATTCCATTTCCACCACCCTACAGGTAATACATTAAATTTCCAGCACCCTACAGGTAATAGATTCCATTTCTAACACCCTACAGGTAATACATTCTATTTCAAAAACCCTGCAGTTAATACATTAAATTTCCACCACCCTGCAGGTAATATGTTCCATTTTCAACACCCTACAGGTAATGCATTCCATTTCTAACACCCTACAGTTAATAGATTCAATTTCCAACACACTACAGGTAATGCATTCCATTTCTAACACCCTACAGGTAATACATTACATTTCCAACACCCTGGAGGTAATACATTCCATTTCTAACACCCTACTGTTAATACATTCCATTTCCAACACGCTACAGGTAATACATTCCATTTCTAACACCCTACAGGTAATACATTCAATTTCTAACACCCTACAGGTAATACATTCAATTTCCAACACCCTACAGGTAATACATTCCATTTCTAACGCCCTACAGGAAATACATTCCATTTCCTCCACCCTACAGGTAATCATTCCATTTCTAAGACTCTACAGGTAATACATTACATTTCCGCCACTCTACAGGTAATACATTAATTTCCCGCACCCTACAGTTAACAGATTCCATTTCTAACACCCTACAGGTAATACATTCAATTTCCAACCCCCTACAGGTAATACATTCCATTTCTAACACCCTACAGTTAACACATTCCATTTCCACAACCCTACAGGAAATACATTCCATTTCTAACACTCTATAGGTAATACATTCCTTTTCCACCACCCTACTGGTAATACATTCAATATCCACCACGCTACAGGTAATGAATTCCATTTCTAACACCCTATAGGTAATACATTCCATTTCCACCACCCTACAGGTAATACATTTCATTTCCAACAACCTACAGGTAATATATTCCATTCCTAACACCCTATAGGTAATACATTCAATTTCCAATATCCTACAGGTAATACATTCCATTTCTAACACCCTACAGGTATTACATTCCATTACCACCACCCTACAGGTAATACATTCCATTTCTAACATCCTACAGGTAATAGATTCCATTTCCAACACACTACAGGTAATGCATTCCATTTCTAACACCCTACAGGTAATATATTCCATTTCCACCATCCTACTGGTAATACATTCCATTTCCAACAACCTACAGGTAATACATTAAATTTCCAGCACCCTACAGGTAATAGAATCCATTTCTAACACCCAACAGGTAATACATTCTATTTCAAAAACCCTGCAGTTAATACATTAAATTTCCACCACCCTGCAGGTAATATGTTCCATTTTCAACACCCTACAGGTAATGCATTCCATTTCTAACACCCTACAGTTAATAGATTCAATTTCCAACACACTACAGGTAATGCATTCCATTTCTAACACCCTACAGGTAATACATTCCATTTCCAACACGCTACAGGTAATACATTCCATTTCTAACACCCTACAGGTAATACATTCAATTTCTAACACCCTACAGGTAATACATTCAATTTCCAACACCCTACAGGTAATACATTCCATTTCTAACGCCCTACAGGAAATACATTCCATTTCCTCCACCCTGAAGGTAATCATTCCATTTCTAAGACCCTACAGGTAATACATTCCATTTCCGCCACTCTACAGGTAATACAGTAATTTCCCGCACCCTACAGGTAATAGATTCCATTTCTAACACCCTACAGGTAATACATTCAATTTCCAACACCCTACAGGTAATACATTCCATTTCTAACACCCTACAGTTAATACATTCCATTTCCACAACCCTACAGGAAATACATTCCATTTCTAACACTCTATAGGTAATACATTCCTTTTCCACCACCCTACTGGTAATACATTCAATATCCACCACGCTACAGGTAATGCATTCCATTTCTAACACCCTATAGGTAATACATTCCATTTCCACCACCCTACAGGTAATACATTTCATTTCCAACAACCTACAGGTAATACATTCCATTCCTAACACCCTATAGGTAAAACATTCAATTTCCAATATCCTACAGGTAATACATTCCATTTCTAACACCCTACAGGTAATACATTCCATTAGTACCACCCTACAGGTAATACATTCCATTTCTAACATCCTACAGGTAATAGATTCCATTTCCAACACACTACAGGTAATGCATTCCATTTCTTACAACCTACAGGTAATACATTCCATTTCCACCACCCTACAGTTAATATATTCCGTTTTTATGACCCTACAGGTAATACATTAAATTTCCAGCACCCTACAGGTAATAGATTCCATTTCTAACACCCTACAGGTAATACATTCTATTTCAAAAACCCTGCAGTTAATACATTCAATTTCCACCACCCTGCAGGTAATATGTTCCATTTCCAACACCCTGCAGGTAATACATTCAATTTCCAACACCCTACAGGTAATACATTCTATTTCTAACACCCTACAGGTAATACATTCCATTTCCACCAGCCTACAGGTAATACATTCCATTTCTAACACCCTACAGTTAATACATTCATTTTCCACCGCCCTACACTTAATATGTTCCATATCCACCACCCTACAGGTAATACATTCAACTGCCAACACCCTACAGGTAATACATTCCATTTCAAACACCCTACAGGTAATACAGTACATTTCCACCACCCTACAGGTAATACATTCAATTTCCACCACCCTACAGGTTATCCATTCCATTTCTAACACCCTACAGGTAATACATTCCATTTCCACCACCCTACAGGTAATACATTCCATTTCCAACAACCTACAGGTAATACATTCCATTTCCACCACCCTACAGGTAATGCATTCCATTTTTAACACCCTACTGGTAATACATTCCATTTCTAACAATCTGCAGGTAATACATTAAATTTCCAGCACCCTACAGGTAATAGATTCCATTTCCAGCACCCTACAGGTAATAGATTCCATTTCTAACACCCTACAGGTAATACATTCTATTCCAAAAACCCTGCAGTTAATACATTAAATTTCCAAAACCCTGCAAGTAATATGTTCCATTTTCAACACCCTACAGGTAATGCATTCCATTTCTAACACCCTACAGTTAATAGATTCAATTTCCAACACACTACAGGTAATGCATTCCATTTCTAACACCCTACAGGTAATACATTACATTTCCAACACCCTGCAGGTAATACATTCCATTTCTAACACCCTACAGGTAATACATTCCATTTCCACCATCCTACAGGTAATACATTACATTTCTAACACCCTACAGGTAATATATTCCATTTCCACCACCCTACTGGTAATACATTCAATTTCCAATATCCTACAGGTAATACATTCCATTTCTAGCACCCTACAGGTAATACATTGCATTACCACCACCCTACAGGTAATACATTCCATTTCTAACATCCTACAGGTAATAGATTCAATTTCCAACACACTACAGGTAATGCATTCCATTTCTAACAACCTACAGGTAATACATTCTATTTCAAAAACCCTGCAGTTAATACATTCAATTTCCACCACCCTGCAGGTAATATGTTCCATTTCCAACACCCTACATGTAATACATTCAATTTCCACAAGCCTACAGGTAATACATTCCATTTCCACCACCCTACAGGTAATACATTCCATTTCTAACACACTACAGGTAATACATTCCATTTCCACCACCCTACAGGTAATCATTCCGTTTCTATGACCCTACAGGTAATACATTAAATTTCCAGCACCCTACAGGTAGTAGATTCCATTTCTAACACCCTACTGGTAATACATTCTATTTCAAAAACCCTGCAGTTAATACATTCAATTTCCACCACCCTGCAGGTAATATGTTCCATTTCCAACACCCTGCAGGTAATACATTCAATTTCCAACACCCTACAGGTAATACATTCTATTTCTAACACCCTACAGGTAATATATTCCATTTCCACCACCCTACTGGTAATACATTCCATTTCCAACAACCTACAGGTAATACATTCAATTTCCAACACCCTACAGGTAATACATTCCATTTCTAACAGCCTACAGTTAATACATTCCATTTCCACAAACCTACAGGTAATACATTCCATTTCTAACACCCTACCGATAATACATTCCATTTCCACCACACTACAGGTAATACATTTTATTTCCAACAACCTACAGGTAATACATTCCATTCCTAACACCCTATAGGTAATACATTCAATTTCAAACATCCTACAGGTAATACATTCCATTTCTAACACCCTACAGTTAATATATTCCATTTCTAACACCCTACAGGTAATACATTCCATTTCCACCACCCTCAGGTAATACATTCCATTTCTAATACCCTACAGGTAATACATTTCATTTCCACCACCCTACAGGTAATACATTCCATTTATAACACCCTAGATGTAATAAATTCCATTTCACAACCCTACAGGTATTACATTCCATTTCCAACACCCTACAGGTAATACATTCAATTTCCAACACCCTGCAGGTGATCATTCCTTTTCTAAGACCCTACATGTAATACATTCCATTTCCGCCACCCTACAGGTAATACATTCTATTTCAAAAACCCTGCAGTTAATACATTCAATTTCCACCACCCTACAGGTAATACATTCTATTTCTAACCCCCAACACGTAATACATTCCATCTCCACCACCCTACAGGTAATACATTCCATTTCTAACACCCTACAGGTAATACATTCCATTTCCACCATCCTACAGGTAATACATTACATTTCTAACACCCTACAGGTAATATATTCCATTTCCACCACCCTACTGGTAATACATTCAATTTCCAATATCCTACAGGTAATACATTCCATTTCTAGCACCCTACAGGTAATACATTGCATTACCACCACCTTACTGGTAATATATTCCATTTCTAACACCCTACAGGTAATACACTAAATTTCCAGCACCCTACAGGTAATAGATTCCATTTCTAACACCCTACAGGTAATACATTCTATTTCAAAAACCCTGCAGTCAATACATTAAATTTCTACCACCCTGCAGGTAATATGTTCCATTTTCAACACCCTACAGGTAATGCATTCCATTTCTAACACCCTACAGTTAATAGATTCAAATTCCAACACACTACAGGTAATGCATTCCATTTCTAACACCCTACAGGTAATACATTACATTTCCAACACCTCTGCAGGTAATACATTCCATTTCTAACACCCTACAGGTAATATATTCCATTTCCACAACCCTACTGGTAATACATTCCATTTCCAACAACCTTCAGGTAATACATTCAATTTTCAACACCCTACAGATAATACATACCATTTCTTACAGCCTACAGTTAATACATTCCATTTCCACAACCCTACAGGAAATACATTCCATTTCAAACACCCTACACGTAATACATACCATTTCCACCACCCTACAGGTAATACATTAAATTTCCAGCACCCTACAGATAATAGATTCCATTTCTAACACCCTACAGGTAATACATTCTATTTCAAAAACCCTGCAGTTAATACATAAAATTTCCACCACCCTACAGGTAATATGTTCCATTTTCAACACCCTACAGGTAATGCATTCCATTTCTAACACCCTACAGATAATAGATTCAAATTCCAACACACTACAGGTAATGCATTCCATTTCTAACACCCTACAGGTAATACATTACATTTCCAACACCCTGCTGGTAATACATTCCATTTCTAACACTCTACAGGTAATATATTCCAGTTCCACCACCCTACTGATAATACATTCCATTTCCAACAACCTACAGGTAATACATTCAATTTCCAACACCCTACAGGTAATACATTCCATTTCTTACAGCCTACAGTTAATACATTCCATTTCCACAACCCTACAGGAAATACATTCCATTTCTAACACCCTACACGTAATACATTCCATTTCCACCACCCTACAGGTAATACATTAAATTTCCAGCACCCTACGGATAATAGATTCTATTTCTAACACCCTACAGGTAATACATTCTATTTCAATAACCCTGCAGTTAATACATAAAATTTCCACCACCCTACAGGTAATATGTTCCATTTTCAACACCCTACAGGTAATGCATTCCATTTCTAACACCCTACAGTTAATAGATTCAATTTCCAACACACTACAGGTAATGCATTCCATTTCTAACACCCTACAGGTAATACATTACATTTCCCACACCCTGCAGGTAATACATTCCATTTCTAACACCCTACTGTTAATACATTCCATTTCCAACACGCTACCGGTAATACATTCCATTTCTAACACCCTACAGGTAATACATTCAATTTCTAACACCCTACAGGTAGTACATTAATTTCCAGCACCCTACAGGTAATAGAATCCATTTCTAACACCCTACAGTTAATACATTCCATTTCCACAACCCTACAGGAAATACATTCCATTTCTAACACTCTATAGGTAATACATTCCATTTCCACCACCCTACTGGTAATACATTCCATTTCCACCACGCTACAGGTAATGCATTCCATTTCTAACACCCTATAGGTAATACATTCCATTTCCACCACCCTACAGGTAATACATTTCATTTCCAACAACCTACAGGTAATACATTCCATTCCTAACACCCTATAGGTAATACATTCAATTTCCAACATCCTACAGGTAATACATTCCATTTCTAACACCCTACAGGTAATACATTCTATTACCACCACCCTACAGGTAATGCATGCCATTTCTAACATCCTACAGGTAATAGATTCCATTTCCAGCACACTACAGGTAATGCATTCCATTTCTAACAACCTACAGGTAATACATTCCATTTCCACCACCCTACAGTTAACATATTCCATTTCTAACACCCTACCGGTAATACATTCTATTTCAAAAACCCTGCAGTTAATACATTCAATTTCCACCACCCTGCATGGAATATGTTCCATTTCCAACACCCTGCAGGTAATACATTCAATTTCCAACACCCTACAGGTAATACATTCTATTTCTAACACCCTACAGGTAATACATTCCATCTCCAACACCCTAAAGGTAATACATTCCATTTCCTCCAGCCTACAGGTAAAACATTCCATTTCTAACACCCTACAGTTAATACATTCATTTTCCACCACCCTACACTTAATATGTTCCATTTCCACCACCCTACAGGTAATACATTCAACTGCCAACACCCTACAGGTAATACATTCCATTTCTAACACCCTACAGGTAATACATTACAATTCCACCACCCTACAGGTAATACATTCAATTTCCACCACCCTACAGGTTATCCATTCCATTTCTAACACCCTGCAGGTAATACATTCCATTTCCACCACCCTACAGGTAATACATTCCATTTCCAACAACCTACAGGTAATACATTCCATTTCCACCACCCTACAGGTAATACATTCCATTTCTAACACCCTACTGGTAATACATTCCATTTCTAACACCCTACAGGTAATACATTGAAATTCCAGCACCCTACAGGTAATAGATTCCATTTCTAACACCCTACAGGTAATACATTCTATTTCAAAAACCCTGCAGTTAATACATTAAATTTCCACCACCCTGCAGGTAATATGTTGCATTTTCAACACCCTACAGGTAATGCATTCCATTTCTAACACCCTACAGTTAATAGATTCAATTTCCAACTCACTACAGGTAATGCATTCCATTTCTAACACCCTACAAGTAATACATTACATTTCCAACACCCTGCAGGTAATACATTCCATTTCTAACACCCTACAGGTAATACATACAATTTCCACCACCCTACGTGTAATATATTCCATTTCTAACACCCTACAGGTAATATATTCCATTTCCACCATCCTACTGGTAATACATTCCATTTCCAACAACCTACAGGTAATACATTCAATTTCCAACACCCTACAGGTAATACATTCCATTTCTAACAGCCTACAGTTAATTCATTCCATTTCCACAACCCTACAGGAAATACATTCCATTTCTAACACCCTACAAGTAATACATTCCATTTCCACCACCCTACAGGTAATACATTAAATTTCCAGCACCCTACAGGTAATAGATTCCATTTCTAACACCCTACAGGTAATACATTCTATTTCAAAAACCCTGCAGTTAATACATTAAATTTCCACCACCCTGCAGGTAATATGTTCCATTTTCAACACCCTACAGGTAATGCGCTCCATTTCTAACACCCTACAGTTAATAGATTCAATTTCCAACACACTACAGGTAATGCATTCCATTTCTAACACCCTACAGGTAATACATTACATTTCCAACTCCCTGCAGGTAATACATTCCATTTCTAACACCCTACTGTTAATACATTCCATTTCCAACACGCTACAGGTAATACATTCAATTTCCAACACCCTACAGGTAATACATTCCATTTCTAACGCCCTACAGTTAATACATTCCATTTCCACAACCCTACAGGAAATACATTCCATTTCTAACACTCTATAGGTAATACATTCCATTTCCACCACCCTACTGGTAATACATTCCATTTCCACCACGCTACAGGTAATGCATTCAATTTCTAACACCCTATAGGTAATACATTCCATTTCCACCACCCTACAGGTAATACATTTCATTTCCAACAACCTACAGGTAATACATTCCATTCCTAACACCCTATAGGTAATACATTCAATTTCCAACATCCTACAGGTAATACATTCCATTTCCACCACCCTACAGGTAATACATTCCATTTCTAACAACCTACAGGTAATACATTCCATTTCCACCACCCAACAGTTAACATATTCTATTTCTAACACCCTACAGGTAATACATTACAATTCCACCACCCTACAGGTAATACATTCAATTTCCACCACCCTACAGGTAATACATTCCATTTCCAACAACCTACAGGTAATACATTCCATCTCCACCACCCTACAGGTAATACATTCCATTTCTAACACCCTACTGGTAATATATTCCATTTCTAACACCCTACAGGTAATACATTAAATTTCCAGCACCCTACAGGTAATAGATTCCATTTCTAACACCCTACAGGTAATACATTCTATTTCAAAAACCCTGCAGTCAATACATTAAATTTCTACCACCCTGCAGGTAATATGTTCCATTTTCAACACCCTACAGGTAATGCATTCCATTTCTAACACCCTACAGTTAATAGATTCAAATTCCAACACACTACAGGTAATGCATTCCATTTCTAACACCCTACAGGTAATACATTACATTTCCAACACCTCTGCAGGTAATACATTCCATTTCTAACACCCTACAGGTAATACATTCCATTTCTTACAGCCTACAGTTAATACATTCCATTTCCACAACCCTACAGGAAATACATTCCATTTCTAACACCCTACACGTAATACATTCCATTTCCACCACCCTACAGGTAATACATTAAATTTCCAGCACCCTACGGATAATAGATTCTATTTCTAACACCCTACAGGTAATACATTCTATTTCAATAACCCTGCAGTTAATACATAAAATTTCCACCACCCTACAGGTAATATGTTCCATTTTCAACACCCTACAGGTAATGCATTCCATTTCTAACACCCTACAGTTAATAGATTCAATTTCCAACACACTACAGGTAATGCATTCCATTTCTAACACCCTACAGGTAATACATTACATTTCCCACACCCTGCAGGTAATACATTCCATTTCTAACACCCTACTGTTAATACATTCCATTTCCAACACGCTACCGGTAATACATTCCATTTCTAACACCCTACAGGTAATACATTCAATTTCTAACACCCTACAGGTAGTACATTAATTTCCAGCACCCTACAGGTAATAGAATCCATTTCTAACACCCTACAGTTAATACATTCCATTTCCACAACCCTACAGGAAATACATTCCATTTCTAACACTCTATAGGTAATACATTCCATTTCCACCACCCTACTGGTAATACATTCCATTTCCACCACGCTACAGGTAATGCATTCCATTTCTAACACCCTATAGGTAATACATTCCATTTCCACCACCCTACAGGTAATACATTTCATTTCCAACAACCTACAGGTAATACATTCCATTCCTAACACCCTATAGGTAATACATTCAATTTCCAACATCCTACAGGTAATACATTCCATTTCTAACACCCTACAGGTAATACATTCTATTACTACCACCCTACAGGTAATGCATGCCATTTCTAACATCCTACAGGTAATAGATTCCATTTCCAGCACACTACAGGTAATGCATTCCATTTCTAACAACCTACAGGTAATACATTCCATTTCCACCACCCTACAGTTAACATATTCCATTTCTAACACCCTACCGGTAATACATTCTATTTCAAAAACCCTGCAGTTAATACATTCAATTTCCACCACCCTGCATGGAATATGTTCCATTTCCAACACCCTGCAGGTAATACATTCAATTTCCAACACCCTACAGGTAATACATTCTATTTCTAACACCCTACAGGTAATACATTCCATCTCCAACACCCTAAAGGTAATACATTCCATTTCCTCCAGCCTACAGGTAAAACATTCCATTTCTAACACCCTACAGTTAATACATTCATTTTCCACCACCCTACCATTAATATGTTCCATTTCCACCACCCTACAGGTAATACATTCAACTGCCAACACCCTACAGGTAATACATTCCATTTCTAACACCCTACAGGTAATACATTACAATTCCACCACCCTACAGGTAATACATTCAATTTCCACCACCCTACAGGTTATCCATTCCATTTCTAACACCCTGCAGGTAATACATTCCATTTCCACCACCCTACAGGTAATACATTCCATTTCCAACAACCTACAGGTAATACATTCCATTTCCACCACCCTACAGGTAATACATTCCATTTCTAACACCCTACAGGTAATACATACCATTTCCACCACCCTACGTGTAATATATTCCATTTCTAACACCCTACAGGTAATATATTCCATTTCCACCATCCTACTGGTAATACATTCCATTTCCAACAACCTACAGGTAATACATTCAATTTCCAACACCCTACAGGTAATACATTCCATTTCTAACAGCCTACAGTTAATTCATTCCATTTCCACAACCCTACAGGAAATACATTCCATTTCTAACACCCTACAAGTAATACATTCCATTTCCACCACCCTACAGGTAATACATTAAATTTCCAGCACCCTACAGGTAATAGATTCCATTTCTAACACCCTACAGGTAATACATTCTATTTCAAAAACCCTGCAGTTAATACATAAAATTTCCACCACCCTGCAGGTAATATGTTCCATTTTCAACACCCTACAGGTAATGCGCTCCATTTCTAACACCCTACAGTTAATAGATTCAATTTCCAACACACTACAGGTAATGCATTCCATTTCTAACACCCTACAGGTAATACATTACATTTCCAACTCCCTGCAGGTAATACATTCCATTTCTAACACCCTACTGTTAATACATTCCATTTCCAACACGCTACAGGTAATACATTCAATTTCCAACACCCTACAGGTAATACATTCCATTTCTAACGCCCTACAGTTAATACATTCCATTTCCACAACACTACAGGAAATACATTCCATTTCTAACACTCTATAGGTAATACATTCCATTTCCACCACCCTACTGGTAATACATTCCATTTCCACCACGCTACAGGTAATGCATTCAATTTCTAACACCCTATAGGTAATACATTCCATTTCCACCACCCTACAGGTAATACATTTCATTTCCAACAACCTACAGGTAATACATTCCATTCCTAACACCCTATAGGTAATACATTCAATTTCCAACATCCTACAGGTAATACATTCCATTTCCACCACCCTACAGGTAATACATTCCATTTCTAACAACCTACAGGTAATACATTCCATTTCCACCACCCAACAGTTAACATATTCTATTTCTAACACCCTACAGGTAATACATTACAATTCCACCACCCTACAGGTAATACATTCAATTTCCACCACCCTACAGGTAATACATTCCATTTCCAACAACCTACAGGTAATACATTCCATTTCCACCACCCTACAGGTAATACATTCCATTTCTAACACCCTACTGGTAATACATTCCATTTCTAACACCCTACAGGTAATACATTGAATTTCCAGCACCCTACAGGTAATAGATTCCATTTCTAACACCCTACAGGTAATACATTCTATTTCAAAAACCCTGCAGTTAATACATTAAATTTCCACCACCCTGCAGGTAATATGTTGCATTTTCAACACCCTACAGGTAATGCATTCCATTTCTAACACCCTACAGTTAATAGATTCAATTTCCAACACACTACAGGTAATGCATTCCATTTCTAACACCCTACAAGTAATACATTACATTTCCAACACCCTGCAGGTAATACATTCCATTTCTAATACCCTACAGGTAATACATACCATTTCCACCACCCTACGTGTAATATATTCCATTTCTAACACCCTACAGGTAATATATTCCATTTCACCATCCTACTGGTAATACATTCCATTTCCAACAACCTACAGGTAATACATTCAATTTCCAACACCCTACAGGTAATACATTCCATTTCTAACAGCCTACAGTTAATTCATTCCATTTCCACAACCCTACAGGAAATACATTCCATTTCTAACACCCTACAAGTAATACATTCCATTTCCACCACCCTACAGGTAATACATTAAATTTCCAGCACCCTACAGGTAATAGATTCCATTTCTAACACCCTACAGGTAATACATTCTATTTCAAAAACCCTGCAGTTAATACATTAAATTTCCACCACCCTGCAGGTAATATGTTCCATTTTCAACACCCTACAGGTAATGCATTCCATTTCTAACACCCTACAGTTAATAGATTCAATTTCCAACACACTACAGGTAATGCATTCCATTTCTAACACCCTACAGGTAATACATTACATTTCAAAACTCCCTGCAGGTAATACATTCCATTTCTAACACCCTACTGTTAATACATTCCATTTCCAACACGCTACAGGTAATACATTCAATTTCCAACACCCTACAGGTAATACATTCCATTTCCACCACCCTACTGGTAATACATTCCATTTCCACCACGCTGAAGGTAATGCATTCAATTTCTAACACCCTATAGGTAATACATTCCATTTCCACCACCCTACAGGTAATACATTTCATTTCCAACAACCTACAGGTAATACATTCCATTCCTAACACCCTATAGGTAATACATTCAATTTCCAACATCCTACAGGTAATACATTCCATTTCTAACACCCTACAGGTAATACATTCTATTTCAAAAACCCTGCAGTTAATACATTAAATTTCCACCACCCTGCAGGTAATATGTTGCATTTTCAACACCCTACAGGTAATGCATTCCATTTCTAACACCCTACAGTTAATAGATTCAATTTCCAACACACTACAGGTAATGCATTCCATTTCTAACACCCTACAAGTAATACATTACATTTCCAACACCCTGCAGGTAATACATTCCATTTCTAACACCCTACAGGTAATACATACCATTTCCACCACCCTACGTGTAATATATTCCATTTCTAACACCCTACAGGTAATATATTCCATTTCCACCATCCTACTGGTAATACATTCCATTTCCAACAACCTACAGGTAATACATTCAATTTCCAACACCCTACAGGTAATACATTCCATTTCTAACAGCCTACAGTTAATTCATTCCATTTCCACAACCCTACAGGAAATACATTCCATTTCTAACACCCTACAAGTAATACATTCCATTTCCACCACCCTACAGGTAATACATTAAATTTCCAGCACCCTACAGGTAATAGATTCCATTTCTAACACCCTACAGGTAATACATTCTATTTCAAAAACCCTGCAGTTAATACATTAAATTTCCACCACCCTGCAGGTAATATGTTCCATTTTCAACACCCTACAGGTAATGCGTTCCATTTCTAACACCCTACAGTTAATAGATTCAATTTCCAACACACTACAGGTAATGCATTCCATTTCTAACACCCTACAGGTAATACATTACATTTCAAAACTCCCTGCAGGTAATACATTCCATTTCTAACACCCTACTGTTAATACATTCCATTTCCAACACGCTACAGGTAATACATTCAATTTCCAACACCCTACAGGTAATACATTCCATTTCCACCACCCTACTGGTAATACATTCCATTTCCACCACGCTGCAGGTAATGCATTCAATTTCTAACACCCTATAGGTAATACATTCCATTTCCACCACCCTACAGGTAATACATTTCATTTCCAACAACCTACAGGTAATACATTCCATTCCTAACACCCTATAGGTAATACATTCAATTTCCAACATCCTACAGGTAATACATTCCATTTCTAACACCCTACAGGTAATACATTCTATTACCACCACCCTACAGGTAATGCATGCCATTTCTAACATCCTACAGGTAATAGATTCCATTTCCAACACACTACAGGTAATGCATTCCATTTCTAACAACCTACAGGTAATACATTCCATTTCCACCACCCAACAGTTAACATACTCCATTTCTAACACCCTACCGGTAATACATTCTATTTCAAAAACCCTGCAGTTAATACATTCAATTTCCACCACCCTGCATGTAATATGTTCCATTTCCAACACCCTGCATGTAATACATTCAATTTCCAACACCCTACAGGTAATACATTCTATTTCTAACACCCTACAGGTAATACATTACAATTCCACCACCCTACTGGTAATACATTCAATTTCCACCACCCTACAGGTTATCCATTCCATTTCTAACACCCTGCAGGTAATACATTCCATTTCCACCACCCTACAGGTAATACATTCCATTTCCAACAACCTACAGGTAATACATTCCATTTCCACCACCCTACAGGTAATACATTCCATTTCTAACACCCTACTGGTAATACATTCCATTTCTAACACCCTACAGGTAATACATTGAATTTCCAGCACCCTACAGGTAATAGATTCCATTTCTAACACCCTACAGGTAATACATTCTATTTCAAAAACCCTGCAGTTAATACATTAAATTTCCACCACCCTGCAGGTAATATCTTGCATTTTCAACACCCTACAGGTAATGCATTCCATTTCTAACACCCTACAGTTAATAGATTCAATTTCCAACACACTACAGGTAATGCATTCCATTTCTAACACCCTACAAGTAATACATTACATTTCCAACACCCTGCAGGTAATACATTCCATTTCTAACACCCTACAGGTAATACATACCATTTCCACCACCCTACGTGTAATATATTCCATTTCTAACACCCTACAGGTAATATATTCCATTTCCACCATCCTACTGGTAATACATTCCATTTCCAACACCCTACAGGTAATACATTCCATTTCTAACGCCCTACAGTTAATACATTCCATTTCCACAACCCTACAGGAAATACATTCCATTTCTAACACTCTATAGGTAATACATTCCATTTCCACCACCCTACTGGTAATACATTCCATTTCCACCACGCTACAGGTAATGCATTCAATTTCTAACACCCTATAGGTAATACATTCCATTTCCACCACCCTACAGGTAATACATTTCATTTCCAACAACCTACAGGTAATACATTCCATTCCTAACACCCTATAGGTAATACATTCAATTTCCAACATCCTACAGGTAATACATTCCATTTCTAACACCCTACAGGTAATACATTCTATTACCACCACCCTACAGGTAATTCATGCCATTTCTAACATCCTACAGGTAATAGATTCCATTTCCAACACACTACAGGTAATGCATTCCATTTCTAACAACCTACAGGTAATACATTCCATTTCCACCACCCAACAGTTAACATATTCCATTTCTAACACCCTACCGGTAATACATTCTATTTCAAAAACCCTGCAGTTAATACATTCAATTTCCACCACCCTGCATGTAATATGTTCCATTTCCAACACCCTGCATGTAATACATTCAATTTCCAACACCCTACAGGTAATACATTCTATTTCTAACACCCTACAGGTAATACATTACAATTCCACCACCCTACAGGTAATACATTCAATTTCCACCACCCTACAGGTTATCCATTCCATTTCTAACACCCTGCAGGTAATACATTCCATTTCCACCACCCTACAGGTAATACATTCCATTTCCAACAACCTACAGGTAATACATTCCATTTCCACCACCCTACAGGTAATACATTCCATTTCTAACACCCTACTGGTAATACATTCCATTTCTAACACCCTACAGGTAATACATTGAATTTCCAGCACCCTACAGGTAATAGATTCCATTTCTAACACCCTACAGGTAATACATTCTATTTCAAAAACCCTGCAGTTAATACATTAAATTTCCACCACCCTGCAGGTAATATGTTGCATTTTCAACACCCTACAGGTAATGCATTCCATTTCTAACACCCTACAGTTAATAGATTCAATTTCCAACACACTACAGGTAATGCATTCCATTTCTAACTCCCTACAAGTAATACATTACATTTCCAACACCCTGCAGGTAATACATTCCATTTCTAACACCCTACGGGTAATACATTCCATTTCCACCACCCTACGTGTAATATATTCCATTTCTAACACCCTACAGGTAATATATTCCATTTCCACCATCCTACTGGTAATACATTCCATTTCCAACAACCTACAGGTAATACATTCAATTTCCAACACCCTACAGGTAATACATTCCATTTCTAACAGCCTACAGTTAATTCATTCCATTTCCACAACCCTACAGGAAATACATTCCATTTCTAACACCCTACAAGTAATACATTCCATTTCCACCACCCTACAGGTAATACATTAAATTTCCAGCACCCTACAGGTAATAGATTCCATTTCTAACACCCTACAGGTAATACATTCTATTTCAAAAACCCTGCAGTTAATACATTAAATTTCCACCACCCTGCAGGTAATATGTTCCATTTTCAACACCCTACAGGTAATGCGTTCCATTTCTAACACCCTACAGTTAATAGATTCAATTTCCAACACACTACAGGTAATGCATTCCATTTCTAACACCCTACAGGTAATACATTACATTTCAAAACTCCCTGCAGGTAATACATTCCATTTCTAACACCCTACTGTTAATACATTCCATTTCCAACACGCTACAGGTAATACATTCAATTTCCAACACCCTACAGGTAATACATTCCATTTCCACCACCCTACTGGTAATACATTCCATTTCCACCACGCTGCAGGTAATGCATTCAATTTCTAACACCCTATAGGTAATACATTCCATTTCCACCACCCTACAGGTAATACATTTCATTTCCAACAACCTACAGGTAATACATTCCATTCCTAACACCCTATAGGTAATACATTCAATTTCCAACATCCTACAGGTAATACATTCCATTTCTAACACCCTACAGGTAATACATTCTATTACCACCACCCTACAGGTAATGCATGCCATTTCTAACATCCGACAGGTAATAGATTCCATTTCCAACACACTACAGGTAATGCATTCCATTTCTAACAACCTACAGGTAATACATTCCATTTCCACCTCCCAACAGTTAACATACTCCATTTCTAACACCCTACCGGTAATACATTCTATTTCAAAAACCCTGCAGTTAATACATTCAATTTCCACCACCCTGCATGTAATATGTTCCATTTCCAACACCCTGCATGTAATACATTCAATTTCCAACACCCTACAGGTAATACATTCTATTTCTAACACCCTACAGGTAATACATTCCATCTCCAACACCCTAAAGGTAATACATTCCATTTCCTCCAGCCTACAGGTAATACATTCCATTTCTAACACCCTACAGTTAATACATTCATTTTCCACCACCCTACACTTAATATGTTCCATTTCCACCACCCTACAGGTAATACATTCAACAGCCAACACCCTACAGGTAATACATTCCATTTCTAACACCCTACAGGTAATACATTACAATTCCACCACCCTACAGGTAATACATTCAATTTCCACCACCCTACAGGTTATCCATTCCATTTCTAACACCCTGCAGGTAATACATTCCATTTCCACCACCCTACAGGTAATACATTCCATTTCCAACAACCTACAGGTAATACATTCCATTTCCACCACCCTACAGGTAATACATTCCATTTCTAACACCCTACTGGTAATACATTCCATTTCTAACACCCTACAGGTAATACATTGAATTTCCAGCACCCTACAGGTAATAGATTCCATTTCTAACACCCTACAGGTAATACATTCTATTTCAAAAAACCTGCAGTTAATACATTAAATTTCCACCACCCTGCAGGTAATATGTTGCATTTTCAACACCCTACAGGTAATGCATTCCATTTCTAACACCCTACAGTTAATAGATTCAATTTCCAACACACTACAGGTAATGCATTCCATTTCTAACACCCTACAAGTAATACATTACATTTCCAACACCCTGCAGGTAATACATTCCATTTCTAACACCCTACAGGTAATACATTCCATTTCCACCACCCTACAGGTAATATATTCCATTTCTAACACCCTACAGGTAATATATTCCATTTCCACCATCCTACTGGTAATACATTCCATTTCCAACAACCTACAGGTAATACATTCAATTTCCAACACCCTACAGGTAATACATTCCATTTCTAACAGCCTACAGTTAATTCATTCCATTTCCACAACCCAACAGGAAATACATTCCATTTCTAACACCCTACACGTAATACATTCCATTTCCACCACCCTACAGGTAATACATTAAATTTCCAGCACCCTACAGGTAATAGATTCCATTTCTAACACCCTACAGGTAATACATTCTATTTCAAAAACCCTGCAGTTAATACATTAAATTTCCACCACCCTGCAGGTAATATGTTCCATTTTCAACACCCTACAGGTAATGCATTCCATTTCTAACACCCTACAGTTAATAGATTCAATTTCCAACACACTACAGGTAATGCATTCCATTTCTAATACCCTACAGGTAATACATTACATTTCCAACACCCTGCAGGTAATACATTCCATTTCTAACACCCTACTGTTAATACATTCCATTTCCAACAAGCTACAGGTAATACATTCCATTTCTAACACCCTACAGGTAATACATTCAATTTCTAACACCCTACAGGTAATACATTCAATTTCCAACACCCTACAGGTAATACATTCCATTTCTAACGCCCTACAGGAAATACATTCCATTTCCTCCACCCTACAGGTAATCATTCCATTTCTAAGACCCTACAGGTAATACATTCCATTTCCGCCACTCTACAGGTAATACATTAATTTCCCGCACCCTACAGTTAATAGATTCCATTTCTAACACCCTACAGGTAATACATTCAATTTCCAACACCCTACAGGTAATACATTCCATTTCTAACACCCTACAGTTAATACATTCCATTTCCACAACCCTACAGGAAATACATTCCATTTCTAACACTCTATAGGTAATACATTCCTTTTCCACCACCCTACTGGTAATACATTCAATATCCACCACGCTACAGGTAATGCATTCCATTTCTAACACCCTATAGGTAATACATTCCATTTCCACCACCCTACAGGTAATACATTTCATTTCCAACAACCTACAGGTAATACATTCCATTCCTAACACCCTATAGGTAATACATTCAATTTCCAATATCCTACAGGTAATACATTCCATTTCTAACACCCTACAGGTAATACATTCCATTACCACCACCCTACAGGTAATACATTCCATTTCTAACATCCTACAGGTAATAGATTCCATTTCCAACACACTACAGGTAATGCGTTCCATTTCTAACAACCTACAGGTAATACATTCCATTTCCACCACCCTACAGTTAATATATTCCATTTCTAACACCCTACCGGTAATACATTCCATTTCCACCACCCTACAGGTAATACATTCCATTTCAAACACACTACAGGTAATACATTCCATTTCCACCACCCTACAAGTAATCATTCCGTTTCTATGACCCTACAGGTAATACATTAAATTTCCAGCACCCTACAGGTAATAGATTCCATTTCTAACACCCTACAGGTAATACATTCTATTTCAAAAACCCTGCAGTTAATACATTCAATTTCCACCACCCTGCAGGTAATATGTTCCATTTCCAACACCCTGCAGGTAATACATTCAATTCCCAACACCCTACAGGTAATACATTCCATTTCCACCAGCCTACAGGTAATACATTCCATTTCTAACACCCTACAGTTAATACATTCATTTTCCACCGCCCTACACTTAATATGTTCCATATCCACCACCCTACAGGTAATACATTCAACTGCCAACACCCTACAGGTAATACATTCCATTTCTAACACCCTACAGGTAATACAGTACATTTCCACCACCCTACAGGTAATACATTCAATTTCCACCACCCTACAGGTTATCCATTCCATTTCTAACACCCTACAGGTAATACATTCCATTTCCACCACCCTACAGGTAATACATTCCATTTCCAACAACCTACAGGTAATACATTCCATTTCACCACCCTACAGGTAATACATTAAATTTCCAGCACCCTACAGGTAATAGATTCCATTTCCAGCACCCTACAGGTAATAGATTCCATTTCTAACACCCTACAGGTAATACATTCTATTTCAAAAACCCTGCAGTTAATACATTAAATTTCCACCACCCTACAGGTAATACATTCTATTTCTAACCCCCAACACGTAATACATTCCATCTCCAACACCCTATAGGTAATACATTCAACTGCCAACACCCTACAGGTAATACATTCAATTTCCACCACACTACAGGTTATCCATTCCATTTCTAACACCCTACAGGTAATACATTCCATTTCCACCACCCTACAGGTAATACATTCCATTTCTAACACCCTACTGGTAATACATTCCATTTCTAACACCCTACAGGTAATACATTCTATTTCAAAAACCCTGCAGTCAATACATTAAATTTCCACCACCCTGCAGGTAATATGTTCCATTTTCAACACCCTACAGGTAATGCATTCCATTTCTAACACCCTACAGGTAATACATTACATTTCCAACACCCTGCAGGTAATACATTCCATTTCTAACACCCTACAGGTAATAGATTCCATTTCTAACACCCTACAGTTAATACATTCCATTTCCACAACCCTACAGGAAATACATTCCATTTCAAACACCCTACACGTAATACATACCATTTCCACCACCCTACAGGTAATACATTAAATTTCCAGCACCCTACAGATAATAGATTCCATTTCTAACACCCTACAGGTAATACATTCTATTTCAAAAACCCTGCAGTTAATACATAAAATTTCCACCACCCTACAGGTAATGTGTTTCATTTTCAACACCCTACAGGTAATGCATTCCATTTCTAACACACTACAGTTAATAGATTCAAATTGCAACACACTACAGGTAATGCATTCCATTTCTAACACCCTACAGGTAATACATTACATTTCCAACACCCTGCAGGTAGTACATTCCATTTCTAACACCCTACAGGTAATATATTCCAGTTCCACCACCCTACTGATAATACATTCCATTTCCAACAACCTACAGGTAATACATTCAATTTCCAACACCCTACAGGTAATACATTCCATTTCTTACAGCCTACAGTTAATACATTCCATTTCCACAACCCTACAGGAAATACATTCCATTTCTAACGCCCTACAAGAAATACATTCCATTTCCTCCACCCTACAGGTAATCATTCCATTTCTAAGACCCTACAGGTAATACATTCCATTTCCGCCACTCTACAGGTAATACATTAATTTCCCGCACCCTACAGTTAATAGATTCCATTTCTAACAGCCTACAGGTAATACATTCAATTTCCAACACCCTACAGGTAATACATTCCATTTCTAACACCCTACAGTTAATACATTCCATTTCCACAACCCTACAGGAAATACATTCCATTTCTAACACTCTATAGGTAATACATTCCTTTTCCACCACCCTACTGGTAATACATTCAATATCCACCACGCTACAGGTAATGCATTCCATTTCTAACACCCTATAGGTAATACATTCCATTTCCACCACCCTACAGGTAATACATTTCATTTCCAACAACCTACAGGTAATACATTCCATTCCTAACACCCTATAGGTAATACATTCAATTTCCAATATCCTACAGGTAATACATTCCATTTCTAACACCCTACAGGTAATACATTCCATTACCACCACCCTACAGGTAATACATTCCATTTCTAACATCCTACAGGTAATAGATTCCATTTCCAACACACTACAGGTAATGCGTTCCATTTCTAACAACCTACAGGTAATACATTCCATTTCCACCACCCTACAGTTAATATATTCCATTTCTAACACCCTACCGGTAATACATTCCATTTCCACCACCCTACAGGTAATACATTCCATTTCAAACACACTACAGGTAATACATTCCATTTCCACCACCCTACAAGTAATCATTCCGTTTCTATGACCCTACAGGTAATACATTAAATTTCCAGCACCCTACAGGTAATAGATTCCATTTCTAACACCCTACAGGTAATACATTCTATTTCAAAAACCCTGCAGTTAATACATTCAATTTCCACCACCCTGCAGGTAATATGTTCCATTTCCAACACCCAGCAGGTAATACATTCAATTTCCAACACCCTACAGGTAATACATTCTATTTCTAACACCCTACAGGTAATACATTCCATTTCCACCAGCCTACAGGTAATACATTCCATTTCTAACACCCTACAGTTAATACATTCATTTTCCACCGCCCTACACTTAATATGTTCCATATCCACCACCCTACAGGTAATACATTCAACTGCCAACACCCTACAGGTAATACATTCCATTTCTAACACCCTACAGGTAATACAGTACATTTCCACCACCCTACAGGTAATACATTCAATTTCCACCACCCTACAGGTTATCCATTCCATTTCTAACACCCTACAGGTAATACATTCCATTTCCACCACCCTACAGGTAATACATTCCATTTCCAACAACCTACAGGTAATACATTCCATTTCCACCACCCTACAGGTAATACATTCCATTTCTAACACCCTACTGGTAATACATTCCATTTCTAACACCCTACAGGTAATACATTAAATTTCCAGCACCCTACAGGTAATAGATTCCATTTCCAGCACCCTACAGGTAATAGATTCCATTTCTAACACCCTACAGGTAATACATTCTATTTCAAAAACCCTGCAGTTAATACATTAAATTTCCACCACCCTACAGGTAATACATTCTATTTCTAACCCCCAACACGTAATACATTCCATCTCCAACACCCTATAAGTAATACATTCAACTGCCAACACCCTACAGGTAATACATTCAATTTCCACCACACTACAGGTTATCCATTCCATTTCTAACACCCTACAGGTAATACATTCCATTTCCACCACCCTACAGGTAATACATTCCATTTCTAACACCCTACTGGTAATACATTCCATTTCTAACACCCTACAGGTAATACATTCATTTTCCACCGCCCTACACTTAATATGTTCCATATCCACCACCCTACAGGTAATACATTCAACTGCCAACACCCTACAGGTAATACATTCCATTTCTAACACCCTACAGGTAATACAGTACATTTCCACCACCCTACAGGTAATACATTCAATTTCCACCACCCTACAGGTTATCCATTCCATTTCTAACACCCTACAGGTAATACATTCCATTTCCACCACCCTACAGGTAATACATTCCATTTCCAACAACCTACAGGTAATACATTCCATTTCCACCACCCTACAGGTAATACATTAAATTTCCAGCACCCTACAGGTAATAGATTCCATTTCCAGCACCCTACAGGTAATAGATTCCATTTCTAACACCCTACAGGTAATACATTCTATTTCAAAAACCCTGCAGTTAATACATTAAATTTCCACCACCCTACAGGTAATACATTCTATTTCTAACCCCCAACACGTAATACATTCCATCTCCAACACCCTATAGGTAATACATTCAACTGCCAACACCCTACAGGTAATACATTCAATTTCCACCACACTACAGGTTATCCATTCCATTTCTAACACCCTACAGGTAATACATTCCATTTCCACCACCCTACAGGTAATACATTCCATTTCTAACACCCTACTGGTAATACATTCCATTTCTAACACCCTACAGGTAATACATTCTATTTCAAAAACCCTGCAGTCAATACATTAAATTTCCACCACCCTGCAGGTAATATGTTCCATTTTCAACACCCTACAGGTAATGCATTCCATTTCTAACACCCTACAGGTAATACATTACATTTCCAACACCCTGCAGGTAATACATTCCATTTCTAACACCCTACAGGTAATAGATTCCATTTCTAACACCCTACAGTTAATACATTCCATTTCCACAACCCTACAGGAAATACATTCCATTTCAAACACCCTACACGTAATACATACCATTTCCACCACCCTACAGGTAATACATTAAATTTCCAGCACCCTACAGATAATAGATTCCATTTCTAACACCCTACAGGTAATACATTCTATTTCAAAAACCCTGCAGTTAATACATAAAATTTCCACCACCCTACAGGTAATATGTTCCATTTTCAACACCCTACAGGTAATGCATTCCATTTCTAACACACTACAGTTAATAGATTCAAATTGCAACACACTACAGGTAATGCATTCCATTTCTAACACCCTACAGGTAATACATTACATTTCCAACACCCTGCAGGTAATACATTCCATTTCTAACACCCTACAGGTAATATATTCCAGTTCCACCACCCTACTGATAATACATTCCATTTCCAACAACCTACAGGTAATACATTCAATTTCCAACACCCTACAGGTAATACATTCCATTTCTTACAGCCTGCAGTTAATACATTCCATTTCCACAACCCTACAGGAAATACATTCCATTTCTAACGCCCTACAGGAAATACATTCCATTTCCTCCACCCTACAGGTAATCATTCCATTTCTAAGACCCTACAGGTAATACATTCCATTTCCGCCACTCTACAGGTAATACATTAATTTCCCGCACCCTACAGTTAATAGATTCCATTTCTAACAGCCTACAGGTAATACATTCAATTTCCAACACCCTACAGGTAATACATTCCATTTCTAACACCCTACAGTTAATACATTCCATTTCCACAACCCTACAGGAAATACATTCCATTTCTAACACTCTATAGGTAATACATTCCTTTTCCACCACCCTACTGGTAATACATTCAATATCCACCACGCTACAGGTAATGCATTCCATTTCTAACACCCTACTGGTAATACATTCCATTTCTAACACCCTACAGGTAATACATTCTATTTCAAAAACCCTGCAGTCAATACATTAAATTTCCACCACCCTGCAGGTAATATGTTCCATTTTCAACACCCTACAGGTAATGCATTCCATTTCTAACACCCTACAGGTAATACATTACATTTCCAACACCCTGCAGGTAATACATTCCATTTCTAACACCCTACAGGTAATAGATTCCATTTCTAACACCCTACAGTTAATACATTCCATTTCCACAACCCTACAGGAAATACATTCCATTTCAAACACCCTACACGTAATACATACCATTTCCACCACCCTACAGGTAATACATTAAATTTCCAGCACCCTACAGATAATAGATTCCATTTCTAACACCCTACAGGTAATACATTCTATTTCAAAAACCCTGCAGTTAATACATAAAATTTCCACCACCCTACAGGTAATGTGTTCCATTTTCAACACCCTACAGGTAATGCATTCCATTTCTAACACACTACAGTTAATAGATTCAAATTGCAACACACTACAGGTAATGCATTCCATTTCTAACACCCTACAGGTAATACATTACATTTCCAACACCCTGCAGGTAGTACATTCCATTTCTAACACCCTACAGGTAATATATTCCAGTTCCACCACCCTACTGATAATACATTCCATTTCCAACAACCTACAGGTAATACATTCAATTTCCAACACCCTACAGGTAATACATTCCATTTCTTACAGCCTACAGTTAATACATTCCATTTCCACAACCCTACAGGAAATACATTCCATTTCTAACGCCCTACAAGAAATACATTCCATTTCCTCCACCCTACAGGTAATCATTCCATTTCTAAGACCCTACAGGTAATACATTCCATTTCCGCCACTCTACAGGTAATACATTAATTTCCCGCACCCTACAGTTAATAGATTCCATTTCTAACAGCCTACAGGTAATACATTCAATTTCCAACACCCTACAGGTAATACATTCCATTTCTAACACCCTACAGTTAATACATTCCATTTCCACAACCCTACAGGAAATACATTCCATTTCTAACATTCTATAGGTAATACATTCCTTTTCCACCACCCTACTGGTAATACATTCAATATCCACCACGCTACAGGTAATGCATTCCATTTCTAACACCCTACAGGTAATACATTCCATTACCACCACCCTACAGGTAATACATTCCATTTCTAACATCCTACAGGTAATAGATTCCATTTCCAACACACTACAGGTAATGCGTTCCATTTCTAACAACCTACAGGTAATACATTCCATTTCCACCACCCTACAGTTAATATATTCCATTTCTAACACCCTACCGGTAATACATTCCATTTCCACCACCCTACAGGTAATACATTCCATTTCAAACACACTACAGGTAATACATTCCATTTCCACCACCCTACAAGTAATCATTCCGTTTCTATGACCCTACAGGTAATACATTAAATTTCCAGCACCCTACAGGTAATAGATTCCATTTCTAACACCCTACAGGTAATACATTCTATTTCAAAAACCCTGCAGTTAATACATTCAATTTCCACCACCCTGCAGGTAATATGTTCCATTTCCAACACCCTGCAGGTAATACATTCAATTTCCAACACCCTACAGGTAATACATTCTATTTCTAACACCCTACAGGTAATACATTCCATTTCCACCAGCCTACAGGTAATACATTCCATTTCTAACACCCTACAGTTAATACATTCATTTTCCACCGCCCTACACTTAATATGTTCCATATCCACCACCCTACAGGTAATACATTCAACTGCCAACACCCTACAGGTAATACATTCCATTTCTAACACCCTACAGGTAATACAGTACATTTCCACCACCCTACAGGTAATACATTCAATTTCCACCACCCTACAGGTTATCCATTCCATTTCTAACACCCTACAGGTAATACATTCCATTTCCACCACCCTACAGGTAATACATTCCATTTCCAACAACCTACAGGTAATACATTCCATTTCCACCACCCTACAGGTAATACATTCCATTTCTAACACCCTACTGGTAATACATTCCATTTCTAACACCCTACAGGTAATACATTAAATTTCCAGCACCCTACAGGTAATAGATTCCATTTCCAGCACCCTACAGGTAATAGATTCCATTTCTAACACCCTACAGGTAATACATTCTATTTCAAAAACCCTGCAGTTAATACATTAAATTTCCACCACCCTACAGGTAATACATTCTATTTCTAACCCCCAACACGTAATACATTCCATCTCCAACACCCTATAGGTAATACATTCAACTGCCAACACCCTACAGGTAATACATTCAATTTCCACCACACTACAGGTTATCCATTCCATTTCTAACACCCTACAGGTAATACATTCCATTTCCACCACCCTACAGGTAATACATTCCATTTCTAACACCCTACTGGTAATACATTCCATTTCTAACACCCTACAGGTAATACATTCATTTTCCACCGCCCTACACTTAATATGTTCCATATCCACCACCCTACAGGTAATACATTCAACTGCCAACACCCTACAGGTAATACATTCCATTTCTAACACCCTACAGGTAATACAGTACATTTCCACCACCCTACAGGTAATACATTCAATTTCCACCACCCTACAGGTTATCCATTCCATTTCTAACACCCTACAGGTAATACATTCCATTTCCACCACCCTACAGGTAATACATTCCATTTCCAACAACCTACAGGTAATACATTCCATTTCCACCACCCTACAGGTAATACATTAAATTTCCAGCACCCTACAGGTAATAGATTCCATTTCCAGCACCCTACAGGTAATAGATTCCATTTCTAACACCCTACAGGTAATACATTCTATTTCAAAAACCCTGCAGTTAATACATTAAATTTCCACCACCCTACAGGTAATACATTCTATTTCTAACCCCCAACACGTAATACATTCCATCTCCAACACCCTATAGGTAATACATTCAACTGCCAACACCCTACAGGTAATACATTCAATTTCCACCACACTACAGGTTATCCATTCCATTTCTAACACCCTACAGGTAATACATTCCATTTCCACCACCCTACAGGTAATACATTCCATTTCTAACACCCTACTGGTAATACATTCCATTTCTAACACCCTACAGGTAATACATTCTATTTCAAAAACCCTGCAGTCAATACATTAAATTTCCACCACCCTGCAGGTAATATGTTCCATTTTCAACACCCTACAGGTAATGCATTCCATTTCTAACACCCTACAGGTAATACATTACATTTCCAACACCCTGCAGGTAATACATTCCATTTCTAACACCCTACAGGTAATAGATTCCATTTCTAACACCCTACAGTTAATACATTCCATTTCCACAACCCTACAGGAAATACATTCCATTTCAAACACCCTACACGTAATACATACCATTTCCACCACCCTACAGGTAATACATTAAATTTCCAGCACCCTACAGATAATAGATTCCATTTCTAACACCCTACAGGTAATACATTCTATTTCAAAAACCCTGCAGTTAATACATAAAATTTCCACCACCCTACAGGTAATATGTTCCATTTTCAACACCCTACAGGTAATGCATTCCATTTCTAACACACTACAGTTAATAGATTCAAATTGCAACACACTACAGGTAATGCATTCCATTTCTAACACCCTACAGGTAATACATTACATTTCCAACACCCTGCAGGTAATACATTCCATTTCTAACACCCTACAGGTAATATATTCCAGTTCCACCACCCTACTGATAATACATTCCATTTCCAACAACCTACAGGTAATACATTCAATTTCCAACACCCTACAGGTAATACATTCCATTTCTTACAGCCTGCAGTTAATACATTCCATTTCCACAACCCTACAGGAAATACATTCCATTTCTAACGCCCTACAGGAAATACATTCCATTTCCTCCACCCTACAGGTAATCATTCCATTTCTAAGACCCTACAGGTAATACATTCCATTTCCGCCACTCTACAGGTAATACATTAATTTCCCGCACCCTACAGTTAATAGATTCCATTTCTAACAGCCTACAGGTAATACATTCAATTTCCAACACCCTACAGGTAATACATTCCATTTCTAACACCCTACAGTTAATACATTCCATTTCCACAACCCTACAGGAAATACATTCCATTTCTAACACTCTATAGGTAATACATTCCTTTTCCACCACCCTACTGGTAATACATTCAATATCCACCACGCTACAGGTAATGCATTCCATTTCTAACACCCTATAGGTAATACATTCCATTTCCACCACCCTACAGGTAATACATTTCATTTCCAACAACCTACAGGTAATACATTCCATTCCTAACACCCTATAGGTAATACATGCAATTTCCAATATCCTACAGGTAATACATTCCATTTCTAACACCCTACAGGTAATACATTCCATTACCACCACCCTACAGGTAATACATTCCATTTCTAACATCCTACAGGTAATAGATTCCATTTCCAACACACTACAGGTAATGCGTTCCATTTCTAACAACCTACAGGTAATACATTCCATTTCCACCACCCTACAGTTAATATATTCCATTTCTAACACCCTACCGGTAATACATTCCATTTCCACCACCCTACAGGTAATACATTCCATTTCAAACACACTACAGGTAATACATTCCATTTCCACCACCCTACAAGTAATCATTCCGTTTCTATGACCCTACAGGTAATACATTAAATTTCCAGCACCCTACAGGTAATAGATTCCATTTCTAACACCCTACAGGTAATACATTCTATTTCAAAAACCCTGCAGTTAATACATTCAATTTCCACCACCCTGCAGGTAATATGTTCCATTTCCAACACCCTGCAGGTAATACATTCAATTTCCAACACCCTACAGGTAATACATTCTATTTCTAACACCCTACAGGTAATACATTCCATTTCCACCAGCCTACAGGTAATACATTCCATTTCTAACACCCTACAGTTAATACATTCATTTTCCACCGCCCTACACTTAATATGTTCCATATCCACCACCCTACAGGTAATACATTCAACTGCCAACACCCTACAGGTAATACATGCCATTTCTAACACCCTACAGGTAATACAGTACATTTCCACCACCCTACAGGTAATACATTCAATTTCCACCACCCTACAGGTTATCCATTCCATTTCTAACACCCTACAGGTAATACATTCCATTTCCACCACCCTACAGGTAATACATTCCATTTCCAACAACCTACAGGTAATACATTCCATTTCCACCACCCTACAGGTAATACATTCCATTTCTAACACCCTACTGGTAATACATTCCATTTCTAACACCCTACAGGTAATACATTAAATTTCCAGCCCCCTACAGGTAATAGATTCCATTTCCAGCACCCTACAGGTAATAGATTCCATTTCTAACACCCTACAGGTAATACATTCTATTTCAAAAACCCTGCAGTTAATACATTAAATTTCCACCACCCTACAGGTAATACATTCTATTTCTAACCCCCAACACGTAATACATTCCATCTCCAACACCCTATAGGTAATACATTCAACTGCCAACACCCTACAGGTAATACATTCAATTTCCACCACACTACAGGTTATCCATTCCATTTCTAACACCCTACAGGTAATACATTCCATTTCCACCACCCTACAGGTAATACATTCCATTTCTAACACCCTACTGGTAATACATTCCATTTCTAACACCCTACAGGTAATACATTCTATTTCAAAAACCCTGCAGTCAATACATTAAATTTCCACCACCCTGCAGGTAATATGTTCCATTTTCAACACCCTACAGGTAATGCATTCCATTTCTAACACCCTACAGGTAATACATTACATTTCCAACACCCTGCAGGTAATACATTCCATTTCTAACACCCTACAGGTAATAGATTCCATTTCTAACACCCTACAGTTAATACATTCCATTTCCACAACCCTACAGGAAATACATTCCATTTCAAACACCCTACACGTAATACATACCATTTCCACCACCCTACAGGTAATACATTAAATTTCCAGCACCCTACAGATAATAGATTCCATTTCTAACACCCTACAGGTAATACATTCTATTTCAAAAACCCTGCAGTTAATACATAAAATTTCCACCACCCTACAGGTAATATGTTCCATTTTCAACACCCTACAGGTAATGCATTCCATTTCTAACACACTACAGTTAATAGATTCAAATTGCAACACACTACAGGTAATGCATTCCATTTCTAACACCCTACAGGTAATACATTACATTTCCAACACCCTGCAGGTAATACATTCCATTTCTAACACCCTACAGGTAATATATTCCAGTTCCACCACCCTACTGATAATACATTCCATTTCCAACAACCTACAGGTAATACATTCAATTTCCAACACCCTACAGGTAATACATTCCATTTCTTACAGCCTACAGTTAATACATTCCATTTCCACAACCCTACAGGAAATACATTCCATTTCTAACACCCTACACGTAATACATTCCATTTCCACCACCCTACAGGTAATACATTAAATTTCCAGCACCCTACGGATAATAGATTCCATTTCTAACACCCTACAGGTAATACATTCTATTTCAATAACCCTGCAGTTAATACATAAAATTTCCACCACCCTACAGGTAATATGTTCCATTTTCAACACCCTACAGGTAATGCATTCCATTTCTAACACCCTACAGTTAATAGATTCAATTTCCAACACACTACAGGTAATGCATTCCATTTCTAACACCCTACAGGTAATACATTACATTTCCCACACCCTGCAGGTAATACATTCCATTTCTAACACCCTACTGTTAATACATTCCATTTCCAACACGCTACCGGTAATACATTCCATTTCTAACACCCTACAGGTAATACATTCAATTTCTAACACCCTACAGGTAATACATT
This sequence comes from Hypanus sabinus, assembly GCF_030144855.1. Lineage (NCBI taxonomy): Eukaryota > Metazoa > Chordata > Chondrichthyes > Myliobatiformes > Dasyatidae > Hypanus > Hypanus sabinus. The sequence goes on along the minus strand of NC_082718.1, from coordinate 72,002,688 downwards.
CAATTTCCAACACCCTACAGGTAATATATTCCATTTCTAACACCCTACAGGTAATACATTCAATTTCCAACATCCTACAGGTAATACATTCAATTTCTAACACCCTACAGGTAATACATTCAATTTCCAACACCCTACACTTAATATGTTCCATATCCACCACCCTACAGGTAATACATTCAACTGCCAACACCCTACAGGTAATACATTCCATTTCTAACACCCTACAGGTAATACAGTACATTTCCACCACCCTACAGGTAATACATTCAATTTCCACCACCCTACAGGTTATCCATTCCATTTCTAACACCCTACAGGTAATACATTCCATTTCCACCACCCTAAAGGTAATACATTCCATTTCCAACAACCTACAGGTAATACATTCCATTTCTAACACCCTACAGGTAATACATTAAATTTCCAGCACCCTACAGGTAATAGATTCCATTTCCAGCACCCTACAGGTAATAGATTCCATTTCTAACACCCTACAGGTAATACATTCTATTTCAAAAACCCTGCAGTTAATACATTAAATTTCCAACACCCTACAGGTAATGCATTCCATTTCTAACACCCTACAGGTAATACATTACATTTCCACCACCCTACAGGTAATACATTCCATTTCTAACACCCTACAGGTAATACATTCCATTTCCACCACCCTACAGGTAATACATTCCATTTCTAACACCCTACAGGTAATATATTCCATTTCCACCACCCTACTGGTAATACATTCGATTTCCAACAACCTACAGGTAATACATTCAATTTCCAACACCCTACAGGTAATACATTCCATTTCTAACAGCCTACAGTTAATACATTCCATTTCCACAACCCTACAGGAAATACATTCCATTTCTAACACCCTACACGTAATACATTCCATTTCCACCACCCTACAGGTAATACATTCCATTTCTAACACCCTACTGGTAATACATTCCATTTCCACCACGCTACAGGTAATGCATTCCATTTCTAACACCCTACAGGTAATACATTCCATTTCCACCACACTACAGGTAATACATTTCATTTCCAACACCCTACTGTTCATACATTCCATTTCCAACACACTACAGGTAATATATTCCATTTCTAACACCCTACAGGAAATACATTCCATTTCCTCCACCCTGCAGGTAATCATTCCATTTCTAAGACCCTACAGGTAATACATTCCATTTCCACCACTCTACAGGTAATACATTCAACTGCCAACACCCTACAGGTAATACATTCCATTTCTAACACCCTACAGGTAATACAGTACATTTCCACCACCCTACAGGTAATACATTCAATTTCCACCACCCTACAGGTTATCCATTCCATTTCTAACACCCTACAGGTAATACATTCCATTTCCACCACCCTACAGGTAATACATTCCATTTCCAACAACCTACAGGTAATACATTCCATTTCCAACACCCTACAGGTAATACATTCCATTTCTAACACCCTACAGGTAATACATTAAATTTCCAGCACCCTACAGGTAATAGATTCCATTTCCAGCACCCTACAGGTAATAGATTCCATTTCTAACACCCTACAGGTAATACATTCTATTTCAAAAACCCTGCAGTTAATACATTAAATTTCCAACACCCTACAGGTAATGCATTCCATTTCTAACACCCTACAGGTAATACATTACATTTCCACCACACTACAGGTAATACATTCCATTTCTAACACCCTACAGGTAATACATTCCATTTCCACCACCCTACAGGTAATACATTCCATTTCTAACACCCTACACGTAATATATTCCATTTCCACCACCCTACTGGTAATACATTCCATTTCTAACAGCCTACAGTTAATACATTCCATTTCCACAACCCTACAGGAAATACATTCCATTTCTAACACCCTACACGTAATACATTCCATTTCCACCACCCTACAGGTAATACATTCCATTTCTAACACCCTACTGGTAATACATTCCATTTCCACCTCGCTACAGGTAATGCATTCCATTTCTAACACCCTACAGGTAATACATTCCATTTCCACCACACTACAGGTAATACATTTCATTTCCAACACCCTACTGTTCATACATTCCATTTCCAACACACTACAGGTAATATATTCCATTTCTAACACCCTACAGGAAATACATTCCATTTCCTCCACCCTGCAGGTAATCATTCCATTTCTAAGACCCTACAGGTAATACATTCCATTTCCACCACTCTACAGGTAATACATTAATTTCCAGCACCCTACAGGTAATAGATTCCATTTCTAACACCCTACAGGTAATACATTCAATTTCCAACACCCTACAGGTAATACATTGCATTTCTAACACTCTATAGGTAATACATTCCATTTCCACCACCCTACTGGTAATACATTTCATTTCCAACAACCTACAGGTAATACATTCCATTCCTAACACCCTATAGGTAATACATTCAATTTCCAACATCCTACAGGTAATACATTCCATTTCCACCACCCTACAGGTAATACATTCCATTTCCAACAACCTACAGGTAATACATTCCATTTCCAACACCCTACAGGTAATACATTCCATTTCTAACACCCTACTGGTAATACATTCCATTTCCACCACGCTACAGGTAATGCATTCCATTTCTAACACCCTACAGGTAATACATTCCATTTCCACCACACTACAGGTAATACATTTCATTTCCAACACCCTACTGTTCATACATTCCATTTCCAACACACTACAGGTAATATATTCCATTTCTAACACCCTACAGGTAATACATTACATTTCCACCACCCTACAGGTAATACATTCCATTTCTAACACCCTACAGGTAATACATTCCATTTCCACCACCCTACAGGTAATACATTCCATTTCTAACACCCTACAGGTAATATATTCCATTTCCACCACCCTACTGGTAATACATTCGATTTCCAACAACCTACAGGTAATACATTCAATTTCCAACACCCTACAGGTAATACATTCCATTTCTAACAGCCTACAGTTAATACATTCCATTTCCACAACCCTACAGGAAATACATTCCATTTCTAACACCCTACACGTAATACATTCCATTTCCACCACCCTACAGGTAATACATTCCATTTCTAACACCCTACTGGTAATACATTCCATTTCCACCACGCTACAGGTAATGCATTCCATTTCTAACACCCTACAGGTAATACATTCCATTTCCACCACACTACAGGTAATACATTTCATTTCCAACACCCTACTGTTCATACATTCCATTTCCAACACACTACAGGTAATATATTCCATTTCTAACACCCTACAGGAAATACATTCCATTTCCTCCACCCTGCAGGTAATCATTCCATTTCTAAGACCCTACAGGTAATACATTCCATTTCCACCACTCTACAGGTAATACATTCAACTGCCAACACCCTACAGGTAATACATTCCATTTCTAACACCCTACAGGTAATACAGTACATTTCCACCACCCTACAGGTAATACATTCAATTTCCACCACCCTACAGGTTATCCATTCCATTTCTAACACCCTACAGGTAATACATTCCATTTCCACCACCCTACAGGTAATACATTCCATTTCCAACAACCTACAGGTAATACATTCCATTTCCAACACCCTACAGGTAATACATTCCATTTCTAACACCCTACAGGTAATACATTAAATTTCCAGCACCCTACAGGTAATAGATTCCATTTCCAGCACCCTACAGGTAATAGATTCCATTTCTAACACCCTACAGGTAATACATTCTATTTCAAAAACCCTGCAGTTAATACATTAAATTTCCAACACCCTACAGGTAATGCATTCCATTTCTAACACCCTACAGGTAATACATTCCATTTCCACCACCCTACAGGTAATACATTCCATTTCTAACACCCTACAGGTAATACATTCCATTTCCACCACCCTACAGGTAATACATTCCATTTCTAACACCCTACAGGTAATATATTCCATTTCCACCACCCTACTGGTAATACATTCGATTTCCAACAACCTACAGGTAATACATTCAATTTCCAACACCCTACAGGTAATACATTCCATTTCTAACACCCTACAGTTAATACATTCCATTTCCACAACCCTACAGGAAATACATTCCATTTCTAACACCCTACACGTAATACATTCCATTTCCACCACCCTACAGGTAATACATTCCATTTCTAACACCCTACTGGTAATACATTCCATTTCCACCACGCTACAGGTAATGCATTACATTTCTAACACCCTACAGGTAATACATTCCATTTCCACCACACTACAGGTAATACATTTCATTTCCAACACCCTACTGTTCATACATTCCATTTCCAACACGCTACAGGTAATATATTCCATTTCTAACACCCTACAGGAAATACATTCCATTTCCTCCACCCTGCAGGTAATCATTCCATTTCTAAGACCCTACAGGTAATACATTCCATTTCCACCACTCTACAGGTAATACATTAATTTCCAGCACCCTACAGGTAATAGATTCCATTTCTAACACCCTACAGGTAATACATTCAATTTCCAACACCCTACAGGTAATACATTGCATTTCTAACACTCTATAGGTAATACATTCCATTTCCACCACCCTACTGGTAATACATTTCATTTCCAACAACCTACAGGTAATACATTCCATTCCTAACACCCTATAGGTAATACATTCAATTTCCAACATCCTACAGGTAATACATTCCATTTCTAACACCCTACAGGTAATACATTCCATTACCACCACCCTACAGGTAATACATTCCATTTCTAACACACTACAGGTAATACATTCCATTTCCAACACCCTACAGGTAATCATTCCGTTTCTATGACCCTACAGGTAATACATTAAATTTCCAGCGCCCTACAGGTAATAGATTCCATTTCTAACACCCTACAGGTAATACATTCTATTTCAAAAACCCTGCAGTTAATACATTCAATTTCCAACACCCTGCAGGTAATATGTTCCATTTCCAAGACCCTGCAGGTAATACATTCAATTTCCTACACCCTACAGGTAATACATTCTATTTCCAACACCCTAAAGGTAATACATTCCATTTCCACCAGCCTACAGGTAATACATTCCATTTCTAACACCCTACAGTTAATCCATTCATTTTCCACCACCCTACACTTAATATGTTCCATATCCACCACCCTACAGGTAATACATTCAACTGACAACACCATACAGGTAATACATTCCATTTCTAACACCCTACAGGTAATACATTACATTTCCACCAACCTACAGGTAATACATTCAATTTCCACCACCCTACAGGTTATCCATTCCATTTCTAACACCCTACAGGTAATACATTCCATTTCCACCACCCTACAGGTAATACATTCCATTTCCAACAACCTACAGGTAATACATTCCATTTCCACCACCCTACAGGTAATACATTCCATTTCTAACACCCTACTGGTAATACATTCCATTTCTAACACCCTACAGGTAATACATTAAATTTCCAGCACCCTACAGGTAATAGATTCCATTTCTAACACCCTACAGGTAATACATTCTATTTCAAAAACCCTGCAGTTAATACATTAAATTTCCAAAACCCTGCAGGTAATATGTTCCATTTTCAACACCCTACAGGTAATGCATTCCATTTCTAACACCCTACAGTTAATAGATTCAATTTCCAACACACTACAGGTAATGCATTCCATTTCTAACACCCTACAGGTAATATATTCCATTTCCACCACCCTACTGGTAATACATTCGATTTCCAACAACCTAAAGGTAATACATTCAATTTCCAACACCCTACAGATAATACATTCCATTTCTAACAGCCTACAGTTAATACATTCCATTTCCACAACCCTACAGGAAATACATTCCATTTCTAACACCCTACACGTAATACATTCCATTTCCACCACCCTACAGGTAATACATTCCATTTCTAACACCCTACTGGTAATACATTCCATTTCCACCAAGCTACAGGTAATGCATTCCATTTCTAACACCCTACAGGTAATACATTCCATTTCCACCACACTACAGGTAATACATTTCATTTCCAACACCCTACTGTTAATACATTCCATTTCCAACACGCTACAGGTAATACATTCCATTTCTAACACCCTACAGGAAATACATTCCATTTCCTCCACCCTACAGGTAATCATTCCATTTCTAAGACCCTACAGGTAATACATTCCATTTCCGCCACTCTACAGGTAATACATTAATTTCCAGCACCCTACAGGTAATAGATTCCATTTCTAACACCCTACAGGTAATACATTCTATTTCCAACACCCTACAGTTAATACATTCCATTTCCACAACCCTACAGGAAATACATTCCATTTCTAACACTCTATAGGTAATACATTCCATTTCCACCACCCTACTGGTAATACATTCAATTTCCACCACGCTACAGGTAATGCATTCCATTTCTAACACCCTATAGGTAATACATTCCATTTCCACCACCCTACAGGTAATACATTTCATTTCCAACAACCTACAGGTAATACATTCCATTCCTAACACCCTAAAGGTAATACATTCAATTTCCAACATCCTACAGGTAATACATTCCATTTCTAACACCCTACAGGTAATACATTCCATTTCTAACATTCTACAGGTAATAGATTCCATTTCCAACACTCTACAGGTAATGCATTCTATTTCAAAAACCCTGCAGTTAATACATTCAATTTCCACCACCCTGCAGGAAATATGTTCCATTTCCAACACCCTACAGGTAATACATTCAACTGCCAACACCCTACAGGTAATACATTGCATTTCCACCACCCGACAGGTAATACATTCAATTTCCACAACCCTACAGGTAATACATTACATTTCCACCACCCTACAGGTAGTACATTCCATTTCTAACACACTACAGGTAATACCTTCCATTTCCACCACCCTACAGGTAATCATTCCGTTTCAATGACCCTACAGGTAATACATTAAATTTCCAGCACCCTACAGGTAATAGATTCCATTTCTAACACCCTACAGGTAATACATTCTATTTCAAAAACCCTGCAGTTAATACATTCAATTTCCACCACCCTGCAGGTAATATGTTTCATTTCCAACACCCTGCAGGTAATACATTCAATTTCCAACACCATACAGGTAATACATTCCATTTCTAACACCCTACAGGTAATACATTCCATCTCCAACACCCTAAAGGTAATACATTCCATTTCCACCAGCCTACAGTTAATACATTCATTTTCCACCACCCTACACTTAATATGTTCCATTTCCACCACCCTACAGGTAATACATTCAACTGCCAACATCCTACACGTAATACATTCCATTTCTAACACCCTACAGATAATACATTACATATCCACCACCCTACAGGTAATACATTCAATTTCCACCACCCTACAGGTTATCCATTCCATTTCTAACACCCTCCAGGTAATACATTACATATCCACCACCCTACAGGTAATACATTCCATTTCTAACACCCTACTGGTAATACATTCCATTTCTAACACCCTACAGGTAATACATTAAATTTCCAGCACCCTACAGGTAATAGATTCCATTTCTAACACCCTACAGGTAATACATTCTATTTCAAAAACCCTGCAGTTAATACATTAAATTTCCACCACCCTGCAGGTAATATGTTCCATTTTCAACACCCTACAGGTAATGCATTCCATTTCTAACACCCTACAGTTAATAGATTCAATTTCCAACACACTACAGGTAATGCATTCCATTTCTAACACCCTACAGGTAATACATTACATTTCTAACACCCTACAGGTTATAAATTCCATTTCCACCACCCTACAGGTAATACATTCAATTTCCACCACCCTACAGGTTATACATTCCATTTCTAACACCCTAAAGGTAATACATTCCATTTCCACCACCCTACAGGTAGTACATTCCATTTCTAACACCCGACAGGTAATATATTCCATTTCCAGCACCCTACAGGTAATACATTCAATTTCCACCACCCTACAGGTTATCCATTCCATTTCTAACACCCTACAGGTAATACATTCCATTTCCACCACCCTACAGGTAATACATTCCATTTCTAACACCCTACAGTTAATAGATTCAATTTCCAACACACTACAGGTAATGCATTCCATTTCTAACACCCTACAGGTAATACATTACATTTCCAACACCCTGCAGGTAATACATTCCATTTCTAACACCCTACAGGTAATATATTCCATTTCCACCACCCGACTGGTAATACATTCGATTTCCAACAACCTACAGGTAATACATTCAATTTCCAACACCCTACAGGTAATACATTCCATTTCTAACACCCTACACGTAATACATTCCATTTCCACCACCCTACAGGTAATACATTCCATTTCTAACACCCTACTGGTAATACATTCCATTTCCACCACGCTACCGGTAATGCATTCCATTTCTAACACCCCACAGGTAATACATTCCATTTCCACCACACTACAGGTAATACATTTCATTTCCAACACCCTACAGGTAATACATTCAATTTCCAACACCCTACAGGTAATACATTCTATTTCTAACACCCTACAGGTAATACATTCCATTTCCACCACCCTACAGGTAATACATTCCATTTCTAACACCCTACAGTTAATACAATCATTTTCCACCACCCTACACGTAATATGTTCCATTTCCACCACCCTACAGGTAATACATTCAACTGCCAACACCCTACAGGTAATAAATTCCATTTCTAACACCCTACAGGTAATACATTCTATTTCAAAAACAATGCAGTTAATACATTCAATTTCCAACACCCTACAGGTAATACATTCCATTTCTAAAATCCTGCAGTTAATACATTCAATTTCCAACACACTACAGGTAATGCATTCCATTTCTAACACCCTACAGGGAGTACATTCCATTTCCACCACCCTACAGGTAATACATTCCATTTCTAACACCCTACAGGTAATACATTCCATTTCCACCACCCTACAGGTAATACATTCCATTTCCAACAACCTACAGGTAATACATTCCATTCCTAACACCCTATAGGTAATACATTCAATTTCCAGCATCCTACAGGTAATACATTCCATTTCTAACACCCTACAGGTAATACATTCTTTCTAACACCCTACATGTAATACATTCAATTTCCAACACCCTACAGGTAATACGTTCCAATTCTAACACACTACCGGTAATACATTCCATTTCCACCACCCTACAGGTAATCATTCCATTTCTAACACCCTCCAGGTAATACATTCCATTTCCGCCACCCTACAGGTAATACATTAAATTTCCTGCACCATACAGGTAATAGATTCCATGTATAAAACCCTACAGGTAATACATTCTATTTCAAAAACCCTGCAGGTAACACATTCAATTTCCACCACCCTGCAGGAAATATGTTCCATTTCCAACACCCTACAGGTAATACATTCAACTGCCAACACCCTACAGGTGATACATTCCATTTCTAACACCCTACAGGTAATGCATTCCATTTCCAGCACCCTACAGGCAATACATTCCATTTATAACACCCTACAGGTAATACATTCCATTTCCACCACCCTGCAGGTAATATGTTCCATTTCCACCACCCTACAGGTAATACATTCCATTTCTAACACCCTACTAGTAATACATTCCATTTCCGCCACGCTACCGGTAATGCATTCCATTTCTAACACCCTACAGGTAAAACATTCCATTTCTAACACCCTACTGGTAATACATTCCATTTCCACCACGCTACCGGTAATGCATTCCATTTCTAACACCCTACAGGTAATACATTCCATTTCCGCCACCCTAAGGTAATACATTAAATTTCCAGCACGATACAGGTAATAGATTCCATTTCTAAAACCCTACAGGTAATACATTCTATTTCAAAAACCCTGCAGTTAATACATTCAATTTCCACCACCCTGCAGGAAATATGTTCCATTTCCAACACCCTACAGGTAATACATTCAACTGCCAACACCCTACAGGTGATACATTCCATTTCTAACACCCTACAGGTAATACATTCCATTTCCACCACACGACAGGTAATACATTCAATTTCCACCACCCTACAGGTTATACATTCCATTTCTAACACCCTACAGGTAATACATTCCATTTCCACCACCCTACCGGTAATACCTTCCATTTCTAACACCCTACAGGTAGTACATTCCATTTCCAACAACCTACAGCTAATACATTGAATTTCCAACACCCTACAGGTAGTACATTCCATTTCTAAAACCGTACATGTAATGAATTCCATTTCCACAACCCTACAGGTATTACATTTCATTTCCAACACCCTACAGGTAATACATTCTATTTCTAACACCCTACAGGTAATACATTCATTTTCCACCACCCTACACGTAATATGTTCAATTTCCACCACCCTACAGGTAATACATTCAACTGCCAACACCCTACAGGTAATACATTCCATTTCCACCACCCTACAGGTAATACATTCAATTTCCAACACCCTACTGGTAATATATTCCATTTCCAACACCCTACAGGTAATACATTCCATTTCCACCACCCTATAGGTAATGGATTCCATTTCTAACACCTTACAGGTAATACATTCCATTTCTAACAGCCTACTGGTAATACATTCCATTTCCACCACGCTACAGGTAATGCATTCCATTTCCAGCACCCTACAGGCAATGCATTCCATTTATAACACCCTACAGGTAATACATTCCATTTCCACCACCCTGCAGGTAATATGTTCCATTTCCACCACCCTACAGGTAATACATACCATTTCTAACACCCTACTGGTAATACATTCCATTTCCGCCACGCTACCGGTAATGCATTCCATTTCTAACACCCTACAGGTAATACATTCCATTTCCACAACCGTACAGTTAATATATTCCATTTTTAACACCCTACATGTAATAAATTCCATTTCCACAACCCTACAGGTATTACATTCCATTTCCAACACCCTACAGGTACTACATTCTATTTCTAACACCCTACAGGTAATACGTTCCAATTCTAACACACTACCGGTAATACATTCCATTTCCACCACCCTACAGGTAATCATTCCATTTCTAAGACCCTCCAGGTAATACATTCCATTTCCGCCACCCTACAGGTAATACATTCAATTTCCAACACCCTAAAGGTAATACGTTCCAATGCTAACACACTACCGGTAATACATTCCATTTCCACCACCCTACAGGTAATCATTCCATTTCTAAGACCCTCCAGGTAATACATTCCATTTCCGCCACCCTACAGGTAATACATTAAATTTCCAGCACCATACAGGTAATAGATTCCATTTCTAAAACCCTACAGGTAATACATTCTATTTCGAAAACCCTGAAGTTAATACATTCAATTTCCACCACCCTGCAAGTAATATGTTCCATTTCCAACACCCTACAGATAATACATTCAACTGCCAACACCCTACAGGTGATACATTCCATTTCTAACACCCTACAGGTAATACATTCCATTTCCACCACCCGACAGGTAATACATTCAATTTCCACCACCCTACAGGTTATACATTCCATTTCTAACTCCCTACAGGTAATACATTCCATTTCCACCACCCTACCGGTAATACCTTCCATTTCTAACACCCTACAGGTAATATATTCCATTTCCACCACCCTACTGGTAATACATTCCATTTCCAACAACCTACAGGTAATACATTCAATTTCCAACACCCTACAGGTAATACATTCCATTTCTAACAGCCTACAGTTAATACATTCCATTTCCACAACCCTACAGGAAATACATTCCATTTCTAACACCCTACAGGTAGTACATTCCATTTCCAACAACCTACAGCTAATACATTGAATTTCCAACACCCTACAGGTAGTACATTCCATTTCAAAAACCGTACATGTAATGAATTCCATTTCCACAACCCTACAGGTATTACATTTCATTTCCAACACCCTACAGGTAATTCATTCTATTTCTAACACCCTACAGGTAATACATTCATTTTCCACCACCCTACACGTAATATCTTCAATTTCCACCACCGTACAGGTAATACATTCAACTGCCAACACCCTACAGGTAATACATTCCATTTCCACCACCCTACAGGTAATACATTCAATTTCCAACACCCTACTGGTAATATATTCCATTTCCAACACCCTACAGGTAATACATTCCATTTCCACCACCCTATAGGTAATGGATTCCATTTCTAACACCTTACAGGTAATACATTCCATTTCTAACACCCTACTGGTAATACATTCCATTTCCACCACGCTACAGGTAATGCATTCCATTTCCAGCACCCTACAGGCAATGCATTCCATTTATAACACCCTACAGGTAATACATTCCATTTCCACCGCACTGCAGGTAATATGTTCCATTTTCACCACCCTACAGGTAATACATACCATTTCTAACACCCTACTGGTAATACATTCCATTTCCACCACGCTACCGGTAATGCATTCCATTTCTAACACCCTACAGGTAATACATTCCATTTCCACAACCGTACAGTTAATATATTCCATTTTTAACACCCTACATGTAATAAATTCCATTTCCACAACCCTACAGGTATTACATTCCATTTCCAACACCCTACAGGTACTACATTCTATTTCTAACACCCTACAGGTAATACATTCATTTTCCACCACCCTACACTTAATATGTTCAATTTCCACCACCCTACAGGTAATACATTAAATTTCCAGCACCCTACAGGTAATAGATTCCATTTCCAACACCCTACAGGTGATACATTCCATTTCTAAAATCCTGCAGTTAATAGATTCAATGTCCAACACACTACAGGTAATGCATTCCATTTCTAACACCCTACAGGGAGTACATTCCATTTCCACCACCCTACAGGTAATGCATTCCATTTCTAACACCCTACAGGTAATACATTCCATTTCCACCACCCTACAGGTAATACATTCCATTTCCAACAACCTACAGGTAATACATTCCATTCCTAACACCCTATAGGTAATACATTCAATTTCCAACACCCTACAGGTAATACATTCCATTTCCACCACCCTACAGGTAATACATTCCATTTCCAACAACCTACAGGTAATACATTCCTTTCCTAACACCCTATAGGTAATACATTCAATTTCCAACACCCTACAGGTAATACATTCAATTTCCAACACCCTACAGGTAATATATTCCATTTCTAAGACCCTCCAGGTAATACATTCCATTTCCGCCACCCTACAGGTAATACATTAAATTTCCAGCACCATACAGGTAATAGATTCCATTTCTAAAACCCTAAAGGTAATACATTCTATTTCAAAAACCCTGCAGTTAATACATTCAATTTCCACCACCCTGCAGGAAATATGTTCCATTTCCAACACCCTACAGGTAATACATTCAACTGCCAACACCCTACAGGTGATACATTCCATTTATAACACCCTACAGGTAATACATTCCATTTCCACCACCCTACAGGTAATACATTCCATTTCTAACACCCTACAGGTAATATATTCCATTTCCACCACCCTACTGGTAATACATTCCATTTCCAGCAACCTACAGGTAATACATTCAATTTCCAACACCCTACAGGTAATACATTCCATTTCTAACAGCCTACAGTTAATACATTCCATTTCCACAACCCTACAGGAAATACATTCCATTTCTAACACCCTACAGTTAATACATTCCATTTCCACCACCCTACAGGAAATACATTACATTTCTAACACACTACTGGTAATACATTCCATTTCCACCACCCTCAGGTAACACATTCCATTTCTAATACCCTACAGGTAATACATTCCATTTCTAACACCCGACATGTAATAAATTCCATTTCCACAACCCGACAGGTATTACATTCCATTACCACCACCCTCAGGTAATACATACCATTTCTAATACCCTACAGGTAATACATTCCATTTCCAACACCCTACAGGTAATACATTCTTTCTAACACCCTACAGGTAATACATACAATTTCCAACACCCTACAGGTAATGCATTCCATTTCTAACACCCTACAGGTAATACATTCCTTTTCCACCACCCTACAGGTAATACATTCCATTTCCAAGACCCTACAGGTAATACATTCCATTTCTAACACCCTACAGGAAATACAATCAATTTCGACCACCCTACAGGTAAAACATTCCATTTCCACCACCCTACAGGTAATATATTCCATTTCCACCACCCTACTGGTAATACATTCCATTTCCAGCAACCTACAGGTAATACATTCAATTTCCAACACCCTACAGGTAATACATTCCATTTCTAACAGCCTACAGTTAATACATTCCATTTCCACAACCCTACAGGAAATACATTCCATTTCTAACACCCTACAGTTAATACATTCCATTTCCACCACCCTACAGGTAATACATTACATTTCTAACACACTACTGGTAATACATTCCATTTCCACCACCCTCAGGTAACACATTCCATTTCTAATACCCTACAGGTAATACATTCCATTTCTAACACCCGACATGTAATAAATTCCATTTCCACAACCCGACAGGTATTACATTCCATTACCACCACACTCAGGTAATACATACCATTTCTAATACCCTACAGGTAATACATTCCATTTCCAACACCCTACAGGTAATACATTCTTTCTAACACCCTACAGGTAATACATACAATTTCCAACACCCTACAGGTAATACATTCCATTTATAACACCCTACAGGTAACACATTCCATTTCCGCCACCCGACAGGTAATACATTAAATTTCCAGCACCCTGCAGGTAATAGATTCCATTTCTAACACCCTACTGGTAATACATTCTATTTCGAAAACCCTGCAGTTTATACATTCAATTTCCACCACCCTGCAGGTAATATGTTCCATTTCCAACACCCTACAGGTAATACATTCAATTTCCAACACCCTACAGGTAATACATTCTATTTCTAACACCCTACAGGTAATACATTCCATTTCCAACACCCAACAGGTAATACATTCCATTTCTAACAGCCTACAGTTAATACATTCCATTTCCACAACCCTACAGGAAATACATTCCATTTCTAACACCCTACAGGTAATACATTCCATTTCCACCACCCTACAGGTAATACATTCCATTTCTAACACACTACTGGTAATAAATTCCATTTCCACCACCCTCAGGTAATACATTCCATTTCTAATACCCTACAGGTAATACATTCCATTTCTAACACCCGACATGTAATAAATTCCATTTCCACAACCCTACAGGTATTACATTCCATTACCACCACCCTCAGGTAATACATACCATTTCTAATACCCTACAGGTAATACATTCCATTTCCAACACCCTACAGGTAATACATTCTTTCTAACACCCTACAGGTAATACATACAATTTCCAACACCCAACAGGTAATACATTCCATTTATAACACCCTACAGGTAACACATTCCATTTCCGCCACCCGACAGGTAATACATTAATTTTCCAGCACCCTGCAGGTAATAGATTCGATTTCTAACACCCTACAGGTAATACATTCTATTTCGAAAACCCTGCAGTTAATACATTCAATTTCCACCATCCTGCAGGTAATATGTTCGATTTCCAACACCCTACAGGTAATACATTCAATTTCCAACACCCTACAGGTAATACATTCTATTTCTAACACCCTACAGGTAATACATTCCATTTCCAACACCCAACAGGTAATACATTCCATTTCTAACACCCTACGGTTAATACAATCATTTTCCACTACCCTACACGTAATATGTTCCATTTCCACCACCCTACAGGTAATGCATTGAACTGCAAACACCCTGCAGGTAATACATTCCATTTCTAACACCCTACAGGTAATACATTCCTTTTCCACCACCCTACAGGTAATACATTCAATTTCCACCACCTTACAGGTTATACATTCCATTTCTAACACCCTACAGGTAATACATTCCAGTTCCTCCACCCTACAGGTAATACATTCCATTTCTAACACCCTGCAGTTAATACATTCATTTTCCACACCCTGCAGGTAATACATTCCATTTCCACCACCCTACAGGTAATACATTCAATTTCCACCACCCTCAGGTAATACATTCCATTTCTAATACCCTACAGGTAATACATTCCATTTCTAACACCCGACATGTAATAAATTCCATTTCCACAACCCTACAGGTATTACATTCCATTACCACCACCCTCAGTTAATACATACCATTTCTAATACCCTACAGGTAATACATTCCATTTCCAACACCCAACAGGTAATACATTCCATTTATAACACCCTACAGGTAACACATTCCATTTCCGCCACCCGACAGGTAATACATTAAATTTCCAGCACCCTGCAGGTAATAGATTCCATTTCTAACACCCTACAGGTATTACATTCTATTTCGAAAACCCTGCAGTTAATACATTCAATTTCCACCATCCTGCAGGTAATATGTTCCATTTCCAACACCCTACAGGTAATACATTCAATTTCCAACACCCTACAGGTAATACATTCTATTTCTAACACCCTACAGGTAATACATTCCATTTCCAACACCCAACAGGTAATACATTCCATTTCTAACACCCTACGGTTAATACAATCATTTTCCACCACCCTACACGTAATATGTTCCATTTCCACCACCCTACAGGAAATACATTGAACTGCCAACACCCTGCAGGTAATACATTCCATTTCTAACACCCTACAGGTAATACATTCCTTTTCCACCACCCTACAGGTAATACATTCAATTTCCACCACCTTACAGGTTATACATTCCATTTCTAACACCCTACAGGTAATACATTCCAGTTCCTCCACCCTACAGGTAATACATTCCATTTCTAACACCCTGCAGTTAATACATTCATTTTCCACACCCTGCAGGTAATACATTCCATTTCCACCACCCTACAGGTAATACATTCAATTTCCAACACCCTGCAGGTAATGCATTCCATTTCTAACACCCTACATGTAATAAATTCCATTTCCACAACCCTACAGGTATTACATTCCATTTCGAACTCCCTACAGGTAATACATTCTATTTCTAACACCCTACAGGTAATACTTTCATTTTCCACCATCCTACACGTAATATGTTCAATTTCCACCACCCTACAGGTAATACATTCAACTGCCAACACCCAACAGGTAATACATTCCATTTATAACACCCTACAGGTAACACATACCATTTCCACCACCCGACAGGTAATACATTAAATTTCCAGCACCCTGCAGGTAATAGATTCCATTTCTAACACCCTACAGCTAATACATTCTATTTCGAAAACCCTGCAGTTAATACATTCAATTTCCACCACCCTGCCGGTAATATGTTCCATTTCCAACACCCTACAGGTAATACATTCAATTTCCAACACCCTACAGGTAATACATTCTATTTCTAACACCCTACAGGTAATACATTCCATTTCCAACACCCAACAGGTAATACATTCCATTTCTAACACCCTACGGTTAATACAATCATTTTCCACCACCCTACACGTAATATGTTCCATTTCCACCACCCTACAGGTAATACATTGAACTGCCAACACCCTGCAGGTAATACATTCCATTTCTAACACCCTACAGGTAATACATTCCTTTTCCACCACCCTACAGGTAATACATTCAATTTCCACCACCTTACAGGTTATACATTCCATTTCTAACACCCTACAGGTAATACATTCCAGTTCCTCCACCCTACAGGTAATACATTCCATTTCTAACACCCTGCAGTTAATACATTCATTTTCCACACCCTGCAGGTAATACATTCCATTTCCACAACCCTACAGGTAATACATTCAATTTCCAACACCCTACTGGTAATACATTCCATTTCTAACACCCTATAGGTAATACATTCAATTTCCAACATACTACAGGTAATACATTCCATTTCTAACACACTAATGGTGATACATTCCATTTCCACCACCCTACAGGTAATACATTGCACTTCTAACACCCTACAGGTAATAGATTCAATTTCCAACACCCTACCGGTAATAAATTCCATTCCGAACACCCTACAGGTAATACATTCCATTTCCACCACCCTACAGGTAATACATTCCACTTCTAACACCCTACAGGTAATAGATTCAATTTCCAACACCCTACAGGTAATAAATTCCATTCCGAACACCCTACAGGTAATACATTCCATTTCCACCACCCTACAGGTAATCATTCCATTTCTAAGACCCTCCAGGTAATACATTCCATTTCCGCCACCCTACAGGTAATACATTAAATTTCCAGCACCATACAGGTAATACATTCCATTTCTAACACCCTACAGGTAATATATTCCATTTCCACCACCCTACTGGTAATACATTCCATTTCCAACACCCTACAGGTAATACATTCCATTTCTAACAGCCTACAGTTAATGCATTCCATTTCCACAACCCTACAGGAAATACATTCCATTTCTAACACCCTACAGGTAATACATTCCATTTCCACCACCCTACAGGTAATACATTCCATTTCTAACACACTACTGGTAACACATTCCATTTCCAACAACCTACAGGTAATACATTCAATTTCCAACACCCTACAGGTAATACATTCCATTTCTAACAGCCTACAGTTAATGCATTCCATTTCTACAACCCTACAGGTATTACATTCCATTACCACCACCCTCAGGTAATACATACCATTTCTAATACCCTACAGGTAATACATTCCATTTCCAACACCCTACAGGTAATACATTCTTTTTAACACCCTACAGGTAATACATACAATTTCCAAAACCCTACAGGTAATACATTCCATTTATAACACCCTACAGGTAACACATTCCATTTCCGCCACCCGACAGGTAATACATTAAATTTCCAGCACCCTGCAGGTAATAGATTCCATTTCTAACACCTTACAGGTAATACATTCCAGTTCCTCCACACTACAGGTAATACATTCCATTTCTAACACCCTGCAGTTAATACATTCATTTTCCACACCCTGCAGGTAATACATTCCATTTCCTCCACCCTACAGGTAATACATTCAATTTCCACCACCCTCATGTAATACATTCCATTTCTAATACCCTACAGGTAATACATTCCATTTCTAACACCCGACATGTAATTAATTCCATTTCCACAACCCTACAGGTATTACATTCCATTACCACCACCCTCAGTTAATACATACCATTTCTAATACCCTACAGGTAATACATTCCATTTCCAACACCCTACAGGTAATACATTCTTTCTAACACCCTACAGGTAATACATGCAATTTCCAACACCCAACAGGTAATACATTCCATTTATAACACCCTACAGGTAACACATTCCATTTCCGCCACCCGACAGGTAATACATTAAATTTCCAGCACCCTGCAGGTAATAGATTCCATTTCTAACACCCTACAGGTAATACATTCCATTTCCACCACCCGACAGGTAATACATTCCATTTCTAACACCCTACAGGTAATATATTCCATTTCCACCACCCTACTGGTAATACATTCCATTTCCAACAACCTACAGGTAATACATTCAATTTCCAACACCCTACAGGTAATACATTCCATTTCTAACAGCCTACAGTTAATGCATTCCATTTCCACAACCCTACAGGAAATACATTCCATTTCTAACACCCTACAGGTAATACATTCCATTTCCACCACCCTACAGGTAATACATTCCATTTCTAACACACTACTGGTAATACATTCCATTTCCACCACCCTACAGGTAATACATTCCATTTCTAACACACTACTGGTAATACATTCCATTTCCACCACCCTCAGGTAACACATTCCATTTCCAACAACCTACAGGTAATACATTCAATTTCCAACACCCTACAGGTAATACACTCCATTTCTAACAGCCTACAGTTAATGCATTCCATTTCTACAACCCTACAGGTATTACATTCCATTACCACCACCCTCAGGTAATACATACCATTTCTAATACCCTACAGGTAATGCATTCCATTTCCAACACCCTACAGGTAATACATTCTTTCTAACACCCTACAGGTAATACATACAATTTCCAACACCCTACAGGTAATACATTCCATTTATAACACCCTACAGGTAACACATTCCATTTCCGCCACCCGACAGGTAATACATTAAATTTCCAGCACCCTGCAGGTAATAGATTCCATTTCTAACACCCTACAGGTTATACATTCTATTTCAAAAACCCTGCAGTTAATACATTCAATTTCCACCACCCTGCAGGTAATATGTTCCATTTACAACACCCTACAGGTAATACATTCAATTTCCAACACCCTACAGGTAATACATTCTATTTCTAACAACCTACAGGTAATACATTCCATTTCCAACACCCAACAGGTAATACATTCCATTTCTAACACCCTACGGTTAATACAATCATTTTCCACCACCCTACACGTAATATGTTCCATTTCCACCACCCTACAGGTAATACATTGAACTGCCAACACCCTGCAGGTAATACATTCCATTTCTAACACCCTACAGGTAATACATTCCTTTTCCACCACCCTACAGGTAATACATTCAATTTCCACCACCTTACAGGTTATACATTCCATTTCTAACACCCTACAGGTAATACATTCCAGTTCCACCACCCTACAGGTAATACATTCCATTTCTAACACCCTGCAGTTAATACATTCATTTTCCACATCCTGCAGGTAATACATTCCATTTCCACCACCCTACAGGTAATACATTCTTTTTCCCACACCCTGCAGGTAATGCATTCCATTTCAAACACCCTACATGTAATAAATTCCATTTCCACAACCCTACAGGTATTACATTCCATTTCGAACTCCCTACAGGTAATACATTCTATTTCTAACACCCTACAGGTAATACTTTCATTTTCCACCATCCTACACGTAATATGTTCAATTTCCTCCACCCTACAGGTAATACATTCAACTGCCAACACCCTACAGGTAATACATTCCATTTCCACAACCCTACAGGTAATACATTCAATTTCCAACACCCTACTGGTAATACATTCCATTTCTAACACCCTATAGGTAATACATTCAATTTCCAACATACTACAGGTAATACATTCCATTTCTAACACACTAATGGTGATACATTCCATTTCCACCACCCTACAGGTAATACATTCCACTTCTAACACCCTACAGGTAATAGGTTCAATTTCCAACACCCTACAGGTAATAAATTCCATTCCGAACACCCTACAGGTAATACATTCCATTTCCACCACCCTACAGGTAATACATTCCACTTCTAACACCCTACAGGTAATAGATTCAATTTCCAACACCCTATAGGTAATAAATTCCATTCTGAACACCCTACAGGTAATACATTCCATTTCCACCACCCTACAGGTAATCATTCCATTTCTAAGACCCTCCAGGTAATACATTCCATTTCCGCCACCCTACAGGTAATACATTAAATTTCCAGCACCATACAGGTAATAGATTCCATTTCTAAAACCCTACAGGTAATACATTCTATTTCAAAAACCCTGCAGTTAATACATTCAATTTCCACCACCCTGCAGGAAATATGTTCCATTTCCAACACCCTACAGGTAATACATTCAACTGCCAACACCCTACAGGTGATACATTCTATTTCTAACACCCTACAGGTAATACATTTCATTTCCACCACCCTACTGGTAATACATTCCATTTCTAACACCCTACAGGTAATATATTCCATTTCCACCACCCTACTGGTAATACATTCCATTTCCAACAACCTACAGGTAATACATTCACTTTCCAACACCCTACAGGTAATACATTCCATTTCTAACAGCCTACAGTTAATACATTCCATTTCCACAACCCTACAGGAAATACATTCCATTTCTAACACCCTACAGGTAATACATCCCATTTCCACCACCCGACAGGTAATACATTCAATTTCCACCACCCTACAGGTTATACATTCCATTTCTAACACCCTACAGGTAATACATTCCATTTCCGCCACCCTACAGGTAATACATTAAATTTCCAGCACCATACAGGTAATAGATTCCATTTCTAAAACCCTACAGGTAATACATTCTATTTCAAAAACCCTGCAGTTAATACATTCAATTTCCACCACCCTGCAGGAAATATGTTCCATTTCCAACACCCTACAGGTAATACATTCAACTGCCAACACCCTACAGGTGATACATTCCATTTCTAACACCCTACAGGTAATACATTCCATTTCCACCACCCGACAGGTAATACATTCCATTTCTAACACCCTACAGGTAATATATTCCATTTCCACCACCCTACTGGTAATACATTCCATTTCCAACAACCTACAGGTAATACATTCAATTTCCAACACCCTACAGGTAATACATTCCATTTCTAACAGCCTACAGTTAATGCATTCCATTTCCACAACCCTACAGGAAATACATTCCATTTCTAACACCCTACAGGTAATACATTCCATTTCCACCACCCTACAGGTAATACATTCCATTTCTAACACACTACTGGTAATACATTCCATTTCCACCACTCTCAGGTAACACATTCCATTTCCAACAACCTACAGGTAATACATTCAATTTCCAACACCCTACAGGTAATACATTCCATTTCTAACAGCCTACAGTTAATGCATTCCATTTCTACAACCCTACAGGTATTACATTCCATTACCACCACCCTCAGGTAATACATACCATTTCTAATACCCTACAGGTAATACATTCCATTTCCAACACCCTACAGGTAATACATTCTTTCTAACACCCTACAGGTAATACATACAATTTCCAACACCCTACAGGTAATACATTCCATTTATAACACCCTACAGGTAACACATTCCATTTCCGCCACCCGACAGGTAATACATTAAATTTCCAGCACCCTGCAGGTAATAGATTCCATTTCTTACACCTTACAGGTAATACATTCCAGTTCCTCCACACTACAGGTAATACATTCCATTTCTAACACCCTGCAGTTAATACATTCATTTTCCACACCCTGCAGGTAATACATTCCATTTCCACCACCCTACAGGTAATACATTCAATTTCCACCACCCTCATGTAATACATTCCATTTCTAATACCCTACAGGTAATACTTTCCATTTCTAACACCCGACATGTAATAAATTCCATTTCCACAACCCTACAGGTATTACATTCCATTACCACCACCCTCAGTTAATACATACCATTTCTAATACCCTACAGGTAATACATTCCATTTCCAACACCCTACAGGTAATACATTCTTTCTAACACCCTACAGGTAATACATGCAATTTCCAACACCCAACAGGTAATACATTCCATTTATAACACCCTACAGGTAACACATTCCATTTCCGCCACCCGACAGGTAATACATTAAATTTCCAGCACCCTGCAGGTAATAGATTCCATTTCTAACACCCTACAGGTAATACATTCCATTTCCACCACCCGACAGGTAATACATTCCATTTCTAACACCCTACATGTAATATATTCCATTTCCACCACCCTACTGGTAATACATTCCATTTCCAACAACCTACAGGTAATACATTCAATTTCCAACACCCTACAGGTAATACATTCCATTTCTAACAGCCTACAGTTAATGCATTCCATTTCCACAACCCTACTGGAAATACATTCCATTTCTAACACCCTACAGGTAATACATTCAATTTCCACCACCCTACAGGTAATACATTCCATTTCTAACACACTACTGGTAATACATTCCATTTCCACCACTCTCAGGTAACACATTCAATTTCCACCACCCTCATGTAATACATTCCATTTCTAATACCCTACAGGTAATACTTTCCATTTCTAACACCCGACATGTAATAAATTCCATTTCCACAACCCTACAGGTATTACATTCCATTACCACCACCCTCAGTTAATACATACCATTTCTAATACCCTACAGGTAATACATTCCATTTCCAACACCCTACAGGTAATACATTCTTTCTAACACCCTACAGGTAATACATGCAATTTCCAACACCCAACAGGTAATACATTCCATTTATAACACCCTACAGGTAACACATTCCATTTCCGCCACCCGACAGGTAATACATTAAATTTCCAGCACCCTGCAGGTAATAGATTCCATTTCTAACACCCTACAGGTAATACATTCCATTTCCACCACCCGACAGGTAATACATTCCATTTCTAACACCCTACATGTAATATATTCCATTTCCACCACCCTACTGGTAATACATTCCATTTCCAACAACCTACAGGTAATACATTCAATTTCCAACACCCTACAGGTAATACATTCCATTTCTAACAGCCTACAGTTAATGCATTCCATTTCCACAACCCTACAGGAAATACATTCCATTTCTAACACCCTACAGGTAATACATTCAATTTCCACCACCCTACAGGTAATACATTCCATTTCTAACACACTACTGGTAATACATTCCATTTCCACCACCCTCAGGTAACACATTCCATTTCCAACAACCTACAGGTAATACATTCAATTTCCAACACCCTACAGGTAATACACTCCATTTCTAACAGCCTACAGTTAATGCATTCCATTTCTACAACCCTACAGGTATTACATTCCATTACCACCACCCTCAGGTAATACATACCATTTCTAATACCCTACAGGTAATGCATTCCATTTCCAACACCCTACAGGTAATACATTCTTTCTAACACCCTACAGGTAATACATACAATTTCCAACACCCTACAGGTAATACATTCCATTTATAACACCCTACAGGTAACACATTCCATTTCCGCCACCCGACAGATAATACATTAAATTTCCAGCACCCTGCAGGTAATAGATTCCATTTCTAACACCCTACAGGTAATACATTCTATTTCAAAAACCCTGCAGTTAATACATTCAATTTCCACCACCCTGCAGGTAATATGTTCCATTTACAACACCCTACAGGTAATACATTCAATTTCCAACACCCTACAGGTAATACATTCTATTTCTAACACCATACAGGTAATACATTCCATTTCCAACACCCAACAGGTAATACATTCCATTTCTAACACCCTACTGTTAATACAATCATTTTCCACCACCCTACACGTAATATGTTCCATTTCCACCACCCTACAGGTAATACATTGAACTGCCAACACCCTGCAGGTAATACATTCCATTTCTAACACCCTACAGGTAATACATTCCTTTTCCACCACCCTACAGGTAATACATTCAATTTCCACCACCTTACAGGTTATACATTCCATTTCTAACACCCTACAGGTAATACATTCCAGTTCCACAACCCTACAGGTAATACATTCCATTTCTAACACCCTGCAGTTAATACATTCATTTTCCACATCCTGCAGGTAATACATTCCATTTCCACCACCCTACAGGTAATACATTCAATTTCTCACACCCTGCAGGTAATGCATTCCATTTCAAACACCCTACATGTAATAAATTCCATTTCCACAACCCTACAGGTATTACATTCCATTTCGAACTCCCTACAGGTAATACATTCTATTTCTAACACCCTACAGGTAATACATTCCATTTCTAACACCCTATAGGTAATACATTCAATTTCCAACATACTACAGGTAATACATTCCATTTCTAACACACTAATGGTGATACATTCCATTTCCACCACCCTACAGGTAATACATTCCACTTCTAACACCCTACAGGTAATAGGTTCAATTTCCAACACCCTACAGGTAATAAATTCCATTCCGAACACCCTACAGGTAATACATTCCATTTCTACCACCCTACAGGTAATACATTCCACTTCTAACACCCTACAGGTAATAGATTCAATTTCCAACACCCTATAGGTAATAAATTCCATTCTGAACACCCTACAGGTAATACATTCCATTTCAAAAACCCTGCAGTTAATACATTCAATTTCCACCACCCTGCAGGAAATATGTTCCATTTCCAACACCCTACAGGTAATACATTCAACTGCCAACACCCTACAGGTGATACATTCCATTTCTAACACCCTACAGGTAATACATTCCATTTCCACCACCCGACAGGTAATACATTCAATTTCCACCACCCTACAGGTTATACATTCCATTTCTAACACCCTACAGGTAATACATTCCATTTCCACCACCCTACTGGTAATACATTCCATTTCTAACACCCTACAGGTAATATATTCCATTTCCACCACCCTACTGGTAATACATTCCATTTCCAACAACCTACAGGTAATACATTCACTTTCCAACACCCTACAGGTAATACATTCCATTTCTAACAGCCTACAGTTAATACATTCCATTTCCACAACCCTACAGGAAATACATTCCATTTCTAACACCCTACAGGTAATACATTCCATTTCCACCACCCTACAGGTAATACATTCCATTTCTAACACACTACTGGTAATATATTCCATTTCCACCACCCTCAGGTAATACATTCCATTTCTAATACCCTACAGGTAATACATTCCATTTCTAACACCCGACATGTAATAAATTCCATTTCCACAACCCTACAGGTATTACATTCCATTACCACCACCCTCAGGTGATACATACCATTTCTAATACCCTACAGGTAATACATTCCATTTCCAACACCCTACAGGTAATACATTCTTTCTAACACCCTACAGGTAATACATACAATTTCCAACACCCTACAGGTAATACATTCCATTTATAACACCCTACAGGTAACACATTCCATTTCCGCCACCCGACAGGTAATACATTAAATTTCCAACACCCTGCAGGTAATAGATTCCATTTCTAACACCCTACAGGTAATACATTCTATTTCGAAAACCCTGCAGTTAATACATTCAATTTCCACCACACTGCAGCTAATATGTTCCATTTCCAACACCCTACAGGTAATACATTCAATTTCCAACACCCTACAGGTAATACATTCTATTTCTAACACCCTACAGGTAATACATTCCATTTCCAACACCCAACAGGTAATACATTCCATTTCTAACACCCTAGGGTTAATAGAATCATTTTCCACCACCCTACACGTAATATGTTCCATTTCCACCACCCTACAGGTAATACATTGAACTGCCAACACCCTGCAGGTAATACATTCCATTTCTAACACCCTACAGGTAATACATTCCTTTTCCACCACCCTACAGGTAATACATTGAACTGCCAACACCCTGCAGGTAATACATTCCATTTCTAACACCCTACAGTTAATACATTCCTTTTCCACCACCCTACAGGTAATACATTCAATTTCCACCACCTTACAGGTTATACAGTCCATTTCTAACACCCTACAGGTAATACATTCCAGTTCCTCCACCCTACAGGTAATACATTCCATTTCTAACACCCTGCAGTTAATACATTCATTTTCCACATCCTGCAGGTAACACATTCCATTTCCGCCACCCGACAGGTAATACATTAAATTTCCAGCACCCTGCAGGTAATAGATTCCATTTCTAACACCCTACAGGTAATACATTCTATTTCAAAAACCCTGCAGTTAATACATTCAATTTCCACCACCCTGCAGGTAATATGTTCCATTTACAACACCCTACAGGTAATACATTCAATTTCCAACACCCTACAGGTAATACATTCTATTTCTAACACCCTACAGGTAATACATTCCATTTCCAACACCCAACAGGTAATACATTCCATTTCTAACACCCTACGGTTAATACAATCATTTTCCACCACCCTACACGTAATATGTTCCATTTCCACCACCCTACAGGTAATACATTGAACTGCCAACACCCTGCAGGTAATACATTCCATTTCTAACACCCTACAGGTAATACATTCCTTTTCCACCACCCTACAGGTAATACATTCAATTTCCACCACCTTTCAGGTTATACATTCCATTTCTAACACCCTACAGGTAATACATTCCAGTTCCCCCACCCTACAGGTAATACATTCCATTTCTAACACCCTGCAGTTAATACATTCATTTTCCACATCCTGCAGGTAATACATTCCATTTCCACCACCCTACAGGTAATACATTCAATTTCCAACACCCTGCAGGTAATGCATTCCATTTCAAACACCCTACATGTAATAAATTCCATTTCCACAACCCTACAGGTATTACATTCCATTTCGAACTCCCTACAGGTAATACATTCTATTTCTAACACCCTACAGGTAATACTGTCATTTTCCACCATCCTACACGTAATATGTTCAATTTCCTCCACCCTACAGGTAATACATTCAACTGCCAACACCCTACAGGTAATACATTCCATTTCCACAACCCTACAGGTAATACATTCAATTTCAAACACACTACTGGTAATACATTCCATTTCTAACACCCTATAGGTAATACATTCAATTTCCAACATACTACAGGTAATACATTCCATTTCTAACACACTAATGGTGATACATTCCATTTCCACCACCCTACAGGTAATACATTCCACTTCTAACACCCTACAGGTAATAGGTTCAATTTCCAACACCCTACAGGTAATAAATTCCATTCCGAACACCCTACAGGTAATACATTCCATTTCCACCACCCTACAGGTAATACATTCCACTTCTAACACCCTACAGGTAATAGATTCAATTTCCAACACCCTACAGGTAATAAATTCCATTCTGAACACCCTACAGGTAATACATTCCATTTCCACCACCCTACCCGTAATCATTCCATTTCTAAGACCCTCCAGGTAATACATTCCATTTCCGCCACCCTACAGGAAATACATTAAATTTCCAGCACCATACAGGTAATAGATTCCATTTCTAAAACCCTACAGGTAATACAATCTATTTCAAAAACCCTGCAGTTAATACATTCAATTTCCACCACCCTGCAGGAAATATGTTCCATTTCCAACACCCTACAGGTAATACATTCAACTGCCAACACCCTACAGGTGATACATTCCATTTCTAACACCCTACAGGTAATACATTCCATTTCCACCACCCGACAGGTAATACATTCAATTTCCACCACCCTACAGGTTATACATTCCATTTCTAACACCCTACAGGTAATACATTCCATTTCCACCACCCTACTGGTAATACATTCCATTTCTAACACCCTACAGGTAATATATTCCATTTCCACCACCCTACTGGTAATACATTCCATTTCCAACAACCTACAGGTAATACATTCACTTTCCAACACCCTACAGGTAATACATTCCATTTCTAACAGCCTACAGTTAATACATTCCATTTCCACAACCCTACAGGAAATACATTCCATTTCTAACACCCTACAGGTAATACATTCCATTTCCACCACCCTACAGGTACTACATTCCATTTCTAACACACTACTGGTAATACATTCCATTTCCACCACCCTCATGTAATACATTCCATTTCTAATACCCTACAGGTAATACATTCCATTTCTAACACCCGACATGTAATAAATTCCATTTCCACAACCCTACAGGTATTACATTCCATTACCACCACCCTCAGGTAATACATACCATTTCTAATACCCTACAGGTAATACATTCCATTTCCAACACCCTACAGGTAATACATTCTTTCTAACACCCTACAGGTAATACATTCTATTTCAAAAACCCTGCAGTTAATACATTCAATTTCCACCACCCTGCAGGTAATATGTTCCATTTACAACACCCTACAGGTAATACATTCTTTCTAACACCCTACAGGTAACACATACAATTTCCAACACCCTACAGGTAATACATTCCATTTATAACACCCTACAGGTAACACATTCCATTTCCGCCACCCGACAGGTAATACATTAAATTTCCAGCACCCTGCAGGTAATAGATTCCATTTCTAACACCCTACAGGTAATACATTCTATTTCAAAAACCCTGCAGTTAATACATTCAATTTCCACCGCCCTGCAGGTAATATGTTCCATTTCCAACACCCTACAGGTAATACATTCAATTTCCAACACCCTACAGGTAATACATTCTATTTCTAACACCCTACAGGTAATACATTCCATTTCCAACACCCAACAGGTAATACATTCCATTTCTAACACCCTACGGTTAATACAATCATTTTCCACCACCCTACACGTAATATGTTCCATTTCCACCACCCTACAGGTAATACATTGAACTGCCAACACCCTGCAGGTAATACATCCCATTTCTAACACCCTACAGGTAATACATTCCTTTTCCACCACCCTACAGGTAATACATTCAATTTCCACCACCTTACAGGTTATACATTCCATTTCTAACTCCCTACAGGTAATACATTCCAGTTCCTCCACCCTACAGGTAATACATTCCATTTCTAACACCCTGCAGTTAATACATTCATTTTCCACATCCTGCAGGTAATACATTCCATTTCCACCACCCTACAGGTAATACATTCAATTTCCAACACCCTGCAGGTAATGCATTCCATTTCTAACACCCTACATGTAATAAATTCCATTTCCACAACCCTACAGGTATTACATTCCAATTCGAACTCCCTACAGGTAATACATTCTATTTCTAACACCCCACAGGTAATACTTTCATTTTCCACCATCCTACACGTAATATGTTCAATTTCCTCCACCCTACAGGTAATACATTCAACTGCCAACACCCTACAGGTAATACATTCCATTTCCACAACCCTACAGGTAATACATTCCATTTCTAACACACTAATGGTGATACATTCCATTTCAAAAACCCTGCAGTTAATACATTCAATTTCCACCACCCTGCAGGTAATATGTTCCATTTACAACACCCTACAGGTAATACATTCAATTTCCAACACCCTACAGGTAATACATTCTATTTCTAACACCCTACAGGTAATACATTCCATTTCCAACACCCAACAGGTAATACATTCCATTTCTAACACCCTACGGTTAATACAATCATTTTCCACCACCCTACACGTAATATGTTCCATTTCCACCACCCTACAGGTAATACATTGAACTGCCAACACCCTGCAGGTAATACATTCCATTTCTAACACCCTACAGGTAATACATTCCTTTTCCACCACCCTACAGGTAATACATTCAATTTCCACCACCTTTCAGGTTATACATTCCATTTCTAACACCCTACAGGTAATACATTCCAGTTCCCCCACCCTACAGGTAATACATTCCATTTCTAACACCCTGCAGTTAATACATTCATTTTCCACATCCTGCAGGTAATACATTCCATTTCCACCACCCTACAGGTAATACATTCAATTTCCAACACCCTGCAGGTAATGCATTCCATTTCAAACACCCTACATGTAATAAATTCCATTTCCACAACCCTACAGGTATTACATTCCATTTCGAACTCCCTACAGGTAATACATTCTATTTCTAACACCCTACAGGTAATACTGTCATTTTCCACCATCCTACACGTAATATGTTCAATTTCCTCCACCCTACAGGTAATACATTCAACTGCCAACACCCTACAGGTAATACATTCCATTTCCACAACCCTACAGGTAATACATTCAATTTCAAACACACTACTGGTAATACATTCCATTTCTAACACCCTATAGGTAATACATTCAATTTCCAACATACTACAGGTAATACATTCCATTTCTAACACACTAATGGTGATACATTCCATTTCCACCACCCTACAGGTAATACATTCCACTTCTAACACCCTACAGGTAATAGGTTCAATTTCCAACACCCTACAGGTAATAAATTCCATTCCGAACACCCTACAGGTAATACATTCCATTTCCACCACCCTACAGGTAATACATTCCACTTCTAACACCCTACAGGTAATAGATTCAATTTCCAACACCCTACAGGTAATAAATTCCATTCTGAACACCCTACAGGTAATACATTCCATTTCCACCACCCTACCCGTAATCATTCCATTTCTAAGACCCTCCAGGTAATACATTCCATTTCCGCCACCCTACAGGAAATACATTAAATTTCCAGCACCATACAGGTAATAGATTCCATTTCTAAAACCCTACAGGTAATACAATCTATTTCAAAAACCCTGCAGTTAATACATTCAATTTCCACCACCCTGCAGGAAATATGTTCCATTTCCAACACCCTACAGGTAATACATTCAACTGCCAACACCCTACAGGTGATACATTCCATTTCTAACACCCTACAGGTAATACATTCCATTTCCACCACCCGACAGGTAATACATTCAATTTCCACCACCCTACAGGTTATACATTCCATTTCTAACACCCTACAGGTAATACATTCCATTTCCACCACCCTACTGGTAATACATTCCATTTCTAACACCCTACAGGTAATATATTCCATTTCCACCACCCTACTGGTAATACATTCCATTTCCAACAACCTACAGGTAATACATTCACTTTCCAACACCCTACAGGTAATACATTCCATTTCTAACAGCCTACAGTTAATACATTCCATTTCCACAACCCTACAGGAAATACATTCCATTTCTAACACCCTACAGGTAATACATTCCATTTCCACCACCCTACAGGTACTACATTCCATTTCTAACACACTACTGGTAATACATTCCATTTCCACCACCCTCATGTAATACATTCCATTTCTAATACCCTACAGGTAATACATTCCATTTCTAACACCCGACATGTAATAAATTCCATTTCCACAACCCTACAGGTATTACATTCCATTACCACCACCCTCAGGTAATACATACCATTTCTAATACCCTACAGGTAATACATTCCATTTCCAACACCCTACAGGTAATACATTCTTTCTAACACCCTACAGGTAATACATTCTATTTCAAAAACCCTGCAGTTAATACATTCAATTTCCACCACCCTGCAGGTAATATGTTCCATTTACAACACCCTACAGGTAATACATTCTTTCTAACACCCTACAGGTAACACATACAATTTCCAACACCCTACAGGTAATACATTCCATTTATAACACCCTACAGGTAACACATTCCATTTCCGCCACCCGACAGGTAATACATTAAATTTCCAGCACCCTGCAGGTAATAGATTCCATTTCTAACA
Source organism: Hypanus sabinus (assembly GCF_030144855.1). Classification (NCBI taxonomy): domain Eukaryota; kingdom Metazoa; phylum Chordata; class Chondrichthyes; order Myliobatiformes; family Dasyatidae; genus Hypanus; species Hypanus sabinus. The sequence continues at coordinate 71,969,495 of NC_082718.1, read as the reverse complement.
CCCTACAGGTAATACATTCTATTTCAAAAACCCTGCAGTTAATACATTCAATTTCCACCGCCCTGCAGGTAATATGTTCCATTTCCAACACCCTACAGGTAATACATTCAATTTCCAACACCCTACAGGTAATACATTCTATTTCTAACACCCTACAGGTAATACATTCCATTTCCAACACCCAACAGGTAATACATTCCATTTCTAACACCCTACGGTTAATACAATCATTTTCCACCACCCTACACGTAATATGTTCCATTTCCACCACCCTACAGGTAATACATTGAACTGCCAACACCCTGCAGGTAATACATCCCATTTCTAACACCCTACAGGTAATACATTCCTTTTCCACCACCCTACAGGTAATACATTCAATTTCCACCACCTTACAGGTTATACATTCCATTTCTAACTCCCTACAGGTAATACATTCCAGTTCCTCCACCCTACAGGTAATACATTCCATTTCTAACACCCTGCAGTTAATACATTCATTTTCCACATCCTGCAGGTAATACATTCCATTTCCACCACCCTACAGGTAATACATTCAATTTCCAACACCCTGCAGGTAATGCATTCCATTTCTAACACCCTACATGTAATAAATTCCATTTCCACAACCCTACAGGTATTACATTCCAATTCGAACTCCCTACAGGTAATACATTCTATTTCTAACACCCCACAGGTAATACTTTCATTTTCCACCATCCTACACGTAATATGTTCAATTTCCTCCACCCTACAGGTAATACATTCAACTGCCAACACCCTACAGGTAATACATTCCATTTCCACAACCCTACAGGTAATACATTCCATTTCTAACACACTAATGGTGATACATTCCATTTCCACCACCCTACAGGTAATACATTCCACTTCTAACACCCTACAGGTAATAGGTTCAATTTCCAACACCCTACAGGTAATAAATTCCATTCTGAACACCCTACAGGTAATACATTCCATTTCCACCACCCTACAGGTAATCATTCCATTTCTAAGACCCTCCAGGTAATACATTCCATTTCCGCCACCCTACAGGTAATACATTAAATTTCCAGCACCATACATGTAATAGATTCCATTTCTAAAGCCCTACAGGTAATACATTCCATTTCTAACACCCTACAGGTAATACATTCCATTTCCACCACCCGACAGGTAATACATTCAATTTCCACCACCCTACAGGTTATCCATTCCATTTCTATCACCCTACAGGTAATACATTCCATTTCCACCACCCTACCGGTAATACATTCCATTTCTAACACCCTACAGGTAATATATTCCATTTCCACCACCCTACTGGTAATACATTCCATTTCCAACAACCTACAGGTAATACATTCAATTTCCAACACCCTACAGGTAATACATTCCATTTCTAACAGCCTACAGTTAATACATTCCATTTCCACAACCCTACAGGAAATACATTCCATTTCTAACACCCTACAGGTAATACATTCCATTTCCACCACCCTACAGGTAATACATTCCATTTCTAACACACTACTGGTAATACATTCCATTTCCACCACCCTCAGGTAATACATTCCATTTCTAATACCCTACAGGTAAAACATTCCATTTCTAACACCCGACATGTAATAAATTCCATTTCCACAACCCTACAGGTATTACATTCCATTACCACCACCCTCAGGTAATACATACCATTTCTAATACCCTACAGGTAATACATTCCATTTCCAACACCCTACAGGTAATACATACTTTCTAACACCCTACAGATAATACATACAATTTCCAACACCCTACAGGTAATACATTCCATTTATAACACCCTACAGGTAACACATTCCATTTCCGCCACCCGACAGGTAATACATTAATTTTCCAGCACACTGCAGGTAATAGATTCCATTTCTAACACCCTACAGGTAATACATTCTATTTCGAAAACCCTGCAGTTAATACATTCAATTTCCACCACCCTGCAGGTAATATGTTCCATTTCCAACACCCTACAGGTAATACATTCAATTTCCAACACCCTACAGGTAATACATTCTATTTCTAACACCCTACAGGTAATACATTCAATTTCCAACACCCTACAGGTAATACGTTCCAATTCTAACACACTACCGGTAATACATTCCATTTCCACCACCCTACAGGTAATCATTCCATTTCTAAGACCCTCCAGGTAATACATTCCATTTCCAACAACCTACAGGTAATACATTGCACTTCTAACACCCTGCAGGTAATAGATTCAATTTCCAACACCCTACAGGTAATAAATTCCATTCCGAACACCCTACAGGTAATACATTCCATTTCCACCACCCTACAGGTAATACATTCCACTTCTAACACCCTACAGGTAATAGATTCAATTTCCAACACCCTACAGGTAATAAATTCCAATCCGAACACCCTACAGGTAATACATTCCATTTCCACCACCCTACAGGTAATCATTCCATTTCTAAGACCCTCCAGGTAATACATTCATTTCCGCCACCCTACAGGTAATACATTCCATTTCTAACAGCCTACAGTTAATACATTCCATTTCCACAACCCTACAGGAAATACATTCCATTTCTAACACCCTACAGGTAATACATTCCATTTCCACCACCCTACAGGTAATACATTCCATTTCTAACACACTACTGGTAATACATTCCATTTCTAATACCCTACAGGTAATACATTCCATTTCTAACACCCGACATGTAATAAATTCCATTTCCACAACCCTACAGGTATTACATTCCATTACCACCACCCTCAGGTAATACATACCATTTCTAATACCCTACAGGTAATACATTCCATTTCCAACACCCTACAGGTAATACATTCCATTTCTAACACCCTACAGGTAATATATTCCATTTCCACCACCCTACTGGTAATACATTCCATTTCCAACAACCTACAGGTAATACATTCACTTTCCAACACCCTACAGGTAATACATTCCATTTCTAACAGCCTACAGTTAATACATTCCATTTCCACAACCCTACAGGAAATACATTCCATTTCTAACACCCTACAGGTAATACATTCCATTTCCACCACCCTACAGGTACTACATTCCATTTCTAACACACTACTGGTAATACATTCCATTTCCACCACCCTCATGTAATACATTCCATTTCTAATACCCTACAGGTAATACATTCCATTTCTAACACCCGACATGTAATAAATTCCATTTCCACAACCCTACAGGTATTACATTCCATTACCACCACCCTCAGGTAATACATACCATTTCTAATACCCTACAGGTAATACATTCCATTTCCAACACCCTACAGGTAATACATTCTTTCTAACACCCTACAGGTAATACATTCTATTTCAAAAACCCTGCAGTTAATACATTCAATTTCCACCACCCTGCAGGTAATATGTTCCATTTACAACACCCTACAGGTAATACATTCTTTCTAACACCCTACAGGTAACACATACAATTTCCAACACCCTACAGGTAATACATTCCATTTATAACACCCTACAGGTAACACATTCCATTTCCGCCACCCGACAGGTAATACATTAAATTTCCAGCACCCTGCAGGTAATAGATTCCATTTCTAACACCCTACAGGTAATACATTCTATTTCAAAAACCCTGCAGTTAATACATTCAATTTCCACCGCCCTGCAGGTAATATGTTCCATTTCCAACACCCTACAGGTAATACATTCAATTTCCAACACCCTACAGGTAATACATTCTATTTCTAACACCCTACAGGTAATACATTCCATTTCCAACACCCAACAGGTAATACATTCCATTTCTAACACCCTACGGTTAATACAATCATTTTCCACCACCCTACACGTAATATGTTCCATTTCCACCACCCTACAGGTAATACATTGAACTGCCAACACCCTGCAGGTAATACATCCCATTTCTAACACCCTACAGGTAATACATTCCTTTTCCACCACCCTACAGGTAATACATTCAATTTCCACCACCTTACAGGTTATACATTCCATTTCTAACTCCCTACAGGTAATACATTCCAGTTCCTCCACCCTACAGGTAATACATTCCATTTCTAACACCCTGCAGTTAATACATTCATTTTCCACATCCTGCAGGTAATACATTCCATTTCCACCACCCTACAGGTAATACATTCAATTTCCAACACCCTGCAGGTAATGCATTCCATTTCTAACACCCTACATGTAATAAATTCCATTTCCACAACCCTACAGGTATTACATTCCAATTCGAACTCCCTACAGGTAATACATTCTATTTCTAACACCCCACAGGTAATACTTTCATTTTCCACCATCCTACACGTAATATGTTCAATTTCCTCCACCCTACAGGTAATACATTCAACTGCCAGCACCCTACAGGTAATACATTCCATTTCCACAACCCTACAGGTAATACATTCCATTTCTAACACACTAATGGTGATACATTCCATTTCCACCACCCTACAGGTAATACATTCCACTTCTAACACCCTACAGGTAATAGGTTCAATTTCCAACACCCTACAGGTAATAAATTCCATTCCGAACACCCTACAGGTAATACATTCCATTTCCACCACCCTACAGGTAATACATTCCACTTCTTACACCCTACAGGTAATAGATTCAATTTCCAACACCCTACAGGTAATAAATTCCATTCTGAACACCCTACAGGTAATACATTCCATTTCCACCACCCTACAGGTAATCATTCCATTTCTAAGACCCTCCAGGTAATACATTCCATTTCCGCCACCCTACAGGTAATACATTAAATTTCCAGCACCATACATGTAATAGATTCCATTTCTAAAGCCCTACAGGTAATACATTCCATTTCTAACACCCTACAGGTAATACATTCCATTTCCACCACCCGACAGGTAATACATTCAATTTCCACCACCCTACAGGTTATCCATTCCATTTCTATCACCCTACAGGTAATACATTCCATTTCCACCACCCTACCGGTAATACATTCCATTTCTAACACCCTACAGGTAATATATTCCATTTCCACCAGCCTACTGGTAATACATTCCATTTCCAACAACCTACAGGTAATACATTCAATTTCCAACACCCTACAGGTAATACATTCCATTTCTAACAGCCTACAGTTAATACATTCCATTTCCACAACCCTACAGGAAATACATTCCATTTCTAACACCCTACAGGTAATACATTCCATTTCCACCACCCTACAGGTAATACATTCCATTTCTAACACACTACTGGTAATACATTCCATTTCCACCACCCTCAGGTAATACATTCCATTTCTAATACCCTACAGGTAAAACATTCCATTTCTAACACCCGACATGTAATAAATTCCATTTCCACAACCCTACAGGTATTACATTCCATTACCACCACCCTCAGGTAATACATACCATTTCTAATACCCTACAGGTAATACATTCCATTTCCAACACCCTACAGGTAACACATTCCATTTCCGCCACGCGACAGGTAATACATTAAATTTCCAGCACCCTGCAGGTAATAGATTCCATTTCTAACACCCTACAGGTAATACATTCTATTTCGAAAACCCTGCAGTTAATACATTCAATTTCCACCACCCTGCAGGTAATATGTTCCATTTCCAACACCCTACAGATAATACATACAATTTCCAACACCCTACAGGTAATACATTCCATTTATAACACCCTACAGGTAACACATTCCATTTCCGCCACCCGACAGGTAATACATTAATTTTCCAGCACACTGCAGGTAATAGATTCCATTTCTAACACCCTACAGGTAATACATTCTATTTCGAAAACCCTGCAGTTAATACATTCAATTTCCACCACCCTGCAGGTAATATGTTCCATTTCCAACACCCTACAGGTAATACATTCAATTTCCAACACCCTACAGGTAATACATTCTATTTCTAACACCCTACAGGTAATACATTCAATTTCCAACACCCTACAGGTAATACGTTCCAATTCTAACACACTACCGGTAATACATTCCATTTCCACCACCCTACAGGTAATCATTCCATTTCTAAGACCCTCCAGGTAATACATTCCATTTCCAACAACCTACAGGTAATACATTCCACTTCTAACACCCTGCAGGTAATAGATTCAATTTCCAACACCCTACAGGTAATAAATTCCATTCCGAACACCCTACAGGTAATACATTCCATTTCCACCACCCTACAGGTAATACATTCCACTTCTAACACCCTACAGGTAATAGATTCAATTTCCAACACCCTACAGGTAATAAATTCCAATCCGAACACCCTACAGGTAATACATTCCATTTCCACCACCCTACAGGTAATCATTCCATTTCTAAGACCCTCCAGGTAATACATTCATTTCCGCCACCCTACAGGTAATACATTCCATTTCTAACAGCCTACAGTTAATACATTCCATTTCCACAACCCTACAGGAAATACATTCCATTTCTAACACCCTACAGGTAATACATTCCATTTCCACCACCCTACAGGTAATACATTCCATTTCTAACACACTACTGGTAATACATTCCATTTCTAATACCCTACAGGTAATACATTCCATTTCTAACACCCGACATGTAATAAATTCCATTTCCACAACCCTACAGGTATTACATTCCATTACCACCACCCTCAGGTAATACATACCATTTCTAATACCCTACAGGTAATACATTCCATTTCCAACACCCTACAGGTAATACATTCTTTCTAACACCTAACAGGTAACACATACAATTTCCAACACCCTACAGGTAATACATTCCATTTATAACACCCTACAGGTAACACATTCCATTTCCGCCACCCGACAGGTAATACATTAAATTTCCAGCACCCTGCAGGTAATAGATTCCATTTCTAACACCCTACAGGTAATACATTCTATTTCAAAAACCCTGCAGTTAATACATTCAATTTCCACCGCCCTGCAGGTAATATGTTCCATTTCCAACACCCTACAGGTAATACATTCAATTTCCAACACCCTACAGGTAATACATTCTATTTCTAACACCCTACAGGTAATACATTCCATTTCCAACACCCAACAGGTAATACATTCCATTTCTAACACCCTACGGTTAATACAATCATTTTCCACCACCCTACACGTAATATGTTCCATTTCCACCACCCTACAGGTAATACATTGAACTGCCAACACCCTGCAGGTAATACATTCCATTTCTAACACCCTACAAGTAATACATTCCTTTTCCACCACCCTACAGGTAATACATTCAATTTCCACCACCTTACAGGTTATACATTCCATTTCTAACACCCTACAGGTAATACATTCCAGTTCCTCCACCCTACAGGTAATACATTCCATTTCTAACACCCTGCAGTTAATACATTCATTTTCCACATCCTGCAGGTAATACATTCCATTTCCACCACCCTACAGGTAATACATTCCAGTTCCTCCACCCTACAGGTAATACATTCCATTTCTAACACCCTGCAGTTAATACATTCATTTTCCACATCCTGCAGGTAATACATTCCATTTCCACCACCCTACAGGTAATACATTCAATTTCCAACACCCTGCAGGTAATGCATTCCATTTCTAACACCCTACATGTAATAAATTCCATTTCCACAACCCTACAGGTATTACATTCCATTTCGAACTCCCTACAGGTAATACATTCTATTTCTAACACCCTACAGGTAATACTTTCATTTTCCACCATCCTACACGTAATATGTTCAATTTCCACCACCCTACAGGTAATACATTCAACTGCCAACACCCTACAGGTAATACATTCCATTTCCACAACCCTACAGGTAATACATTCAATTTCCAACACCCTACTGGTAATACATTCCATTTCTAACACACTAATGGTGATACATTCCATTTCCACCACCCTACAGGTAATACATTCCACTTCTAACACCCTACAGGTAATAGATTCAATTTCCAACACCCTACAGGTAATAAATTCCATTCCGAACACCCTACAGGTAATACATTCCATTTCCACCACCCTACAGGTAATACATTCCACTTCTAACACCCTACAGGTAATAGATTCAATTTCCAACACCCTACAGGTAATAAATTCCATTCCGAACACCCTACAGGTAATACATTCCATTTCCACCACCCTACAGGTAATACATTCCACTTCTAACACCCTACAGGTAATAGATTCAATTTCCAACACCCTACAGGTAATAAATTCCATTCTGAACACCCTACAGGTAATACATTCCATTTCCACCACCCTACAGGTAATCATTCCATTTCTAAGACCCTCCAGGTAATACATTCCATTTCCGCCACCCTACAGGTAATACATTAAATTTCCAGCACCATACAGGTAATAGATTCCATTTCTAAAACCCTACAGGTAATACATTCTATTTCAAAAACCCTGCAGTTAATACATTCAATTTCCACCACCCTGCAGGAAATATGTTCCATTTCCAACACCCTACAGGTAATACATTCAACTGCCAACACCCTACAGGTGATACATTCCATTTCTAACACCCTACAGGTAATACATTCCATTTCCACCACCCGACAGGTAATACATTCAATTTCCACCACCCTACAGGTTATACATTCCATTTCTAACACCCTACAGGTAATACATTCCATTTCCACCACCCTACTGGTAACACATTCCATTTCTAACACCCTACAGGTAATATATTCCATTTCCACCACCCTACTGGTAATACATTCCATTTCCAACAACCTACAGGTAATACATTCACTTTCCAACACCCTACAGGTAATACATTCCATTTCTAACAGCCTACAGTTAATACATTCCATTTCCACAACCCTACAGGAAATACATTCCATTTCTAACACCCTACAGGTAATTCATTCCATTTCCAACACCCTACAGGTAATACATTCCATTTCTAACACACTACTGGTAATACGCTCCATTTCCACCACCCTCAGGTAATACATTCCATTTCTAATACCCTACAGGTAATACATTCCATTTCTAACACCCGACATGTAATAAATTCCATTTCCACAACCCTACAGGTATTACATTCCATTACCACCACCCTCAGGTAATACATACCATTTCTAATACCCAACAGGTAATACATTCCATTTCCAACACCCTACAGGTAATACATTCTTTCTAACTCCCTACAGGTAATACATACAATTTCCAACCCCCTACAGGTAATACATTCCATTTATAACACCCTACAGGTAACACATTCCATTTCCGCCACCCGACAGGTAATACATTAAATTTCCAGCACCCTGCAGGTAATAGATTCCATTTCTAACACCCTACAGGTAATACATTCTATTTCGAAAACCCTGCAGTTAATACATTCAATTTCCACCACCCTGCAGGTAATATGTTCCATTTCCAACACCCTACAGGTAATACATTCAATTTCCAACACCCTACAGGTAATACATTCTATTTCTAACACCCTACAGGTAATACATTCCATTTCCAACACCCAACAGGTAATACATTCCATTTCTAACACCCTACGGTTAATACAATCATTTTCCACCACCCTACACGTAATATGTTCCATTTCCACCACCCTACAGGTAATACATTGAACTGCCAACACCCTGCAGGTAATACATTCCATTTCTAACACCCTACAGGTAATACATTCCTTTTCCACCACCCTACAGGTAATACATTGAACTGCCAACACCCTGCAGGTAATACATTCCATTTCTAACACCCTACAGGTAATACATTCCTTTTCCACCACCCTACAGGTAATACATTCAATTTCCAACACCCTGCAGGTAATGCATTCCATTTCTAACACCCTACAGGTAATACATTCCAGTTCCTCCACCCTACTGGTAATACATTCCATTTCTAACACCCTGCAGTTAATACATTCATTTTCCACATCCTGCAGGTAATACATTCCATTTCCACCACCCTACAGGTAATACATTCAATTTCCAACACCCTGCAGGTAATGCATTCCATTTCTAACACCCTACAGGTAATACATTCCAGTTCCTCCACCCTACAGGTAATACATTCCATTTCTAACACCCTGCAGTTAATACATTCATTTTCCACATCCTGCAGGTAATACATTCCATTTCCACCACCCTACAGGTAATACATTCAATTTCCAACACCCTGCAGGTAATGCATTCCATTTCTAACACCCTACATGTAATAAATTCCATTTCCACAACCCTACAGGTATTACATTCCATTTCGAACTCCCTACAGGTAATACATTCTATTTCTAACACCCTACAGGTAATACTTTCATTTTCCACCATCCTACACGTAATATGTTCAATTTCCACCACCCTACAGGTAATACATTCAACTGCCAACACCCTACTGGTAATACATTCCATTTCTAACACACTAATGGTGATACATTCCATTTCCACCACCCTACAGGTAATACATTCCACTTCTAACACCCTACAGGTAATAGATTCAATTTCCAACACCCTACAGGTAATAAATTCCATTCCGAACACCCTACAGGTAATACATTCCATTTCCACCACCCTACAGGTAATACATTCCACTTCTAACACCCTACAGGTAATAGATTCAATTTCCAACACACTACAGGTAATAAATTCCATTCCGAACACCCTACAGGTAATACATTCCATTTCCACCACCCTACAGGTAATACATTCCACTTCTAACACCCTACAGGTAATAGATTCAATTTCCAACACCCTACAGGTAATAAGTTCCATTCTGAACACCCTACAGGTAATACATTCCATTTCCACCACCCTACAGGTAATCATTCCATTTCTAAGACCCTCCAGGTAATACATTCCATTTCCGCCACCCTACAGGTAATACATTAAATTTCCAGCACCATACCGGTAATAGATTGCATTTCGAAAACCCTACAGGTAATACATTCTATTTCAAAAACCCTGCAGTTAATACATTCAATTTCCACCACCCTGCAGGAAATATGTTCCATTTCCAACACCCTACAGGTAATACATTCAACTGCCAACACCCTACAGGTGATACATTCCATTTCTAACACCCTACAGGTAATACATTCCATTTCCACCACCCGACAGGTAATACATTCAATTTCCACCACCCTACAGGTTATACATTCCATTTCTAACACCCTACAGGTAATACATTCCATTTCCACCACCCTACTGGTAACACATTCCATTTCTAACACCGTACAGGTAATATATTCCATTTCCACCACCCTACTGGTAATACATTCCATTTCCAACAACCTACAGGTAATACATACACTTTCCAACACCCTACAGGTAATACATTCCATTTCTAACAGCCTACAGTTAATACATTCCATTTCCACAACCCTACAGGAAATACATTCCATTTCTAACACCCTACAGGTAATTCATTCCATTTCCACCACCCTACAGGTAATACATTCCATTTCTAACACACTACTGGTAATACATTCCATTTCCACCACCCTCAGGTAATACATTCCATTTCTAATACCCTACAGGTAATACATTCCATTTCTAACACCCGACATGTAATAAATTCCATTTCCACAACCCTACAGGTATTACATTCCATTACCACCACCCTCAGGTAATACATACTATTTCTAATACCCTACAGGTAATACATTCCATTTCCAACACCCTACAGGTAATACATTCTTTCTAACACCCTACAGGTAATACATACAATTTCCAACCCCCTACAGGTAATACATTCCATTTATAACACCCTACAGGTAACACATTCCATTTCAGCCACCCGACAGGTAATACATTAAATTTCCAGCACCCTGCAGGTAATAGATTCCATTTCTAACACCCTACAGGTAATACATTCTATTTCGAAAACCCTGCAGTTAATACATTCAATTTCCACCACCCTGCAGGTAATATGTTCCATTTCCAACACCCTACAGGTAATACATTCAATTTCCAACACCCTACAGGTAATACATTCTATTTCTAACACCCTACAGGTAATACATTCCATTTCCAAACACCCAACAGGTAATACATTCCATTTCTAACACCCTACGGTTAATACAATCATTTTCCACCACCCTACACGTAATATGTTCCATTTCCACCACCCTACAGGTAATACATTGAACTGCCAACACCCTGCAGGTAATACATTCCATTTCTAACACCCTACAGATAATACATTCCTTTTCCACCACCCTACAGGTAATACATTAATTTCCAACACCCTGCAGGTAATGCATTCCATTTCTAACACCCTACATGTAATAAATTCCATTTCCACAACCCTACAGGTATTACATTCCATTTCGAACTCCCTACAGGTAATGCATTCCATTTCTAACACCCTACGGTTAATACAATCATTTTCCACCACCCTACACGTAATATGTTCCATTTCCACCACCCTACAGGTAATACATTGAACTGCCAACACCCTGCAGGTAATACATTCCATTTCTAACACCCTACAGGTAATACATTCCTTTTCCACCACCCTACAGGTAATACATTCAATTTCCACCACCTTACAGGTTATACAGTCCATTTCTAACACCCTACAGGTAATACATTCCAGTTCCTCCACCCTACAGGTAGTACATTCCATTTCGAACACCCTGCAGTTAATACATTCATTTTCCACATCCTGCAGGTAATACATTCCATTTCCACCACCCTACAGGTAATACATTCAATTTCCAACACCCTGCAGGTAATCCATTCCATTTCTAACACCCTACATGTAATAAATTCCATTTCCACAACCCTACAGGTATTACATTCCATTTCGAACTCCCTACAGGTAATACATTCTATTTCTAACACCCTACAGGTAATACTTTCATTTTCCACCATCCTACACGTAATATGTTCAATTTCCACCACCCTACAGGTAATACATTCAACTGCCAACACCCTACAGGTAATACATTCCATTTCCACAACCCTACAGGTAATACATTCAATTTCCAACACCCTACTGGTAATACATTCCATTTCTAACACCCTATAGGTAATACATTCAATTTCCAACATACTACAGGTAATACATTCCATTTCCACCACCCTACAGGTAATACATTCCACTTCTAACACCCTACAGGTAATAGATTCAATTTCCAACACACTACAGGTAATAAATTCCATTCCGAACACCCTACAGGTAATACATTCTTTCTAACTCCCTACAGGTAATACATACAATTTCCAACCCCCTACAGGTAATACATTCCATTTATAACACCCTACAGGTAACACATTCCATTTCCGCCACGCGACAGGTAATACATTAAATTTCCAGCACCCTGCAGGTAATAGATTCCATTTCTAACACCCTACAGGTAATACATTCTATTTCGAAAACCCTGCAGTTAATACATTCAATTTCCACCACCCTGCAGGTAATATGTTCCATTTCCAACACCCTACAGGTAATACATTCAATTTCCAACACCCTACAGGTAATACATTCTATTTCTAACACCCTACAGGTAATACATTCCATTTCCAACACCCAACAGGTAATACATTCCATTTCTAACACCCTACGGTTAATAAAATCATTTTCCACCACCCTACACGTAATATGTTCCATTTCCACCACCCTACAGGTAATACATTGAACTGCCAACACCCTGCAGGTAATACATTCCATTTCTAACACCCTACAGGTAATACATTCCTTTTCCACCACCCTACAGGTAATACATTGAACTGCCAACACCCTGCAGGTAATACATTCCATTTCTAACACCCTACAGGTAATACATTCCTTTTCCACCACCCTACAGGTAATACATTCAATTTCCAACACCCTACAGGTAATGCATTCCATTTCTAACACCCTACAGGTAATACATTCCAGTTCCTCCACCCTACAGGTAATACATTCCATTTCTAACACCCTGCAGTTAATACATTCATTTTCCACATCCTGCAGGTAATACATTCCATTTCCACCACCCTACAGGTAATACATTCAATTTCCAACACCCTGCAGGTAATGCATTCCATTTCTAACACCCTACATGTAATAAATTCCATTTCCACAACCCTACAGGTATTACATTCCATTTCGAACTCCCTACAGGTAATACATTCTATTTCTAACACCCTACAGGTAATACTTTCATTTTCCACCATCCTACACGTAATATGTTCAATTTCCACCACCCTACAGGTAATACATTCAACTGCCAACACCCTACTGGTAATACATTCCATTTCTAACACACTAATGGTGATACATTCCATTTCCACCACCCTACAGGTAATACATTCCACTTCTAACACCCTACAGGTAATAGATTCAATTTCCAACACCCTACAGGTAATAAATTCCATTCCGAACACCCTACAGGTAATACATTCCATTTCCACCACCCTACAGGTAATATTTTCCACTTCTAACACCCTACAGGTAATAGATTCAATTTCCAACACACTACAGGTAATAAATTCCATTCCGAACACCCTACAGGTAATACATTCCATTTCCACCACCCTACAGGTAATACATTCCACTTCTAACACCCTACAGGTAATAGATTCAATTTCCAACACCCTACAGGTAATAAATTCCATTCTGAACACCCTACAGGTAATACATTCCATTTCCACCACCCTACAGGTAATCATTCCATTTCTAAGACCCTCCAGGTAATACATTCCATTTCCGACACCCTACAGGTAATACATTAAATTTCCAGCACCATACCGGTAATAGATTCCATTTCTAAAACCCTACAGGTAATACATTCTATTTCAAAAACCCTGCAGTTAATACATTCAATTTCCACCACCCTGCAGGAAATATGTTCCATTTCCAACACCCTACAGGTAATACATTCAACTGCCAACACCCTACAGGTGATACATTCCATTTCTAACACCCTACAGGTAATACATTCCATTTCCACCACCCGACAGGTAATACATTCAATTTCCACCACCCTACAGGTTATACATTCCATTTCTAACACCCTACAGGTAATACATTCCATTTCCACCACCCTACTGGTAACACATTCCATTTCTAACACCCTACAGGTAATATATTCCATTTCCACCACCCTACTGGTAATACATTCCATTTCCAACAACCTACAGGTAATACATTCACTTTCCAACACCCTACAGGTAATACATTCCATTTCTAACAGCCTACAGTTAATACATTCCATTTCCACAACCCTACAGGAAATACATTCCATTTCTAACACCCTACAGGTAATTCATTCCATTTCCACCACCCTACAGGTAATACATTCCATTTCTAACACACTACTGGTAATACATTCCATTTCCACCACCCTCAGGTAATACATTCCATTTCTAATACCCTACAGGTAATACATTCCATTTCTAACACCCGACATGTAATAAATTCCATTTCCACAACCCTACAGGTATTACATTCCATTACCACCACCCTCAGGTAATACATACCATTTCTAATACCCTACAGGTAATACATTCCATTTCCAACACCCTACAGGTAACACATTCTTTCTAACACCCTACAGGTAATACATACAATTTCCAACCCCCTACAGGTAATACATTCCATTTATAACACCCTACAGGTAACACATTCCATTTCAGCCACCCGACAGGTAATACATTAAATTTCCAGCACCCTGCAGGTAATAGATTCCATTTCTAACACCCTACAGGTAATACATTCTATTTCGAAAACCCTGCAGTTAATACATTCAATTTCCACCACCCTGCAGGTAATATGTTCCATTTCCAACACCCTACAGGTAATACATTCAATTTCCAACACCCTACAGGTAATACATTCTATTTCTAACACCCTACAGGTAATACATTCCATTTCCAACACCCAACAGGTAATACATTCCATTTCTAACACCCTACGGTTAATACAATCATTTTCCACCACCCTACACGTAATATGTTCCATTTCCACCACCCTACAGGTAATACATTGAACTGCCAACACCCTGCAGGTAATACATTCCAGTTCCTCCACCCTACAGGTAATACATTCCATTTCTAACACCCTGCAGTTAATACATTCATTTTCCACATCCTGCAGGTAATACATTCCATTTCCACCACCCTACAGGTAATACATTCAATTTCCAACACCCTGCAGGTAATGCATTCCATTTCTAACACCCTACATGTAATAAATTCCATTTCCACAACCCTACAGGTATTACATTCCATTTCGAACTCCCTACAGGTAATACATTCTATTTCTAACACCCTACAGGTAATACTTTCATTTTCCACCATCCTACACGTAATATGTTCAATTTCCACCACCCTACAGGTAATACATTCAACTGCCAACACCCTACTGGTAATACATTCCATTTCTAACACACTAATGGTGATACATTCCATTTCCACCACCCTACAGGTAATACATTCCACTTCTAACACCCTACAGGTAATAGATTCAATTTCCAACACCCTACAGGTAATAAATTCCATTCCGAACACCCTACAGGTAATACATTCCATTTCCACCACCCTACAGGTAATACATTCCACTTCTAACACCCTACAGGTAATAGATTCAATTTCCAACACCCTACAGGTAATAAATTCCATTCTGAACACCCTACAGCTAATACATTCCATTTCCACCACCCTACAGGTAATCATTCCATTTCTAAGACCCTCCAGGTAATACATTCCATTTCCGCCACCCTACAGGTAATACATTAAATTTCCAGCACCATACCGGTAATAGATTCCATTTCTAAAACCCTACAGGTAATACATTCTATTTCAACAACCCTGCAGTTAATACATTCAATTTCCACCACCCTGCAGGAAATATGTTCCATTTCCAACACCCTACAGGTAATACATTCAACTGCCAACACCCTACAGGTGATACATTCCATTTCTAACACCCTACAGGTAATACATTCCATTTCCACCACCCGACAGGTAATACATTCAATTTCCACCACCCTACAGGTTATACATTCCATTTCTAACACCCTACAGGTAATACATTCCATTTCCACCACCCTACTGGTAACACATTCCATTTCTAACACCCTACAGGTAATATATTCCATTTCCACCACCCTACTGGTAATACATTCCATTTCCAACAACCTACAGGTAATACATTCACTTTCCAACACCCTACAGGTAATACATTCCATTTCTAACAGACTACAGTTAATACATTCCATTTCCACAACCCTACAGGAAATACATTCCATTTCTAACACCCTACAGGTAATTCATTCCATTTCCACCACCCTACAGGTAATACATTCCATTTCTAACACACTACTGGTAATACATTCCATTTCCACCACCCTCAGGTAATACATTCCATTTCTAATACCCTACAGGTAATACATTCCATTTCTAACACCCGACATGTAATAAATTCCATTTCCACAACCCTACAGGTATTACATTCCATTACCACCACCCTCAGGTAATACATACCATTTCTAATACCCTACAGGTAATACATTCCATTTCCAACACCCTACAGGTAATACATTCTTTCTAACACCCTACAGGTAATACATACAATTTCCAACCCCCTACAGGTAATACATTCCATTTATAACACCCTACAGGTAACACATTCCATTTCAGCCACCCGACAGGTAATACATTAAATTTCCAGCACCCTGCAGGTAATAGATTCCATTTCTAACACCCTACAGGTAATACATTCTATTTCGAAAACCCTGCAGTTAATACATTCAATTTCCACCACCCTGCAGGTAATATGTTCCATTTCCAACACCCTACAGGTAATACATTCAATTTCCAACACCCTACAGGTAATACATTCTATTTCTAACACCCTACAGGTAATACATTCCATTTCCAACACCCAACAGGTAATACATTCCATTTCTAACACCCTACGGTTAATACAATCATTTTCCACCACCCTACACGTAATATGTTCCATTTCCACTACCCTACAGGTAATACATTGAACTGCTAACACCCTGCAGGTAATACATTCCATTTCTAACACCCTACAGATAATACATTCCTTTTCCACCACCCTACAGGTAATACATTCAATTTCCAACACCCTGCAGGTAATGCATTCCATTTCTAACACCCTACATGTAATAAATTCCATTTCCACAACCCTACAGGTATTACATTCCATTTCGAACTCCCTACAGGTAATGCATTCTATTTCTAACACCCTACGGTTAATACAATCATTTTCCACCACCCTACACGTAATATGTTCCATTTCCACCACCCTACAGGTAATACATTGAACTGCCAACACCCTGCAGGTAATACATTCCATTTCTAACACCCTACAGGTAATACATTCCTTTTCCACCACCCTGCAGGTAATACATTCAATTTCCACCACCTTACAGGTTATACAGTCCATTTCTAACACCCTACAGGTAATACATTCCAGTTCCTCCACCCTACAGGTAGTACATTCCATTTCTAACACCCTGCAGTTAATACATTCATTTTCCACATCCTGCAGGTAATACATTCCATTTCCACCACCCTACAGGTAATACATTCAATTTCCAACACCCTGCAGGTAATGCATTCCATTTCTAACACCCTACATGTAATAAATTCCATTTCCACAACCCTACAGGTATTACATTCCATTTCGAACTCCCTACAGGTAATACATTCTATTTCTAACACCCTACAGGTAATACTTTCATTTTCCACCATCCTACACGTAATATGTTCAATTTCCACCACCCTACAGGTAATACATTCAACTGCCAACACCCTTCAGGTAATACATTCCATTTCCACAACCCTACAGGTAATACATTCAATTTCCAACACCCTACTGGTAATACATTCCATTTCTAACACCCTATAGGTAATACATTCAATTTCCAACATACTACAGGTAATACATTCCATTTCTAACACACTAATGGTGATACATTCCATTTCCTCCACCCTACAGGTAATACATTCCACTTCTAACACCCTACAGGTAATAGATTCAATTTCCAACACCCTACAGGTAATAAATTCCATTCCGAACACCCTACAGGTAATACATTCCATTTCCACCACCCTACCGGTAATCATTCCATTTCTAAGACCCTACGGGTAATACATTCCATTTCTAACACACTAATGGTGATACATTCCATTTCCACCACCCTACAGGTAATACATTCCACTTCTAACACCCTACAGGTAATAGATTCCATTTCCAACACCCTACCGGTAATCATTCCATTTCTAAGACCCTACAGGTAATACATTCAATTTCCAACACCCTACAGGTAATACATTCTTTCTAACACCCTACAGGTAATACATACAATTTCCAACCCCCTACAGGTAATACATTCCATTTATAACACCCTACAGGTAACACATTCCATTTCAGCCACCCGACAGGTAATACATTAAATTTCCAGCACCCTGCAGGTAATAGATTCCATTTCTAACACCCTACAGGTAATACATTCTATTTCGAAAACCCTGCAGTTAATACATTCAATTTCCACCACCCTGCAGGTAATATGTTCCATTTCCAACACCCTACAGGTAATACATTCAATTTCCAACACCCTACAGGTAATACATTCTATTTCTAACACCCTACAGGTAATACATTCCATTTCCAACACCCAACAGGTAATACATTCCATTTCTAACACCCTACGGTTAATACAATCATTTTCCACCACCCTACACGTAATATGTTCCATTTCCACCACCCTACAGGAAATACATTCAATTTCCACCACCTTACAGGTTATACAGTCCATTTCTAACACCCTACAGGTAATACATTCCAGTTCCTCCACCCTACAGGTAGTACATTCCATTTCTAACACCCTGCAGTTAATACATTCATTTTCCACATCCTGCAGGTAATACATTCCATTTCCACCACCCTACAGGTAATACATTCAATTTCCAACACCCTGCAGGTAATGCATTCCATTTCTAACACCCTACATGTAATAAATTCCATTTCCACAACCCTACAGGTATTACATTCCATTTCGAACTCCCTACAGGTAATACATTCTATTTCTAACACCCTACAGGTAATACTTTCATTTTCCACCATCCTACACGTAATATGTTCAATTTCCACCACCCTACAGGTAATACATTCAACTGCCAACACCCTACAGGTAATACATTCCATTTCCACAACCCTACAGGTAATACATTCAATTTCCAACACCCTACTGGTAATACATTCCATTTCTAACACCCTATAGGTAATACATTCAATTTCCAACATACTACAGGTAATACATTCCATTTCCACCACCCTACAGGTAATACATTCCACTTCTAACACCCTACAGGTAATAGATTCAATTTCCAACACACTACAGGTAATAAATTCTATTCCGAACACCCTACAGGTAATACATACAATTTCCAACCCCCTACAGGTAATACATTCCATTTATAACACCCTACAGGTAACACATTCCATTTCCGCCACCCGACAGGTAATACATTAAATTTCCAGCACCCTGCAGGTAATAGATTCCATTTCTAACACCCTACAGGTAATACATTCTATTTCGAAAACACTGCAGTTAATACATTCAATTTCCACCACCCTGCAGGTAATATGTTCCATTTCCAACACCCTACAGGTAATACATTCAATTTCCAACACCCTACAGGTAATACATTCTATTTCTAACACCCTACAGGTAATACATTCCATTTCCAACACCCAACAGGTAATACATTCCATTTCTAACACCCTACGGTTAATAAAATCATTTTCCACCACCCTACACGTAATATGTTCCATTTCCACCACCCTACAGGTAATACATTGAACTGCCAACACCCTGCAGGTAATACATTCCATTTCTAACACCCTACAGGTAATACATTCCTTTTCCACCACCCTACAGGTAATACATTGAACTGCCAACACCCTGCAGGTAATACATTCCATTTCTAACACCCTACAGGTAATACATTCCTTTTCCACCACCCTACAGGTAATACATTCAATTTCCAACACCCTACAGGTAATGCATTCCATTTCTAACACCCTACAGGTAATACATTCCAGTTCCTCCACCCTACAGGTAATACATTCCATTTCTAACACCCTGCAGTTAATACATTCATTTTCCACATCCTGCAGGTAATACATTCCATTTCCACCACCCTACAGGTAATACATTCAATTTCCAACACCCTGCAGGTAATGCATTCCATTTCTTACACCCTACATGTAATAAATTCCATTTCCACAACCCTACAGGTATTACATTCCATTTCAAACTCCCTACAGGTAATACATTCTATTTCTAACACCCTACAGGTAATACTTTCATTTTCCACCATCCTACACGTAATATGTTCAATTTCCACCACCCTACAGGTAATACATTCAACTGCCAACACCCTACTGGTAATACATTCCATTTCTAACACACTAATGGTGATACATTCCATTTCCACCACCCTACAGGTAATACATTCCACTTCTAACACCCTACAGGTAATAGATTCAATTTCCAACACCCTACAGGTAATAAATTCCATTCCGAACACCCTACAGGTAATACATTCCATTTCCACCACCCTACAGGTAATACATTCCACTTCTAACACCCTACAGGTAATAGATTCAATTTCCAACACACTACAGGTAATAAATTCCATTCCGAACACCCTACAGGTAATACATTCCATTTCCACCACCCTACAGGTAATACATTCCACTTCTAACACCCTACAGGTAATAGATTCAATTTCCAAAACCCTACAGGTAATAAATTCCATTCTGAACACCCTACAGGTAATACATTCCATTTCCACCACCCTACAGGTAATCATTCCATTTCTAAGACCCTCCAGGTAATACATTCCATTTCCGCCACCCTACAGGTAATACATTAAATTTCCAGCACCATACCGGTAATAGATTCCATTTCTAAAACCCTACAGGTAATACATTCTATTTCAAAAACCCTGCAGTTAATACATTCAATTTCCACCACCCTGCAGGAAATATGTTCCATTTCCAACACCCTACAGGTAATACATTCAACTGCCAACACCCTACAGGTGATACATTCCATTTCTAACACCCTACAGGTAATACATTCCATTTCCACCACCCGACAGGTAATACATTCCATTTCCACCACCCTACAGGTTATACATTCCATTTCTAACACACTACAGGTAATACATTCCATTTCCACCACCCTACTGGTAACACATTCCATTTCTAACACCCTACAGGTAATATATTCCATTTCCACCACCCTACTGGTAATACATTCCATTTCCAACAACCTACAGGTAATACATTCACTTTCCAACACCCTACAGGTAATACATTCCATTTCTAACAGCCTACAGTTAATACATTCCATTTCCACAACCCTACAGGAAATACATTCCATTTCTAACACCCTACAGGTAATTCATTCCATTTCCACCACCCTACAGGTAATACATTCCATTTCTAACACACTACTGGTAATACATTCCATTTCCACCACCCTCAGGTAATACATTCCATTTCTAATACCCTACAGGTAATACATTGCATTTCTAACACCCTATAGGTAATACATTCAATTTCCAACATACTACAGGTAATACATTCCATTTCCACCACCCTACAGGTAATACATTCCACTTCTAACACCCTACAGGTAATAGATTCAATTTCCAACACACTACAGGTAATAAATTCCATTCCGAACACCCTACAGGTAATACATTCTTTCTAACTCCCTACAGGTAATACATACAATTTCCAACCCCCTACAGGTAATACATTCCATTTATAACACCCTACAGGTAACACATTCCATTTCCGCCACCCGACAGGTAATACATTAAATTTCCAGCACCCTGCAGGTAATAGATTCCATTTCTAACACCCGACAGGTAATACATTCTATTTCGAAAACCCTGCAGTTAATACATTCAATTTCCACCACCCTGCAGGTAATATGTTCCATTTCCAACACCCTACAGGTAATACATTCAATTTCCAACACCCTACAGGTAATACATTCTATTTCTAACACCCTACTGGTAATACATTCCATTTCTAACACCCTATAGGTAATACATTCAATTTCCAACATACTACAGGTAATACATTCCATTTCTAACACACTAATGGTGATACATTCCATTTCCTCCACCCTACAGGTAATTCATTCCACTTCTAACACCCTACAGGTAATAGATTCAATTTCCAACACCCTACAGGTAATAAATTCCATTCCGAACACCCTACAGGTAATACATTCCATTTCCACCACCCTACCGGTAATCATTCCATTTCTAAGACCCTACGGGTAATACATTCCATTTCTAACACACTAATGGTGATACATTCCATTTCCACCACCCTACAGGTAATACATTCCACTTCTAACACCCTACAGGTAATAGATTCAATTTCCAACACCCTACCGGTAATCATTCCATTTCTAAGACCCTACAGGTAATACATTCAATTTCCAACACCCTACAGGTAATACATTCTTTCTAACACCCTACAGGTAATACATACAATTTCCAACCCCCTACAGGTAATACATTCCATTTATAACACCCTACAGGTAACACATTCCATTTCAGCCACCCGACAGGTAATACATTAAATTTCCAGGACCCTGCAGGTAATAGATTCCATTTCTAACACCCTACAGGTAATACATTCTATTTCGAAAACCCTGCAGTTAATACATTCAATTTCCACCACCCTGCAGGTAATATGTTCCATTTCCAACACCCTACAGGTAATACATTCAATTTCCAACACCCTACAGGTAATACATTCCTTTTCCACCACCCTACAGGTAATACATTCAATTTCCACCACCTTACAGGTTATACAGTCCATTTCTAACACCCTACAGGTAATACATTCCAGTTCCTCCACCCTACAGGTAATACATTCCATTTCTAACACCCTGCAGTTAATACATTCATTTTCCACATCCTGCAGGTAATACATTCCATTTCCACCACCCTACAGGTAATACATTCAATTTCCAACACCCTGCAGGTAATGCATTCCATTTCTAACACCCTACATGTAATAAATTCCATTTCCACAACCCTACAGGTATTACATTCCATTTCGAACTCCCTACAGGTAATACATTCTATTTCTAACACCCTACAGGTAATACTTTCATTTTCCACCATCCTACACGTAATATGTTCAATTTCCACCACCCTACAGGTAATACATTCAACTGCCAACACCCTACAGGTAATACATTCCATTTCCACAACCCTACAGGTAATACATTCAATTTCCAACACCCTACTGGTAATACATTCCATTTCTAACACCCTATAGGTAATACATTCAATTTCCAACATACTACAGGTAATACATTCCATTTCCACCACCCTACAGGTAATACATTCCACTTCTAACACCCTACAGGTAATAGATTCAATTTCCAACACACTACAGGTAATAAATTCCATTCCGAACACCCTACAGGTAATACATTCTTTCTAACTCCCTACAGGTAATACATACAATTTCCAACCCCCTACAGGTAATACATTCCATTTATAACACCCTACAGGTAACACATTCCATTTCCGCCACCCGACAGGTAATACATTAAATTTCCAGCACCCTGCAGGTAATAGATTCCATTTCTAACACCCTACAGGTAATACATTC
Organism: Hypanus sabinus; assembly: GCF_030144855.1. Taxonomy (NCBI): domain Eukaryota; kingdom Metazoa; phylum Chordata; class Chondrichthyes; order Myliobatiformes; family Dasyatidae; genus Hypanus; species Hypanus sabinus. Next base: position 71,944,829 of record NC_082718.1, on the reverse strand, counting down.
TATTTCGAAAACCCTGCAGTTAATACATTCAATTTCCACCACCCTGCAGGTAATATGTTCCATTTCCAACACCCTACAGGTAATACATTCAATTTCCAACACCCTACAGGTAATACATTCTATTTCTAACACCCTACTGGTAATACATTCCATTTCTAACACCCTATAGGTAATACATTCAATTTCCAACATACTACAGGTAATACATTCCATTTCTAACACACTAATGGTGATACATTCCATTTCCTCCACCCTACAGGTAATACATTCCTCTGCCAACACCCTACAGGTAATACATTCCATTTCCACCACCCTACAGGTAATACATTCAATTTCCAACACCCTACAGGTAATATATTCCATTTCCAACACCCTGCAGGTAATACATTCTATTTCTAACACCCGACAGGTAATACATTCATTTTGCACCACCCTACATATAATATGTTCCATTTCCACCACCCTACAGGTAATACATTCCATTTCTAACACACTACAGGTAATACGTTCCATTTCCACCACCCTACAGATAATACTTTCCATTTCTACCACCCTACAGGTAATACATTCTATTTAAAAAAACGAGCAGTTAATACATTCATTTTCCACCACCCTACAGGTAATATGTTCCATTTACAACACCCTACAGGTAATACATTCAATTTCCAACACCCTACAGGTAAGACATTCTATTTCTAACAGCCTACAGGTAATACATTCCATATCCAACACACTATAGGTAATACATTCCATTTCCACCACCCTACAGGTAATACATTCAACTGCCAACACCCTACAGGTAGTACATTCCATTTCCACGACCCTACAGGTAATACATTCAATTTCCAACACCCTGCAGGTAATACATTCTATTTCTAACACCCGACAGGTAATACATTCATTTTCCACCACCCTACATATAACATGTTCCATTTCCACCACCCTACAGGTAATACATTCAATTGCCAACACCCTACAGGTAATACATTCCATTTCCACCACCCTACAGGTAATACATTCCATTTCTAACACCCTACAGATAATACATTCCATTTCCACACCCTACTTGTAATACATTCAATTTCCACCAACCTACAGGTTATACATTCCATTTCTAACACCCTACAGGTAATACATTCCATTTCCTACACTCTGCAGGTAATACATTCCATTTCTAACACCCTACAGGTAATATATTCGATTTCCATCACCCTACAGGTAATACATTCAATTTCCAACACCCTACAAGTAATACTTTCCCTTGCTAACTCCCTACAGGTAATACATTCCATTTCCACCACCCTCAGGTAATACATTCAATTTCCAACACTCTACAGGTAATAGATTCCATTTCTAACACCCTACAGGTATACGTTCCATTTCCAACTCCCTATAGGTAATACATTGCATTTCCAACAAACTAAAGGTAATACATTCAATTACAAACACCCTACAGGTAATACATTCAATTTCCAACACCCTACAGGTAAGACATTCTATTTCTAACAGCCTACAGGTAATACATTCCATATCCAACACACTATAGGTAATACATTCCATTTCCACCACTCTACAGGTAATACATTCAACTGCCAACACCCTACAGGTAATACATTCCATTTCCACGACCCTACAGGTAATACATTCAATTTCCAACATCCTGCAGGTAATACATTCTATTTCTAACACCCGACAGGTAATACATTCATTTTCCACCACCCTACATATAATATGTTCCATTTCCACCACCCTACAGGTAATACATTCAATTGCCAACACCCTACAGGTAATACATTATGTTTCCACCACCCTACAGGTAATACATTCCATTTCTAACACCCTACAGGCAATACATTCCATTTCCACCACCCTACAGGCAATACATTCCATTTCCACCACCCTACAGGTAATACATTCCATTTCCAACAAACCACAGGTAATACATTCAATTTCCAACACCCTACAGGTAATACATTCCATTTTTAACACCCTACATGTAACAAATTCCATTTCCACAACCCTACAGGTATTACATTCCATTTCCAACCCCCTACAGGTAATACATTCCTTATAACACCCTACAGGTAATACATTCCAACTCCAACACTCTATAGTTAATACATTCCATTTCCACAACCCTACAGGTAATGCATTCTATTTCTAACACCCTACAGTTAATACATTCATTTTCCACCACCTTTCACGTAATATGTTCCATTTCCACCACCCTACAGGTAATACATTCAACTGCCAACACCCTACAGGTAATACATTCCATTTCCATCACCCTACAGGTAATACATTCAATTTCCAAAACCCTACAGGTAATATATTCCATTTCCAACACCCTACAGGTAATACATTCTATTTCTAACACCCGACTGGTAATATATTCATTTTCCACCACCCTACACATAATATGTTCCAATTCCCCCACCCTACAGGTAATACATTCAATTGCCAACACCCTACAGGTAATACATTCCATTTCCACCACCCTACAGGAAATACAATTCCATTTCTAACACCCTACAGATAATACATTCCATTTCCACACCCTACTTGTAATACATTCAATTTCCACCAACCTACAGGTTATACATTCCATTTCTAACACCCTACAGGTAATACATTCCATTTCCAACACTCTGCAGGTAATACATTCCATTTCTAACACCCTACGGGTAATATATTCCATTTCCATCACCCTACAGGTAATACATTCAATTTCCAACACCCTACATGTAATACTTTCCCTTGCTAACTCCCTACAGGTAATACATTCCATTTCCACCACCCTCAGGTAATACATTCAATTTCCAGCACTCTACAGGTAATAGATTCCATTTCTAACACCCTACAGGTATACGTTCCATTTCCAACTCCCTATAGGTAATACATTGCATTTCCAACAAACTAAAGGTAATACATTCAATTACAAACACCCTACAGGTAATACATTCAATTTCCTACACCCTACAGGTAAGACATTCTATTTCTAACAGCCTACAGGTAATACATTCCATATCCAACACACTATAGGTAATACATTCCATTTCCACCACCCTACAGGTAATACATTCAACTGCCAACACCCTACAGGTAATACATTCCATTTCCATGACCCTACAGGTAATACATTCAATTTCCAACACCATGCAGGTAATACATTCTATTTCTAACACCCGACAGGTAATACATTCATTTTCCACCACCCTACATATAATATGTTCCATTTCCACCACCCTACAGGTAATACATTCAATTGCCAACACCCTACAGGTAATACATTCCATTTCCACCAACCTACAGGTAATACATTCCATTTCTAACACCCTACAGGTAATAGATTCAATTTCCAACACCCTACAGGTAATAAATTCCATTCTGAACACCCTACAGGTAATACATTCCATTTCCACCACCCTACAGGTAATCATTACATTTCTAAGACCCTCCAGGTAATACATTCCATTTCCGCCACCCTACAGGTAATACATTAAATTTCCAGCACCATACCGGTAATAGATTCCATTTCTAAAACCCTACAGGTAATACATTCTATTTCAAAAACCCTGCAGTTAATACATTCAATTTCCACCACCCTGCAGGAAATATGTTCCATTTCCAACACCCTACAGGTAATACATTCAACTGCCAACACCCTACAGGTGATACATTCCATTTCTAACACCCTACAGGTAATACATTCCATTTCCACCACCCGACAGGTAATACATTCAATTTCCACCACCCTACAGGTTATACATTCCATTTCTAACACCCTACAGGTAATACATTCCATTTCCACCACCCTACTGGTAACACATTCCATTTCTAACACCCTACAGGTAATATATTCCATTTCCACCACCCTACTGGTAATACATTCCATTTCCAACAACCTACAGGTAATACATTCACTTTCCAACACCCTACAGGTAATACATTCCATTTCTAACAGCCTACAGTTAATACATTCCATTTCCACAACCCTACAGGAAATACATTCCATTTCTAACACCCTACAGGTAATTCATTCCATTTCCACCACCCTACAGGTAATACATTCCATTTCTAACACACTACTGGTAATACATTCCATTTCCACCACCCTGAGGTAATACATTCCATTTCTAATACCCTACAGGTAATACATTCCATTTCTAACACCCGACATGTAATAAATTCCATTTCCACAACCCTACAGGTATTACATTCCATTACCACCACCCTCAGGTAATACATACCATTTCTAATACCCTACAGGTAATACATTCCATTTCCAACACCCTACAGGTAATACATTCTTTCTAACACCCTACAGGTAATACATACAATTTCCAACCCCCTACAGGTAATACATTCCATTTATAACACCCTACAGGTAACACATTCCATTTCAGCCACCCGACAGGTAATACATTAAATTTCCAGCACCCTGCAGGTAATAGATTCCATTTCTAACACCCTACAGGTAATACATTCTATTTCGAAAACCCTGCAGTTAATACATTCAATTTCCACCACCCTGCAGGTAATATGTTCCATTTCCAACACCCTACAGGTAATACATTCAATTTCCAACACCCTACAGGTAATACATTCCTTTTCCACCACCCTACAGGTAATACATTCAATTTCCACCACCTTACAGGTTATACAGTCCATTTCTAACACCCTACAGGTAATACATTCCAGTTCCTCCACCCTACAGGTAATACATTCCATTTCTAACACCCTGCAGTTAATACATTCATTTTCCACATCCTGCAGGTAATACATTCCATTTCCACCACCCTACAGGTAATACATTCAATTTCCAACACCCTGCAGGTAATGCATTCCATTTCTAACACCCTACATGTAATAAATTCCATTTCCACAACCCTACAGGTATTACATTCCATTTCGAACTCCCTACAGGTAATACATTCTATTTCTAACACCCTACAGGTAATACTTTCATTTTCCACCATCCTACACGTAATATGTTCAATTTCCACCACCCTACAGGTAATACATTCAACTGCCAACACCCTACAGGTAATACATTCCATTTCCACAACCCTACAGGTAATACATTCAATTTCCAACACCCTACTGGTAATACATTCCATTTCTAACACCCTATAGGTAATACATTCAATTTCCAACATACTACAGGTAATACATTCCATTTCCACCACCCTACAGGTAATACATTCCACTTCTAACACCCTACAGGTAATAGATTCAATTTCCAACACACTACAGGTAATAAATTCCATTCCGAACACCCTACAGGTAATACATTCTTTCTAACTCCCTACAGGTAATACATACAATTTCCAACCCCCTACAGGTAATACATTCCATTTATAACACCCTACAGGTAACACATTCCATTTCCGCCACCCGACAGGTAATACATTAAATTTCCAGCACCCTGCAGGTAATAGATTCCATTTCTAACACCCTACAGGTAATACATTCTATTTCGAAAACCCTGCAGTTAATACATTCAATTTCCACCACCCTGCAGGTAATATGTTCCATTTCCAACACCCTACAGGTAATACATTCAATTTCCAACACCCTACAGGTAATACATTCTATTTCTAACACCCTACTGGTAATACATTCCATTTCTAACACCCTATAGGTAATACATTCAATTTCCAACATACTACAGGTAATACATTCCATTTCTAACACACTAATGGTGATACATTCCATTTCCTCCACCCTACAGGTAATACATTCCTCTGCCAACACCCTACAGGTAATACATTCCATTTCCACCACCCTACAGGTAATACATTCAATTTCCAACACCCTACAGGTAATATATTCCATTTCCAACACCCTGCAGGTAATACATTCTATTTCTAACACCCGACAGGTAATACATTCATTTTGCACCACCCTACATATAATATGTTCCATTTCCACCACCCTACAGGTAATACATTCCATTTCTAACACACTACAGGTAATACGTTCCATTTCCACCACCCTACAGATAATACTTTCCATTTCTACCACCCTACAGGTAATACATTCTATTTAAAAAAACGAGCAGTTAATACATTCATTTTCCACCACCCTACAGGTAATATGTTCCATTTACAACACCCTACAGGTAATACATTCAATTTCCAACACCCTACAGGTAAGACATTCTATTTCTAACAGCCTACAGGTAATACATTCCATATCCAACACACTATAGGTAATACATTCCATTTCCACCACCCTACAGGTAATACATTCAACTGCCAACACCCTACAGGTAGTACATTCCATTTCCACGACCCTACAGGTAATACATTCAATTTCCAACACCCTGCAGGTAATACATTCTATTTCTAACACCCGACAGGTAATACATTCATTTTCCACCACCCTACATATAACATGTTCCATTTCCACCACCCTACAGGTAATACATTCAATTGCCAACACCCTACAGGTAATACATTCCATTTCCACCACCCTACAGGTAATACATTCCATTTCTAACACCCTACAGATAATACATTCCATTTCCACACCCTACTTGTAATACATTCAATTTCCACCAACCTACAGGTTATACATTCCATTTCTAACACCCTACAGGTAATACATTCCATTTCCTACACTCTGCAGGTAATACATTCCATTTCTAACACCCTACAGGTAATATATTCGATTTCCATCACCCTACAGGTAATACATTCAATTTCCAACACCCTACAAGTAATACTTTCCCTTGCTAACTCCCTACAGGTAATACATTCCATTTCCACCACCCTCAGGTAATACATTCAATTTCCAACACTCTACAGGTAATAGATTCCATTTCTAACACCCTACAGGTATACGTTCCATTTCCAACTCCCTATAGGTAATACATTGCATTTCCAACAAACTAAAGGTAATACATTCAATTACAAACACCCTACAGGTAATACATTCAATTTCCAACACCCTACAGGTAAGACATTCTATTTCTAACAGCCTACAGGTAATACATTCCATATCCAACACACTATAGGTAATACATTCCATTTCCACCACTCTACAGGTAATACATTCAACTGCCAACACCCTACAGGTAATACATTCCATTTCCACGACCCTACAGGTAATACATTCAATTTCCAACATCCTGCAGGTAATACATTCTATTTCTAACACCCGACAGGTAATACATTCATTTTCCACCACCCTACATATAATATGTTCCATTTCCACCACCCTACAGGTAATACATTCAATTGCCAACACCCTACAGGTAATACATTATGTTTCCACCACCCTACAGGTAATACATTCCATTTCTAACACCCTACAGGCAATACATTCCATTTCCACCACCCTACAGGCAATACATTCCATTTCCACCACCCTACAGGTAATACATTCCATTTCCAACAAACCACAGGTAATACATTCAATTTCCAACACCCTACAGGTAATACATTCCATTTTTAACACCCTACATGTAACAAATTCCATTTCCACAACCCTACAGGTATTACATTCCATTTCCAACCCCCTACAGGTAATACATTCCTTATAACACCCTACAGGTAATACATTCCAACTCCAACACTCTATAGTTAATACATTCCATTTCCACAACCCTACAGGTAATGCATTCTATTTCTAACACCCTACAGTTAATACATTCATTTTCCACCACCTTTCACGTAATATGTTCCATTTCCACCACCCTACAGGTAATACATTCAACTGCCAACACCCTACAGGTAATACATTCCATTTCCATCACCCTACAGGTAATACATTCAATTTCCAAAACCCTACAGGTAATATATTCCATTTCCAACACCCTACAGGTAATACATTCTATTTCTAACACCCGACTGGTAATATATTCATTTTCCACCACCCTACACATAATATGTTCCAATTCCCCCACCCTACAGGTAATACATTCAATTGCCAACACCCTACAGGTAATACATTCCATTTCCACCACCCTACAGGAAATACAATTCCATTTCTAACACCCTACAGATAATACATTCCATTTCCACACCCTACTTGTAATACATTCAATTTCCACCAACCTACAGGTTATACATTCCATTTCTAACACCCTACAGGTAATACATTCCATTTCCAACACTCTGCAGGTAATACATTCCATTTCTAACACCCTACGGGTAATATATTCCATTTCCATCACCCTACAGGTAATACATTCAATTTCCAACACCCTACATGTAATACTTTCCCTTGCTAACTCCCTACAGGTAATACATTCCATTTCCACCACCCTCAGGTAATACATTCAATTTCCAGCACTCTACAGGTAATAGATTCCATTTCTAACACCCTACAGGTATACGTTCCATTTCCAACTCCCTATAGGTAATACATTGCATTTCCAACAAACTAAAGGTAATACATTCAATTACAAACACCCTACAGGTAATACATTCAATTTCCTACACCCTACAGGTAAGACATTCTATTTCTAACAGCCTACAGGTAATACATTCCATATCCAACACACTATAGGTAATACATTCCATTTCCACCACCCTACAGGTAATACATTCAACTGCCAACACCCTACAGGTAATACATTCCATTTCCATGACCCTACAGGTAATACATTCAATTTCCAACACCATGCAGGTAATACATTCTATTTCTAACACCCGACAGGTAATACATTCATTTTCCACCACCCTACATATAATATGTTCCATTTCCACCACCCTACAGGTAATACATTCAATTGCCAACACCCTACAGGTAATACATTCCATTTCCACCAACCTACAGGTAATACATTCCATTTCTAACACCCTACAGGTAATAGATTCAATTTCCAACACCCTACAGGTAATAAATTCCATTCTGAACACCCTACAGGTAATACATTCCATTTCCACCACCCTACAGGTAATCATTACATTTCTAAGACCCTCCAGGTAATACATTCCATTTCCGCCACCCTACAGGTAATACATTAAATTTCCAGCACCATACCGGTAATAGATTCCATTTCTAAAACCCTACAGGTAATACATTCTATTTCAAAAACCCTGCAGTTAATACATTCAATTTCCACCACCCTGCAGGAAATATGTTCCATTTCCAACACCCTACAGGTAATACATTCAACTGCCAACACCCTACAGGTGATACATTCCATTTCTAACACCCTACAGGTAATACATTCCATTTCCACCACCCGACAGGTAATACATTCAATTTCCACCACCCTACAGGTTATACATTCCATTTCTAACACCCTACAGGTAATACATTCCATTTCCACCACCCTACTGGTAACACATTCCATTTCTAACACCCTACAGGTAATATATTCCATTTCCACCACCCTACTGGTAATACATTCCATTTCCAACAACCTACAGGTAATACATTCACTTTCCAACACCCTACAGGTAATACATTCCATTTCTAACAGCCTACAGTTAATACATTCCATTTCCACAACCCTACAGGAAATACATTCCATTTCTAACACCCTACAGGTAATTCATTCCATTTCCACCACCCTACAGGTAATACATTCCATTTCTAACACACTACTGGTAATACATTCCATTTCCACCACCCTCAGGTAATACATTCCATTTCTAATACCCTACAGGTAATACATTCCATTTCTAACACCCGACATGTAATAAATTCCATTTCCACAACCCTACAGGTATTACATTCCATTTCCACCACCCTCAGGTAATACATACCATTTCTAATACCCTACAGGTAATACATTCCATTTCCAACACCCTACAGGTAATACATTCTTTCTAACACCCTACAGGTAATACATACAATTTCCAACCCCCTACAGGTAATACATTCCATTTATAACACCCTACAGGTAACACATTCCATTTCAGCCACCCGACAGGTAATACATTAAATTTCCAGCACCCTGCAGGTAATAGATTCCATTTCTAACACCCTACAGGTAATACATTCTATTTCGAAAACCCTGCAGTTAATACATTCAATTTCCACCACCCTGCAGGTAATATGTTCCATTTCCAACACCCTACAGTTAATACATTCAATTTCCAACACCCTACAGGTAATACATTCTATTTCTAACACCCTACAGGTAATACATTCCATTTCCAACACCCAACAGGTAATACATTCCATTTCTAACACCCTACGGTTAATACAATCATTTTCCACCACCCTACACGTAATATGTTCCATTTCCACCACCCTACAGGTAATACATTGAACTGCCAACACCCTGCAGGTAATACATTCCATTTCTAACACCCTACAGATAATACATTCCTTTTCCACCACCCTACAGGTAATACATTCAATTTCCAACACCCTGCAGGTAATGCATTCCATTTCTAACACCCTACATGTAATAAATTCCATTTCCACAACCCTACAGGTATTACATTCCATTTCGAACTCCCTACAGGTAATGCATTCCATTTCTAACACCCTACGGTTAATACAATCATTTTCCACCACCCTACACGTAATATGTTCCATTTCCACCACCCTACAGGTAATACATTGAACTGCCAACACCCTGCAGGTAATACATTCCATTTCTAACACCCTACAGGTAATACATTCCTTTTCCACCACCCTACAGGTAATACATTCAATTTCCACCACCTTACAGGTTATACAGTCCATTTCTAACACCCTACAGGTAATACATTCCAGTTCCTCCACCCTACAGGTAGTACATTCCATTTCTAACACCCTGCAGTTAATACATTCATTTTCCACATCCTGCAGGTAATACATTCCATTTCCACCACCCTACAGGTAATACATTCAATTTCCAACACCCTGCAGGTAATGCATTCCATTTCTAACACCCTACATGTAATAAATTCCATTTCCACAACCCTACAGGTATTACATTCCATTTCGAACTCCCTACAGGTAATACATTCTATTTCTAACACCCTACAGTTAATACTTTCATTTTCCACCATCCTACACGTAATATGTTCAATTTCCACCACCCTACAGGTAATACTTTCAACTGCCAACACCCTACAGGTAATACATTCCATTTCCACAACCCTACAGGTAATACATTCAATTTCCAACACCCTACTGTAATACATTCCATTTCTAACACCCTATAGGTAATACATTCAATTTCCAACATACTACAGGTAATACATTCCATTTCCACCACCCTACAGGTAATACATTCCACTTCTAACACCCTACAGGTAATAGATTCAATTTCCAACACACTACAGGTAATAAATTCCATTCCGAACACCCTACAGGTAATACATTCTTTCTAACTCCCTACAGGTAATACATACAATTTCCAACCCCCTACAGGTAATACATTCCATTTATAACACCCTACAGGTAACACATTCCATTTCCGCCACCCGACAGGTAATACATTAAATTTCCAGCACCCTGCAGGTAATAGATTCCATTTCTAACACCCTACAGGTAATACATTCTATTTCGAAAACCCTGCAGTTAATACATTCAATTTCCAACACCCTGCAGGTAATATGTTCCATTTCCAACACCCTACAGGTAATACATTCAATTTCCAACACCCTACAGGTAATACATTCTATTTCTAACACCCTACAGGTAATACATTCCATTTCCAACACCCAACAGGTAATACATTCCATTTCTAACACCCTACGGTTAATAAAATCATTTTCCACCACCCTACACGTAATATGTTCCATTTCCAACACCCTACAGGTAATACATTCAATTTCCAACACCCTACAGGTAATACATTCTATTTCCACCACCCTACAGGTAATACATTGAACTGCCAACACCCTGCAGGTAATACATTCCATTTCTAACACCCTACAGGTAATACATTCCTTTTCCACCACCCTACAGGTAATACATTGAACTGCCAACACCCTGCAGGTAATACATTCCATTTCTAACACCCTACAGGTAATACATTCCTTTTCCACCACCCTACAGGTAATACATTCAATTTCCAACACCCTACAGGTAATGCATTCCATTTCTAACACCCTACAGGTAATACATTCCAGTTCCTCCACCCTACAGGTAATACATTCCATTTCTAACACCCTGCAGTTAATACATTCATTTTCCACATCCTGCAGGTAATACATTCCATTTCCACCACCCTACAGGTAATACATTCTATTTCCAACACCCTGCAGGTAATGCATTCCATTTCTAACACCCTACATGTAATAAATTCCATTTCCACAACCCTACAGGTATTACATTCCATTTCGAACTCCCTACAGGTAATACATTCTATTTCTAACACCCTACAGGTAATACTTTCATTTTCCACCATCCTACACGTAATATGTTCAATTTCCACCACCCTACAGGTAATACATTCAACTGCCAACACCCTACTGGTAATACATTCCATTTCTAACACACTAATGGTGATACATTCCATTTCCACCACCCTACAGGTAATACATTCCACTTCTAACACCCTACAGGTAATAGATTCAATTTCCAACACACTACAGGTAATAAATTCCATTCCGAACACCCTACAGGTAATACATTCTTTCTAACTCCCTACAGGTAATACATACAATTTCCAACCCCCTACAGGTAATACATTCCATTTATAACACCCTACAGGTAACACATTCCATTTCCGCCACCCGACAGGTAATACATTAAATTTCCAGCACCCTGCAGGTAATGCATTCCATTTCTAACACCCTACAGGTAATACATTCCAGTTCCTCCACCCTACAGGTAATACATTCCATTTCTAACACCCTGCAGTTAATACATTCATTTTCCACATCCTGCAGGTAATACATTCCATTTCCACCACCCTACAGGTAATACATTCTATTTCCAACACCCTGCAGGTAATGCATTCCATTTCTAACACCCTACATGTAATAAATTCCATTTCCACAACCCTACAGGTATTACATTCCATTTCGAACTCCCTACAGGTAATACATTCTATTTCTAACACCCTACAGGTAATACTTTCATTTTCCACCATCCTACACGTAATATGTTCAATTTCCACCACCCTACAGGTAATACATTCAATTTCCAACATACTACAGGTAATACATTCCATTTCTAACACACTAATGGTGATACATTCCATTTCCACCACCCTACAGGTAATACATTCCACTTCTAACACACTACAGGTAATAGATTCAATTTCCAACACACTACAGGTAATAAATTCCATTCCGAACACCCTACAGGTAATACATTCTTTCTAACTCCCTACAGGTAATACATACAATTTCCAACCCCCTACAGGTAATACATTCCATTTATAACACCCTACAGGTAACACATTCCATTTCCGCCACCCGACAGGTAATACATTAAATTTCCAGCACCCTGCAGGTAATAGATTCCATTACTAACACCCTACAGGTAATACATTCTATTTCGAAAACCCTGCAGTTAATACATTCAATTTCCAACACCCTGCAGGTAATATGTTCCATTTCCAACACCCTACAGGTAATACATTCAATTTCCAACACCCTACAGGTAATACATTCTATTTCTAACACCCTACAGGTAATACATTCCATTTCCAACACCCAACAGGTAATACATTCCATTTCTAACACCCTACGGTTAATAAAATCATTTTCCACCACCCTACACGTAATATGTTCCATTTCCAACACCCTACAGGTAATACATTCAATTTCCAACACCCTACAGGTAATACATTCTATTTCCACCACCCTACAGGTAATACATTGAACTGCCAACACCCTGCAGGTAATACATTCCATTTCTAACACCCTACAGGTAATACATTCCTTTTCCACCACCCTACAGGTAATACATTGAACTGCCAACACCCTGCAGGTAATACATTCCATTTCTAACACCCTACAGGTAATACATTCCTTTTCCACCACCCTACAGGTAATACATTCAATTTCCAACACCCTACAGGTAATGCATTCCATTTCTAACACCCTACAGGTAATACATTCCAGTTCCTCCACCCTACAGGTAATACATTCCATTTCTAACACCCTGCAGTTAATACATTCATTTTCCACATCCTGCAGGTAATACATTCCATTTCCACCACCCTACAGGTAATACATTCTATTTCCAACACCCTACAGGTAATACTTTCATTTTCCACCATCCTACACGTAATATGTTCAATTTCCACCACCCTACAGGTAATACATTCAACTGCCAACACCCTACTGGTAATACATTCCATTTCTAACACACTAATGGTGATACATTCCATTTCCACCACCCTACAGGTAATACATTCCACTTCTTAGACCCTACAGGTAATAGATTCAATTTCCAACACCCTACAGGTAATAAATTCCATTCCGAACACCCTACAGGTAATACATTCCATTTCCACCACCCTACAGGTAATACATTCCACTTCTAACACCCTACAGGTAATAGATTCAATTTCCAACACACTACAGGTAATAAATTCCATTCCGAACACCCTACAGGTAATACATTCCATTTCCACCACCCTACAGGTAATACATTCCACTTCTAACACCCTACAGGTAATAGATTCAATTTCCAACACCCTACAGGTAATAAATTCCATTCTGAACACCCTACAGGTAATACATTCCATTTCCACCACCCTACAGGTAATCATTCCATTTCTAAGACCCTCCAGGTAATACATTCCATTTCCGCCACCCTACAGGTAATACATTAAATTTCCAGCACCATACCGGTAATAGATTCCATTTCTAAAACCCTACAGGTAATACATTCTATTTCAAAAACCCTGCAGTTAATACATTCAATTTCCACCACCCTGCAGGAAATATGTTCCATTTCCAACACCCTACAGGTAATACATTCAACTGCCAACACCCTACAGGTGATACATTCCATTTCTAACACCCTACAGGTAATACATTCCATTTCCACCACCCGACAGGTAATACATTCAATTTCCACCACCCTACAGGTTATACATTCCATTTCTAACACCCTACAGGTAATACATTCCATTTCCACCACCCTACTGGTAACACATTCCATTTCTAACACCCTACAGGTAATATATTCCATTTCCACCACCCTACTGGTAATACATTCCATTTCCAACAACCTACAGGTAATACATTCACTTTCCAACACCCTACAGGTAATACATTCCATTTCTAACAGCCTACAGTTAATACATTCCATTTCCACAACCCTACAGGAAATACATTCCATTTCTAACACCCTACAGGTAATTCATTCCATTTCCACCACCCTACAGGTAATACATTCCATTTCTAACACACTACTGGTAATACATTCCATTTCCACCACCCTCAGGTAATACATTCCATTTCTAATACCCTACAGGTAATACATTCCATTTCTAACACCCGACATGTAATAAATTCCATTTCCACAACCCTACAGGTATTACATTCCATTTCCACCACCCTCAGGTAATACATACCATTTCTAATACCCTACAGGTAATACATTCCATTTCCAACACCCTACAGGTAATACATTCTTTCTAACACCCTACAGGTAATACATACAATTTCCAACCCCCTACAGGTAATACATTCCATTTATAACACCCTACAGGTAACACATTCCATTTCAGCCACCCGACAGGTAATACATTAAATTTCCAGCACCCTGCAGGTAATAGATTCCATTTCTAACACCCTACAGGTAATACATTCTATTTCGAAAACCCTGCAGTTAATACATTCAATTTCCACCACCCTGCAGGTAATATGTTCCATTTCCAACACCCTACAGTTAATACATTCAATTTCCAACACCCTACAGGTAATACATTCTATTTCTAACACCCTACAGGTAATACATTCCATTTCCAACACCCAACAGGTAATACATTCCATTTCTAACACCCTACGGTTAATACAATCATTTTCCACCACCCTACACGTAATATGTTCCATTTCCACCACCCTACAGGTAATACATTGAACTGCCAACACCCTGCAGGTAATACATTCCATTTCTAACACCCTACAGATAATACATTCCTTTTCCACCACCCTACAGGTAATACATTCAATTTCCAACACCCTGCAGGTAATGCATTCCATTTCTAACACCCTACATGTAATAAATTCCATTTCCACAACCCTACAGGTATTACATTCCATTTCGAACTCCCTACAGGTAATGCATTCCATTTCTAACACCCTACGGTTAATACAATCATTTTCCACCACCCTACACGTAATATGTTCCATTTCCACCACCCTACAGGTAATACATTGAACTGCCAACACCCTGCAGGTAATACATTCCATTTCTAACACCCTACAGGTAATACATTCCTTTTCCACCACCCTGCAGGTAATACATTCAATTTCCACCACCTTACAGGTTATACAGTCCATTTCTAACACCCTACAGGTAATACATTCCAGTTCCTCCACCCTACAGGTAGTACATTCCATTTCTAACACCCTGCAGTTAATACATTCATTTTCCACATCCTGCAGGTAATACATTCCATTTCCACCACCCTACAGGTAATACATTCAATTTCCAACACCCTGCAGGTAATGCATTCCATTTCTAACACCCTACATGTAATAAATTCCATTTCCACAACCCTACAGGTATTACATTCCATTTCGAACTCACTACAGGTAATACATTCTATTTATAACACCCTACAGGTAATACTTTCATTTTCCACCATCCTACACGTAATATGTTCAATTTCCACCACCCTACAGGTAATACATTCAACTGCCAACACCCTTCAGGTAATACATTCCATTTCCACAACCCTACAGGTAATACATTCAATTTCCAACACCCTACTGGTAATACATTCCATTTCTAACACCCTATAGGTAATACATTCAATTTCCAACATACTACAGGTAATACATTCCATTTCTAACACACTAATGGTGATACATTCCATTTCCTCCACCCTACAGGTAATACATTCCACTTCTAACACCCTACAGGTAATAGATTCAATTTCCAACACCCTACAGGTAATAAATTCCATTCCGAACACCCTACAGGTAATACATTCCATTTCCACCACCCTACCGGTAATCATTCCATTTCTAAGACCCTACGGGTAATACATTCCATTTCTAACACACTAATGGTGATACATTCCATTTCCACCACCCTACAGGTAATACATTCCACTTCTAACACCCTACAGGTAATAGATTCAATTTCCAACACCCTACCGGTAATCATTCCATTTCTAAGACCCTACAGGTAATACATTCAATTTCCAACACCCTACAGGTAATATATTCCATTTCCAACACCCTGCAGGTAATACATTCTATTTCTAACACCCGACAGGTAATACATTCATTTTCCACCACCCTACATATAATATGTTCCATTTCCACCACCCTACAGGTAATACATTCAATTTCCAACATACTACAGGTAATACATTCCATTTCTAACACACTAATGGTGATACATTCCATTTCCACCACCCTACAGGTAATACATTCCACTTCTAACACCCTACAGGTAATAGATTCAATTTCCAACACCCTACCGGTAATCATTCCATTTCTAATACCCTACAGGTAATACATTCCATTTCCAACACTGTACAGGCAATACATTCCATTTCTAACACCCTACAGGTAATATATTCCATTTCCACCACCTAACAGGTAATACATTCCATCTCCAACACACTATATGTAATACATTCCATTCCCACAACCCTACAGGTAATACATTCTATTTCTAACACCCTACAGGTAATACATTCCTTTTCCACCACCCTACAGGTGATACATTCCATTTCCACCACCCGACAGGTAATACATTCAATTTCCACCACCCTACAGGTTATACATTCCATTTCTAACACCCTACAGGTAATACATTCAATTTCCAACACCCTACAGGTAAGACATTCTATTTCTAACACCCTACAGGTAATACATTCCATCTCCAACACACTATATGTAATACATTCCATTTCCACCACCCTACAGGTAATACATTCAATTTCTAACACCCTACAGTTAATACATTCATTTTCCACCACCTTACACGTAATATGTTCCATTTCCACCACCCAACAGGTAATACATTCCTCTGCCAACACCCTACAGGTAATACATTCCATTTCCACCACCCTACAGGTAATACATTCAATTTCCAACACCCTACAGGTAATATATTCCATTTCCAACACCCTGCAGGTAATACATTCTATTTCTAACACCCGACAGGTAATACATTCATTTTGCACCACCCTACATATAATATGTTCCATTTCCACCACCCTACAGGTAATACATTCCATTTCTAACACACTACAGGTAATACGTTCCATTTCCACCACCCTACAGATAATACTTTCCATTTCTACCACCCTACAGGTAATACATTCTATTTAAAAAAACGAGCAGTTAATACATTCATTTTCCACCACCCTACAGGTAATATGTTCCATTTACAACACCCTACAGGTAATACATTCAATTTCCAACACCCTACAGGTAAGACATTCTATTTCTAACAGCCTACAGGTAATACATTCCATATCCAACACACTATAGGTAATACATTCCATTTCCACCACCCTACAGGTAATACATTCAACTGCCAACACCCTACAGGTAGTACATTCCATTTCCACGACCCTACAGGTAATACATTCAATTTCCAACACCCTGCAGGTAATACATTCTATTTCTAACACCCGACAGGTAATACATTCATTTTCCACCACCCTACATATAATATGTTCCATTTCCACCACCCTACAGGTAATACATTCAATTGCCAACACCCTACAGGTAATACATTCCATTTCTACCACCCTACAGGTAATACATTCCATTTCTAACACCCTACAGGCAATACATTCCATTTCCACCACCCTACAGGCAATACATTCCATTTCCACCACCCTACAGGTAATACATTCCATTTCCAACAAACTACAGGTAATACATTCAATTTCCAACACCCTACAGGTAATACATTCCATTTTTAACACCCTACATGTAACAAATTCCATTTCCACAACCCTACAGGTATTACATTCCATTTCCAACCCCCTACAGGTAATACATTCCTTATAACACCCTACAGGTAATACATTCCAACTCCAACTCTCTATAGTTAATACATTCCATTTCCACAACCCTACAGGTAATGCATTCTATTTCTAACACCCTACAGTTAATACATTCATTTTCCACCACCTTTCACGTAATATGTTCCATTTCCACCACCCTACAGGTAATACATTCAACTGCCAACACCCTACAGGTAATACATTCCATTTACATCACCCTACAGGTAATACATTCAATTTCCAAAACCCTACAGGTAATATATTCCATTTCCAACACCCTACAGGTAATACATTCTATTTCTAACACCCGACTGGTAATATATTCATTTTCCACCACCCTACACATAATATGTTCCAATTCCCCCACCCTACAGGTAATACATTCAATTGCCAACACCCTACAGGTAATACATTCCATTTCCACCACCCTACAGGTAATACATTCCATTTCTAACACCCTACAGATAATACATTCCATTTCCACACCCTACTTGTAATACATTCAATTTCCACCAACCTACAGGTTATACATTCCATTTCTAACACCCTACAGGTAATACATTCCATTTCCAACACTCTGCAGGTAATACATTCCATTTCTAACACCCTACAGGTAATATATTCCATTTCCATCACCCTACAGGTAATACATTCAATTTCCAACACCCTACAAGTAATACTTTCCCTTGCTAACTCCCTACAGGTAATACATTCCATTTCCACCACCCTCAGGTAATACATTCAATTTCCAACACTCTACAGGTAATAGATTCCATTTCTAACACCCTACAGGTATACTTTCCATTTCCAACTCCCTATAGGTAATACATTGCATTTCCAACAAACTAAAGGTAATACATTCAATTACAAACACCCTACAGGTAATACATTCAATTTCCAACACCCTACAGGTAAGACATTCTATTTCTAACAGCCTACAGGTAATACATTCCATATCCAACACACTATAGGTAATACATTCCATTTCCACCACTCTACAGGTAATACATTCAACTGCCAACACCCTACAGGTAATACATTCCATTTCCACGACCCTACAGGTAATACATTCAATTTCCAACATCCTGCAGGTAATACATTCTATTTCTAACACCCGACAGGTAATACATTCATTTTCCACCACCCTACATATAATATGTTCCATTTCCACCACCCTACAGGTAATACATTCAATTGCCAACACCCTACAGGTAATACATTCCATTTCCACCAACCTACAGGTAATACATTCCATTTCTAACACCCTACAGGCAATACATTCCATTTCCACCACCCTACAGGCAATACATTCCATTTCCACCACCCTACAGGTAATACATTCCATTTCCAACAAACTACAGGTAATACATTCAATTTCCAACACTCTACAGGTAATACATTCCATTTTTAACACCCTACATGTAACAAATTCCATTTCCACAACCCTACAGGTATTACATTCCATTTCCAACCCCCTACAGGTAATACATTCCTTATAACACCCTACAGGTAATACATTCCAACTCCAACACTCTATAGTTAATACATTCCATTTCCACAACCCTACAGGTAATGCATTCTATTTCTAACACCCTACAGTTAATACATTCATTTTCCACCACCTTTCACGTAATATCTTCCATTATCACCACCCTACAGGTAATACATTCAACTGCCAACACCCTACAGGTAATACATTCCATTTACATCACCCTACAGGTAATACATTCAATTTCCAAAACCCTACAGGTAATATATTCCATTTCCAACACCCTAGAGGTAATACATTCTATTTCTAACACCCGACTGGTAATACATTCATTTTCCACCACCCTACACATAATATGTTCCAATTCCCCCACCCGACAGGTAATACATTCAATTGCCAACACCCTACAGGTAATACATTCCATTTCCACCACCCTACAGGTAATACATTCCATTTCTAACACCCTACAGATAATACATTCCATTTCCAACACTCTGCAGGTAATACATTCCATTTCTAACACCCTACGGGTAATATATTCCATTTCCATCACCCTACAGGTAATACATTCAATTTCCAACACCCTACATGTAATACTTTCCCTTGCTAACTCCCTACAGGTAATACATTCCATTTCCACCACCCTCAGGTAATACATTCAATTTCCAGCACTCTACAGGTAATAGATTCCATTTCTAACACCCTACAGGTATACGTTCCATTTCCAACTCCCTATAGGTAATACATTGCATTTCCAACAAACTAAAGGTAATACATTCAATTACAAACACCCTACAGGTAATACATTCAATTTCCAACACCCTACAGGTAAGACATTCTATTTCTAACAGCCTACAGGTAATACATTCCATATCCAACACACTATAGGTAATACATTCCATTTCCACCACCCTACAGGTAATACATTCAACTGCCAACACCCTACAGGTAATACATTCCATTTCCATGACCCTACAGGTAATACATTCAATTTCCAACACCCTGCAGGTAATACATTCTATTTCTAACACCCGACAGGTAATACATTCATTTTCCACCACCCTACATATAATATGTTCCATTTCCACCACCCTACAGGTAATACATTCAATTGCCAACACCCTACAGGTAATACATTCCATTTCCACCAACCTACAGGTAATACATTCCATTTCTAACACCCTACAGGCAATACATTCCATTTCCACCACCCTACAGGCAATACATTCCATTTCCACCACCCTACAGGTAATACATTCCATTTCCAACAAACTACAGGTAATACATTCAATTTCCAACACTCTACAGGTAATACATTCCATTTTTAACACCCTACATGTAACAAATTCCATTTCCACAACCCTACAGGTATTACATTCCATTTCCAACCCCCTACAGGTAATACATTCCTTATAACACCCTACAGGTAATACATTCCAACTCCAACACTCTATAGTTAATACATTCCATTTCCACAACCCTACAGGTAATGCATTCTATTTCTAACACCCTACAGTTAATACATTCATTTTCCACCACCTTTCACGTAATATCTTCCATTATCACCACCCTACAGGTAATACATTCAACTGCCAACACCCTACAGGTAATACATTCCATTTACATCACCCTACAGGTAATACATTCAATTTCCAAAACCCTACAGGTAATATATTCCATTTCCAACACCCTAGAGGTAATACATTCTATTTCTAACACCCGACTGGTAATACATTCATTTTCCAC
The DNA here is from genome assembly GCF_030144855.1 of Hypanus sabinus. Lineage (NCBI taxonomy): Eukaryota > Metazoa > Chordata > Chondrichthyes > Myliobatiformes > Dasyatidae > Hypanus > Hypanus sabinus. The sequence goes on along the minus strand of NC_082718.1, from coordinate 71,922,528 downwards.
CACCCTACACATAATATGTTCCAATTCCCCCACCCGACAGGTAATACATTCAATTGCCAACACCCTACAGGTAATACATTCCATTTCCACCACCCTACAGGTAATACATTCAACTGCCAACACCCTACAGGTAATACATTCAATTTCCAACACCCTACAGGTAATACGTTCCAATTCTAACACACTACCGGTAATACATTCCATTTCCACCACCCTACAGGTAATCGTTCCATTTCTAAGACCCTCCAGGTAATACATTCCATTTCCGCCACCCTACAGGTAATACATTAAATTTCCAGCACCCTACAGGTAATATATTCCATTTCCATCTCCCTACAGGTAATACATTCAATTTCCAACACCCTACATGTAATACTTTCCCTTGCTAACTCCCTACAGGTAATACATTCCATTTCCACCACCCTCAGGTAATACATTCAATATCCAACACTCTACAGGTAATAGATTCCATTTCTAACACCCTACAGGTATACGTTCCATTTCCAACTCCCTATAGGTAATACATTGCATTTCCAACAAACTAAAGGTAATACATTCAATTACAAACACCCTACAGGTAATACATTCCATTTCCACCACCCTACAGGTAATACATTCCATTTTTAACATCATACTGGTAATACATTCCATTTCCCCCACCCCACAGGTAATACATTCCATTTCCAACAACCTACAGGTAATACATTCCATTCCTAACACCCTATAGGTAATACATTGAATTTCCAACATCCTACAGGTAATACATTTCATTTGAAACACCCTACAGGTAATTAAATTCCATTTCCTCCACCCTACAGGTAGTACATTCCATTTCTAACACCCTACAGGTAATAGATTCAATTTCCAACACACTACAGGTAATGCATTCCATTTCTAACAACCTACAGGTAATACATTCCATTTCCACAACCCGGCATTTAATATATTCCATTTCTAACACCCTACAGGTAATACGTTCCATTTCCACCACCCTCAGGTAATACATTCCATTTCAAATACCCTACAGGTAATACATTTCATTTCCACAACCCTACAGGTATTACATTCCATTTCCAACACCCTACAGGTAATACATTCTTTCTAACACCCTAAAGGTAATACATTCAATTCCTAACACCCTACAGGTAATACATTCAATTTCCAACACCCTACAGGTAATACATTCATTTTCCACCATCCTACACGTAATATGTTCAATTTCCACCACCCTACAGGTAATACATTCAACTGCCAACACCCTACAGGTAATACATTCAATTTCCAACACCCTACAGGTAATACGTTCCAATTCTAACACACTACCGGTAATACATTCCATTTTCGCCACCCTACAGGTAATACATTAAATTTCCAGCACCATACAGGTAATAGATTCCATTTCTAAAACCCTACAGGTAATACATTCTATTTCAAAAACCCTGCAGTTAATACATTCAATTTCCACCACCCTGCAGGAAATATGTTCCATTTCCAACACCCTACAGGTAATACATTCAACTGCCAACACCCTACAGGTAATACATTCCATTTCTAACACCCTACAGGTAATACATTCCATTTCCACCACCCGACAGGTAATACATTCAATTTCCACCACCCTACAGGTTATACATTCCATTTCTAACACCCTACAGGTAATACATTCCATTTCCACCACCCTACCGGTAACACATTCCATTTCTAACACCCTACAGGTAATACATTCATTTTCCACCACCCTACACTTAATATGTTCAATTTCCACCACCCTACAGGTAATACATTAAATTTCCAGCACCCTACAGGTAATAGATTCCATTTCTAACACCCTACAGTTAATACATTCTATTTCAAAAACCCTGCAGTTAATACATTCAATTTCGACCACCCTGCCGGTAATATGTCTCATTTCCAACACCCTACAGGTAATATATTCAATTTCCAACACTCTACAGCTAATACATTCTATTTCTAACACCCTGCAGGTAATACATTCCATTTCCACCACCCTACAGGTAACACATTCCATTTCTAACACTCTACAGTTAATACAATCATTTTCCACCACCCTACACGTAATATGTTCCATTTCCACCACCCTACAGGTAATACATTCAACTGCCAACACCCTACAGGTAATAGATTCCATTTCTAACACCCTACAGGTAATACATTCTATTTCAAAAACAATGCAGTTAATACATTCAATTTCCACCACCCTGTAGGTAATATGTTCAATTTCCAACACCCTACAGGTAATACATTCCATTTCTATAATCCTGCAGTTAATAGATTCAATTTCCAACACACTACAGGTAATGCATTCCATTTCTAACACCCTACAGGGAGTACATTCCATTTACACCACCCTACAGGTAATACATTCCATTTCTAACACCCTACAGGTCATACATTCCATTTCCACCACCCTACAGGTAATACATTCCATTTCCAACAACCTACAGGTAATACATTCCATTCCTAACACCCTATAGGTAATACATTCAATTTCCAACATCCTACAGGTAATACATTCCATTTCTAACACCCTATAGGTAATACATTCTTTCTAACACCCTACAGGTAATACATTCAATTTCCAACACCCTACAGGTAATACGTTCCAATTCTAACACACTACCGGTAATACATTCCATTTCCACCACCCTACAGGTAATCATTCCATTTCTAAGACCCTCCAGGTAATAAATTCCATTTCCGCCACCCTACAGGTAATACATTAAATTTCCAGCACCATACATGTAATAGATTCCATTTCTAAAGCCCTACAGGTAATACATTCCATTTCTAACACCCTACAGGTAATACATTCCATTTCCACCACCCTACAGGTAATACATTCCATTTCTAACACCCTACAGGCAATACATTCCATTTCCACCACTCTACAGGCAATACATTCCATTTCCACCACCCTACAGGTAATACATTCCATTTCCAACAAACTACAGGTAATACATTCAATTTCCAACACCCTACAGGTAATACATTCCATTTTTAACACCCTACATGTAACAAATTCCATTTCCACAACCCTACAGGTATTACATTCCATTTCCAACCCCCTACAGGTAATACATTCCTTATAACACCCTACAGGTAATACATTCCAACGCCAACACTCTATAGTTAATACATTCCATTTCCACAACCCTACAGGTAATACATTCTATTTCTAACACCCTACAGTTAATACATTCATTTTCGACCACCTTTCACGTAATATGTTCCATTTCCACCACCCTACAGGTAATACATTCAACTGCCAACACCCTACAGGTAATACATTCCATTTACATCACCCTACAGGTAATACATTCAATTTCCAAAACCCTACAGGTAATATACTCCATTTCCAACACCCTACAGGTAATACATTCTATTTCTAACACCCGACTGGTAATACATTCATTTTCCACCACCCTACACATAATATGTTCCAATTCCCCCACCCTACAGGTAATACATTCAATTGCCAACACCCTACAGGTACTACATTCCATTTCCACCACCCTACAGGTAATACATTCCATTTCTAACACCCTACAGATAATACATTCCATTTCCACACCCTACTTGTAATACATTCAATTTCCACCAACCTACAGGTTATACATTCCATTTCTAACACCCTACAGGTAATACATTCAATTTCCAACACCCTACAGGTAATACATTCCATTTCTAACAACCTACAGGTAATACATTCCATTTCCACCACCCGACAGTTAATATATTCCATTTCAAACACCCTACAGGTAATTACATTCCATTTCCTCCACCCTACAGGTAATACATTCCATTTCTAATACCCTACAGGTAATGGATTCAATTTCCAACACACTACAGGTAATGCATTCCATTTCTAACAACCTACAGGTAATACATTCCATTTCCACCACCCGACAGTTAATATATTCCATTTCTAACACCCTACAGGTAATACATTCCATTTCCACCACCCTCAGGTAATACATTCAATTTCCAACACTCTACAGGTAATAGATTCCATTTCTAACACCCTACAGGTATACGTTCCATTTCCAACTCCCTATAGGTAATACATTGCATTTCCAACAAACTAAAGGTAATACATTCAATTACAAACACCCTACAGGTAATACATTCCATTTCCACCACCCTACAGGTAATACATTCCATTTTTAACACCATACTGGTAATACATTCCATTTCCCCCACCCCACAGGTAATACATTCCATTTCCAACAATCTACAGGTAATACATTCCATTCCTAACACCCTATAGGTAATACATTGAATTTCCAACATCCTACAGGTAATACATTTCATTTGAAACACCCTACTGGTAATTACATTCCATTTCCTCCACCCTACAGGTAGTACATTCCATTTCTAACACCCTACAGGTAATAGATTCAATTTCCAACACACTACAGGTAATGCATTCCATTTCTAACAACCTACAGGTAATACATTCCATTTCCACAACCCGGCATTTAATATATTCCATTTCTAACACCCTACAGGTAATACGTTCCATTTCCACCACCCTCAGGTAATACATTCCATTTCAAATACCCTACAGGTAATACATTTCATTTCCACAACCCTGCAGGTATTACATTCCATTTCCAACACCCTACAGGTAATACATTCTTTCTAACACCCTAAACGTAATACATTCAATTCCTAACACCCTACAGGTAATACATTCAATTTCCAACACCCTACAGGTAATACATTCATTTTCCAACATCCTACACGTAATATGTTCAATTTCCACCACCCTACAGGTAATACATTCAACTGCCAACACCCTACAGGTAATACATTCAATTTCCAACACCCTACAGGTAATACGTTCCAATTCTAACACACTACCGGTAATACATTCCATTTCCACCACCCTACAGGTAATCGTTCCATTTCTAAGACCCTCCAGGTAATACATTCCATTTCCGCCACCCTACAGGTAATACATTAAATTTCCAGCACCCTACAGGTAATAGATTCCATTTCTAACACCCTACAGGTAATACATTCTATTTCAAAAACCCTGCAGTTAATACATTCAATTTCCACCACCCTGCCGGTAATATGTCTCTTTTCCAACACCCTACAGGTAATATATTCAATTTCCAACACTCTACAGGTAATACATTCTATTTCTAACACCCTACAGGTAATACATTCCATTTCCACCACCCTACAGGTAACACATTCCATTTCTAACACCCTACAGTTAATACAATCATTTTCCACCACCCTACACGTAATATGTTCCATTTCCACCACCCTACAGGTAATACATTCAACTGCCAACACCCTACAGGTAATAGATTCCATTTCTAACACCCTACAGGTAATACATTCTATTTCAAAAACAATGCAGTTAATACATTCAATTTCCACCACCCTGTAGGTAATATGTTCAATTTCCAACACCCTACAGGTAATACATTCCATTTCTAAAATCCTGCAGTTAATAGATTCAATTTCCAACACACTACAGGTAATGCATTCCATTTCTAACACCCTACAGGGAGTACATTCCATTTCCACCACCCTACAGGTAATACATTCCATTTCTAACACCCTACAGGTCATACATTCCATTTCCACCACCCTACAGGTAATACATTCCATTTCCAACAACCTACAGGTAATACATTCCATTCCTAACACCCTATAGGTAATACATTCAATTTCCAACATCCTACAGGTAATACATTCCATTTCTAACACCCTACAGGTAATACATTCTTTCTAAAACCCTACAGGTAATACATTCAATTTCCAACACCCTACAGGTAATACGTTCCAATTCTAACACACTACCGGTAATACATTCCATTTCCACCACCCTACAGGTAATCTTTCCATTTCTAAGACCCTCCAGGTAATACATTCCATTTCCGCCACCCTACAGGTAATACATTAAATTTCCAGCACCATACATGTAATAGATTCCATTTCTAAAGCCCTACAGGTAATACATTCCATTTCTTACACCCTACAGGTAATACATTCCATTTCCACCACCCGACAGGTAATACATTCAATTTCCACCACCCTACAGGTTATCCATTCCATTTCTAACACCCTACAGGTAATACATTCCATTTCCACCACCCTACCGGTAATACATTCCATTTCTAACACCCTACAGGTAATATATTCCATTTCCATCACCCTACTGATAATACATTCCATTTCCAACAACCTACAGGTAATACATTCAATTTCCAACACCCTACAGGTAATACATTCCATTTCTAACAGCCTACAGTTAATACATTCCATTTCCACAACCCTACAGGAAATACATTCCATTTCTAACACCCTACAGGTAATAGATTCAATTTCCAACACACTACAGGTAATGCATTCCATTTCTAACAACCTACAGGTAATACATTCCATTTCCACCACCCGACAGTTAATATATTCCATTTCTAACACCCTACAGGTAATACGTTCCATTTCCACCACCCTCAGGTAATACATTCCATTTCAAATACCCTACAGGTAATACATTTCATTTCCACAACCCTACAGGTAATACATTCCATTTCCACCACCCTGCAGGTACTCATTCCATTTCTAACACCCTACAGCTAATACATTCCATTTCCACCACCCTGCAGGTACTCATTCCATTTCTAAGACCCTACAGGTAATACATTCCATTTCCGCCACCCTACAGGTAATACATTAAATTTCCAGCACCCTGCAGGTAATAGATTCCATTTCAAACACCCTACAGGTAATACATTCTATTTCAAAACCCTACAGTTAATACATTCAATTTCCACCACCCTGCAGGTAATATATTCCATTTCCAACACCCTACAGGTAATACATTCAATTTCCAACACCCTACAGGTAATACATTCTATTTCTAACACCCTACACGTAATACATTCCATCTCCAACACCCTATAGGTAATACATTCCATTTCCACCACCCTACAGGTAATACATTCTATTTCTAACACCCTACAGTTAATACATTCATTTTCCACCACCCTACACATAATATGTTCCATTTCCACCACCCTACAGGTAATACATTGAACTGCCAACACCCTACAGGTAATACATTCCATTTCTAACACCCTACAGGTAATATATTCCATTTCCACCACCCTACAGGTAATACATTCAATTTTCAACACCCTACAGTTAATACATTCCATTTCTAACACCCTACAGGTAATATATTCCATTTCAAACACCCTACAGGTAATACATTCTATTTCTAAAACCCGACTGGTAATACATTCATTTTCCACCACCCTACACATAATATGTTCCAATTCCCCCACCCTACAGGTAATACATTCAATTGCCAACACCCTACAGGTAATACATTCCATTTCCACCACCCTACAGGTAATACATTCCATTTCTAACACCCTACAGATAATACATTCCATTTCCACACCCTACGTGTAATACATTCAATTTCCACCACCCTACAGGTTATACATTCCATTTCTAACACCCTACAGGTAATACATTCCATTTCCAACACCTTGCAGGTAATACATTCCATTTCTAACACCCTACAGGTAATATATTCCATTTCCATCACCCTACAGGTAATACATTCCATTTCCAACAACCTACAGGTAATACATTCAATTTCCAACACCCTACAGGTAATATATTCCATTTCCAACACCCTACAGGTAATACATTCCATTTCCACCACCCCACAGGTAATACCTTCCATTTCCAGCACCCTGCAGGTAATACATTGAACTGCCAACACCCTACAGGTAATACATTCCATTTCTAACACCCTAAAGGTAATATATTCCATTTCCACCACCCTACAGGTAATACATTCAATTTTCAACACCCTACAGTTAATACATTCAATTTCTAACACCCTACAGGTAATATATTCCATTTCCATCACCCTACAGGTAATACATTCCATTTCCAACAACCTACAGGTAATACATTCCATTTCCAACACCCTACAGGTAATATATTCCATTTCCAACACCCTACAGGTAATACATTCCATTTCCACCACCCGACAGGTAATACATTCCATTTCTAACACCCTACAGGTAATACATTCAATTTCCAACACCCTACATGTAATACTTTCCCTTGCTAACTCCCTACAGGTAATACATTCCATTTCCACCACCCTCAGGTAATTCATTCAATTTCCAACACTCTACAGGTAATAGATTCCATTTCTAACACCCTACAGGTATACGTTCCATTTCCAACTCCCTATAGGTAATACATTCCATTTCCAACAACCTAAAGGTAATATATTCAATTACAAACACCCTACAGGTAATACATTCCATTTCCACCACCCTACAGTTAATACATTCCATTTTTAACACCATACTGGTAATACATTCCATTTCCACCACCCCACAGGTAATACATTCCATTTCCAACAACCTACAGATGATACATTCCATTCCTTACACCCTATAGGTAATACATTGAATTTCCAACATCCTACAGGTAATACATTCCATTTCTAACACCCTACAGGTAATATATTCCATTTCCATCACCCTACAGGTAATACATTCCATTTCCAACAACCTACAGGTAATACATTCAATTTCCAACACCCTACAGGTAATATATTCCATTTCCAACACCCTACAGGTAATACATTCCATTTCCACCACCCCACAGGTAATACCTTCCATTTCCAGCACCCTGCAGGTAATACATTGAACTGCCAACACCCTACAGGTAATACATTCCATTTCTAACACCCTAAAGGTAATATATTCCATTTCCACCACCCTACAGGTAATACATTCAATTTTCAACACCCTACAGTTAATACATTCAATTTCTAACACCCTACAGGTAATATATTCCATTTCCATCACCCTACAGGTAATACATTCCATTTCCAACAACCTACAGGTAATACATTCCATTTCCAACACCCTACAGGTAATATATTCCATTTCCAACACCCTACAGGTAATACATTCCATTTCCACCACCCGACAGGTAATACATTCCATTTCTAACACCCTACAGGTAATACATTCAATTTCCAACACCCTACATGTAATACTTTCCCTTGCTAACTCCCTACAGGTAATACATTCCATTTCCACCACCCTCAGGTAATTCATTCAATTTCCAACACTCTACAGGTAATAGATTCCATTTCTAACACCCTACAGGTATACGTTCCATTTCCAACTCCCTATAGGTAATACATTCCATTTCCAACAACCTAAAGGTAATATATTCAATTACAAACACCCTACAGGTAATACATTCCATTTCCACCACCCTACAGTTAATACATTCCATTTTTAACACCATACTGGTAATACATTCCATTTCCACCACCCCACAGGTAATACATTCCATTTCCAACAACCTACAGATGATACATTCCATTCCTTACACCCTATAGGTAATACATTGAATTTCCAACATCCTACAGGTAATACATTTCATTTCATACACCCTACAGGTAATTACATTCCATTTCCTCCACCCTACAGGTAGTACATTCCATTTCTAACAACCTACAGGTAATACATTCCATTTCCACCACCCGACAGTTAATATATTCCATTTCTAACACCCTACATGTAATACGTTCCATTTCCACCACCCTCAGGTAATACATTCCATTTCAAATACCCTACAGGTAATACATTTCATTTCCACAACCCTACAGGTATTACATTCCATTTCCAACACCCTACAGGTAATACATTCAATTTCCAACACCCTGCAGGTACTCATTCCATTTCTAACACCCTACAGCTAATACATTCCATTTTCACCACCCTGCAGGTACTCATTCCATTTCTAAGACCCTACAGGTAATACATTCCATTTCCGCCACCCTACAGGTAATACATTAAATTTCCAGCACCCTGCAGGTAATAGATTCCATTTCAAACACCCTACAGGTAATACATTCTATTTCAAAACCCTACAGTTAATACATTCAATTTCCACCACCCTGCAGGTAATATATTCCATTTCCAACACCCTACAGGTAATACATTCAATTTCCAACACCCTACAGGTAATACATTCTATTTCTAACACCCTACACGTAATACATTCCATCTCCAACACCCTATAGGTAATACATTCCATTTCCACCACCCTACAGGTAATACATTCCATTTCTAACACCCGACTGGTAATACATTCATTTTCCACCACCCTACACATAATATGTTCCAATTCCCCCACCCTACAGGTAATACATTCAATTGCCAACACCCTACGGGTAATACATTCCATTTCCACCACCCTACAGGTAATACATTCCATTTCTAACACCCTACAGATAATACATTCCATTTCCACACCCTACGTGTAATACATTCAATTTCCACCACCCTACAGGTTATACATTCCATTTCTAACACCCTACAGGTAATACATTCCATTTCCAACACCTTGCAGGTAATACATTCCATTTCTAACACCCTACAGGTAATATATTCCATTTCCATCACCCTACAGGTAATACATTCCATTTCCAACAACCTACAGGTAATATATTCCATTTCCAACACCCTACAGGTAATACATTCCATTTCCACCACCCGACAGGTAATACATTCCATTTCTAACACCCTACAGGTAATACATTCAATTTCCAACACCCTACATGTAATACTTTCCCTTGCTAACTCCCTACAGGTAATACATTCCATTTCCACCACCCTCAGGTAATTCATTCAATTTCCAACACTCTACAGGTAATAGATTCCATTTCTAACACCCTACAGGTATACGTTCCATTTCCAACTCCCTATAGGTAATACATTCCATTTCCAACAACCTAAAGGTAATATATTCTATTACAAACACCCTACAGGTAATACATTCCATTTCCACCACCCTACAGGTAATACATTCCATTTTTAACACCATTCTGGTAATACATTCCATTTTCACCACCCCACAGGTAATACATTCCATTTCCAACAACCTACAGATAATACATTCCATTCCTTACACCCTATAGGTAATACATTGAATTTCCAACATCCTACAGGTAATACATTTCATTTCATACACCCTACAGGTAATTACATTCCATTTCCTCCACCCTACAGGTAGTACATTCCATTTCTAACACCCTACAGGTAATAGATTCAATTTCCAACACACTACAGGTAATGCATTCCATTTCTAACAACCTACAGGTAATACATTCCATTTCCACCACCCGACAGTTAATATATTCCATTTCTAACACCCTACAGGTAATACGTTCCATTTCCACCACCCTCAGGTAATACATTCCATTTCAAATACCCTACAGGTAATACATTTCATTTCCACAACCCTACAGGTATTACATTCCATTTCCAACACCCTACAGGTAATACATTCAATTTCCAACACCCTGCAGGTACTCATCCCATTTCTAACACCCTACAGCTAATACATTCCATTTCCACCACCCTGCAGGTACTCATTCCATTTCTAAGACCCTACAGGTAATACATTCCATTTCCGCCACCCTACAGGTAATACATTAAATTTCCAGCACCCTGCAGGTAATAGATTCCATTTCAAACACCCTACAGGTAATACATTCTATTTCAAAACCCTACAGTTAATACATTCAATTTCCACCACCCTGCAGGTAATATATTCCATTTCCAACACCCTACAGGTAATACATTCAATTTCCAACACCCTACAGGTAATACATTCTATTTCTAACACCCTACACGTAATACATTCCATCTCCAACACCCTATAGGTAATACATTCCATTTCCACCACCCTACAGGTAATACATTCCATTTCTAACACCCGACTGGTAATACATTCATTTTCCACCACCCTACACATAATATGTTCCAATTCCCCCACCCTACAGGTAATACATTCAATTGCCAACACCCTACAGGTAATACATTCCATTTCCACCACCCTACAGGTAATACATTCCATTTCTAACACCCAACAGATAATACATTCCATTTCCACACCCTACGTGTAATACATTCAATTTCCACCACCCTACAGGTTATACATTCCATTTCTAACACCCTACAGGTAATACATTCCATTTCCAACACCTTGCAGGTAATACATTCCATTTCTAACACCCTACAGGTAATATATTCCATTTCCATCACCCAACAGGTAATACATTCCATTTCCAACAACCTACAGGTAATACATTCAATTTCCAACACCCTACAGGTAATATATTCCATTTCCAACACCCTACAGGTAATACATTCCATTTCCACCACCCGACAGGTAATACATTCCATTTCTAACACCCTACAGGTAATACATTCAATTTCCAACACCCTACATGTAATACTTACCCTTGCTAACTCCCTACAGGTAATACATTCCATTTCCACCACCCTCAGGTAATTCATTCAATTTCCAACACTCTACAGGTAATAGATTCCATTTCTAACACCCTACAGGTATACGTTCCATTTCCAACTCCCTATAGGTAATACATTCCATTTCCAACAACCTAAAGGTAATATATTCAATTACAAACACCCTACAGGTAATACATTCCATTTCCACCACCCTACAGGTAATACATTCCATTTTTAACACCATACTGGTAATACATTCCATTTCCACCACCCCACAGGTAATACATTCCATTTCCAACAACCTACAGATAATACATTCCATTCCTTACACCCTATAGGTAATACATTGAATTTCCAACATCCTACAGGTAATACATTTCATTTCAAACACCCTACAGGTAATTACATTCCATTTCCTCCACCCTACAGGTAGTACATTCCATTTCTAACACCCTACAGGTAATAGATACAATTTCCAACACACTACAGGTAATGCATTCCATTTCTAACAACCTACAGGTAATACATTCCATTTCCACCATCCGACAGTTAATATATTCCATTTCTAACACCCTACAGGTAATACGTTCCATTTCCACCACCCTCAGGTAATACATTCCATTTCAAATACCCTACAGGTAATACATTTCATTTCCACAACCCTACAGGTATTACATTCCATTTCCAACACCCTACAGGTAATACATTCTATTTCTAACACCCTACACGTAATACATTCCATCTCCAACACACTATAGGTAATACATTCCATTTCCACCACACTACAGGTAATACATTCCATTTCTAACACCCTACAGTTAATACATTCATTTTCCACCACCCTACACATAATATGTTCCATTTCCACCACCCTGCAGGTAATACATTGAACTGCCAACACCCTACAGGTAATACATTCCATTTCTAACACCCTACAGGTAATATATTCCATTTCCACCACCCTACAGGTAACACATTCCATTTCCGACAACCTACAGGTAATACATTCAATTTCCAACACCCTACAGGTAATACATTCCATTTCTAACACCCTACATGTAATAAATTCCATTTCCACAACCCTAAAGGTATTACATTCCATTTCCAACACCCTACAGGTACTACATTCATTTTCCACCACCCTACACATAATATGTTCCAATTCCCCCACCCTACAGGTAATATATTCAATTGCCAACACCCTACAGTTAATACATTCTTTTTCCACCACCCTACACGTAATATGTTCCATTTCCACCACCCTAAAGGTAATACATTCAACTGCCAACTCCCTACAGGTAATACATTCCATTTCTAACACCCTACAGGTAATATATTCCATTTCAAACACCCTACAGGTAATACATTCCATTTCCACCACCCGACAGGTAATACATTCCATTTCTAACACCCTACAGGTAATATATTCAATTTCCAACACCCTACATGTAATACTTTCGCTTTCTAACTCCCTACAGGTAATACATTCCATTTCCACCACCCTCAGGTAATACATTCAATTTCCAACACTCTACAGGTAATTGATTCCATTTCTAACACCCTACAGGTATACGTTCCATTTCCAACTCCCTATAGGTAATACATTCCATTTCCAACACCCTACAGGTAATACATTCAATTTCCAACACACTACAGGTAATGCATTCCATTTCTAACAACCTACATGTAATAAATTCCATTTCCACAAACCTACAGGTATTACATTACATTTCCAACCCCCTACAGGTAATACATTCTTTATAACACCCTACAGGTAATACATTCCATCTCCAACACTCTATAGTTAATACATTCCATTTCCACAACCCTACAGGTAATACATTCTATTACTAGCACCCTACAGTTAATACATTCATTTTCCACCACCCTTCACGTAATATGTTCCATTTCCACCACCCTACAGGTAATACATTGAACTGCCTTCACCCTACAGGTAATACATTCCAGTTCCACCACCCTACAGGTAATATATTCCATTTCCAACACCCTACAGGTAATACATTCCATTTCTAACACCCTACAGATAATACATTCTATTTCCACCACCCTACTTGTAATACATTCAATTTCCACCACCCTACAAGTTATACATTCCATTTCTAACACCCTACAGGTAATATATTCCATTTCCATCACCCTACAGGTAATACATTCCATTTCCAACAACCTACAGGTAATACATTCAATTTCCAACACCCTACAGGTAATATATTCCATTTCAAACACCCTACAGATAATACATTGCATTTCCACCACCCGACAGGTAATATATTCCATTTCTAACACCCTACAGGTAATACATTCAATTTCCAACACCCTACATGTAATACTTTCCCTTTCTAACTCCCTACAGGTAATACATTCCATTTCCAACCCCCTACAGGTAATACATTCTTTATAACACCCTACAGGTAATACATTCCATCTCCAACACTATAGTTAATACATTCCATTTCCACAACCCTACAGGTAATACATTCTATTACTAACACCTAACAGTTAATACATTCATTTTCCACCACCCTTCACGTAATATGTTCCATTTCCACCACCCTACAGGTAATACATTGAACTGCCAACACCCTACAGGTAATACATTCCATTTCCACCACCCTACAGGTAATATATTCCATTTCCAACACCCTACAGGTAATACATTCTATTTCTAACACCCGACTGGTAATACATTCATTTTCCACCACCCTACACATAATATGTTCCAATTCCCCCACCCTACAGGTAATACATTCAATTGCCAACACCCTACAGGTAATACATTCCATTTCCACCACCCTACAGGTAATACATTCCATTTCTAACACCCTACAGGTAATATATTCCATTTCTAACACCCTACAGGTAATACGTTCCATTTCCACCACCCTCAGGTAATACATTCCATTTCAAATACCCTACAGGTAATACATTTCATTTCCACAACCCTACAGGTATTACATTCCATTTCCAACACCCTACAGGTAATACATTCTATTTCTAACACCCTACACGTAATACATTCCATCTCCAACACACTATAGGTAATACATTCCATTTCCACCACACTACAGGTAATACATTCCATTTCTAACACCCTACAGTTAATACATTCATTTTCCACCACCCTACACATAATATGTTCCATTTCCACCACCCTGCAGGTAATACATTGAACTGCCAACACCCTACAGGTAATACATTCCATTTCTAACACCCTACAGGTAATATATTCCATTTCCACCACCCTACAGGTAACACATTCCATTTCCGACAACCTACAGGTAATACATTCAATTTCCAACACCCTACAGGTAATACATTCCATTTCTAACACCCTACATGTAATAAATTCCATTTCCACAACCCTAAAGGTATTACATTCCATTTCCAACACCCTACAGGTACTACATTCATTTTCCACCACCCTACACATAATATGTTCCAATTCCCCCACCCTACAGGTAATATATTCAATTGCCAACACCCTACAGTTAATACATTCTTTTTCCACCACCCTACACGTAATATGTTCCATTTCCACCACCCTAAAGGTAATACATTCAACTGCCAACACCCTACAGGTAATACATTCCATTTCTAACACCCTACAGGTAATATATTCCATTTCAAACACCCTACAGGTAATACATTCCATTTCCACCACCCGACAGGTAATACATTCCATTTCTAACACCCTACAGGTAATATATTCAATTTCCAACACCCTACATGTAATACTTTCGCTTTCTAACTCCCTACAGGTAATACATTCCATTTCCACCACCCTCAGGTAATACATTCAATTTCCAACACTCTACAGGTAATTGATTCCATTTCTAACACCCTACAGGTATACGTTCCATTTCCAACTCCCTATAGGTAATACATTCCATTTCCAACACCCTACAGGTAATACATTCAATTTCCAACACACTACAGGTAATGCATTCCATTTCTAACAACCTACATGTAATAAATTCCATTTCCACAAACCTACAGGTATTACATTACATTTCCAACCCCCTACAGGTAATACATTCTTTATAACACCCTACAGGTAATACATTCCATCTCCAACACTCTATAGTTAATACATTCCATTTCCACAACCCTACAGGTAATACATTCTATTACTAGCACCCTACAGTTAATACATTCATTTTCCACCACCCTTCACGTAATATGTTCCATTTCCACCACCCTACAGGTAATACATTGAACTGCCTTCACCCTACAGGTAATACATTCCAGTTCCACCACCCTACAGGTAATATATTCCATTTCCAACACCCTACAGGTAATACATTCCATTTCTAACACCCTACAGATAATACATTCTATTTCCACCACCCTACTTGTAATACATTCAATTTCCACCACCCTACAAGTTATACATTCCATTTCTAACACCCTACAGGTAATATATTCCATTTCCATCACCCTACAGGTAATACATTCCATTTCCAACAACCTACAGGTAATACATTCAATTTCCAACACCCTACAGGTAATATATTCCATTTCAAACACCCTACAGATAATACATTGCATTTCCACCACCCGACAGGTAATATATTCCATTTCTAACACCCTACAGGTAATACATTCAATTTCCAACACCCTACATGTAATACTTTCCCTTTCTAACTCCCTACAGGTAATACATTCCATTTCCAACCCCCTACAGGTAATACATTCTTTATAACACCCTACAGGTAATACATTCCATCTCCAACACTATAGTTAATACATTCCATTTCCACAACCCTACAGGTAATACATTCTATTACTAACACCTAACAGTTAATACATTCATTTTCCACCACCCTTCACGTAATATGTTCCATTTCCACCACCCTACAGGTAATACATTGAACTGCCAACACCCTACAGGTAATACATTCCATTTCCACCACCCTACAGGTAATATATTCCATTTCCAACACCCTACAGGTAATACATTCTATTTCTAACACCCGACTGGTAATACATTCATTTTCCACCACCCTACACATAATATGTTCCAATTCCCCCACCCTACAGGTAATACATTCAATTGCCAACACCCTACAGTTAATACATTCTTTTTCCACCACCCTACACGTAATATGTTCCATTTCCACCACCCTAAAGGTAATACATTCAACTGCCAACACCCTACAGGTAATACATTCCATTTCTAACACCCTACAGGTAATATATTCCATTTCAAACACCCTACAGGTAATACATTCCATTTCCACCACCCGACAGGTAATACATTCCATTCCTAACACCCTATAGGTAATACATTGAATTTCCAACATCCTACAGGTAATACATTTCATTTCAAACACCCTACAGGTAATTACATTCCATTTCCTCCACCCTACAGGTAATACATTCCATTTCTAATACCCTACAGGTAATGGATTCAATTTCCAACACACTACAGGTAATGCATTCCATTTCTAACAACCTACAGGTAATACATTCCATTTCCACCACCCGACAGTTAATATATTCCATTTCTAACACCCTACAGGTAATACGTTCCATTTCCACCACCCTCAGGTAATACATTCCATTTCAAATACCCTACAGGTAATACATTTCATTTCCACAACCCTACAGGTATTACATTCCATTTCCAACACCCTACAGGTAATACATTCTTTCTAACACACTAATAGTAATACATTCAATTTCTAACACCCTACAGGTAATACATTCAATTTCCAACACCCTAAAGGTAATACATTCCATTTCTAACACCCTACAGCTAATACATTCCATTTCCACCAACCTGCAGGTACTCATTCCATTTCTAAGACCCTACAGGTAATACATTACATTTCCGCCACCCTACAGGTAATACATTAAATTTCCAGCACCCTGCAGGTAATACATACCATTTCTAACACCCTACAGGTAATACATTCTATTTCAAAAACCCTGCAGTTAATACATTCAATTTCCACCACCCTGCAGGTAATATATTCCATTTCCAACACCCTACAGGTAATACATTCTATTTCTAACACCCTACACGTAATACATTCCATCTCCAACACCCTATAGGTAATACATTCCATTTCCACAACCCTACAGGAAATACATTCCATTTCTAAGACCCTACAGGTAATACATTCCATTTCCACCACCCTACAGGTAATACATTCCATTTTTAACACCATACTGGTAATACATTCCATTTCCACCACCCCACAGGTAATACGTTCCATTTCCAACCACCTACTGGTAATACATTCCATTCCTAACACCCTATAGGTAATACATTGAATTTCCAACATCCTACAGGTAATACATTTCATTTCAAACACCCTACAGGTAATTACATTCCATTTCCTCCACCCTACAGGTAATACATTCCATTTCTAATACCCTACAGGTAATGGATTCAATTTCCAACACACTACAGGTAATGCATTCCATTTCTAACAACCTACAGGTAATACATTCCATTTCCACCACTCGACAGTTAATATATTCCATTTCTAACACCCTACAGGTAATACGTTCCATTTCCACCACCCTCAGGTAATACATTCCATTTCAAATACCCTACAGGTAATACATTTCATTTCCACAACCCTACAGGTATTACATTCCATTTCCAACACCCTACTGGTAATACATTCTTTCTAACACCCTAATAGTAATGCATTCAATTTCTAACACCCTACAGGTAATACATTCAATTTCCAACACCCTAAAGGTAATACATTCCATTTCTAACAACCTACAGGTAATACATTCCATTTCCACCACCTGACAGTTAATATATTCCATTTCCACCACCCTACAGGTAATACATTGAACTGCCAACACCCTACAGGTAATACATTCCATTTCTAACACTGCACAGGTAATATATTCCATTTCCACCACCCTACAGGTAATACATTCCATTTCCGACAACCTACAGGTAATACATTCAATTTCCAACACCCTACAGGTAATACATTCCATTTCTAACACCCTACATGTAATAAATTCCATTTCCACAACCCTAAAGGTATTACATTCCATTTCCAACACCCCACATGTAATACATTCATTTTCCACCAGCCTACACGTAATATGTTCCATTTCCACCACCCTGCAGGTAATACATTCAACTGCCACCACCCTACAGGTATTACATTCAATTTCCAACACCCTACAGGTAATACATTCCATTTCCACCACCCTACAGGTAATAGATTCCATTTCTAACACCCTACAGGTATACGTTCCATTTCCACCACCCTACAGGTAATACATTCCATTTCTAACACCCTACAGATAATACATTCCATTTCCACCACACTACTGGTAATACATTCAATTTCCACAACCCTACAGGTTATACATTCCATTCCTAACACCCCATAGGTAATACATTCAATTTACAACATCCTACAGGTAATACATTCCATTTCTAACACCCTACAGGTAATACATTAAATTTCCACCACCCTACAGGTAATATGTTCCATTTCCAACACCCTACAGGTAATACATTCAATTTCCAACACCCTACAGGTAAGACATTCTATTTCTAACACCCTACAGGTAATATATTCCATCTCCAACACACTATAGGTAATACATTCCATTTCCACCACCCTACAAGTTATACATTCCATTTCTAACACCCTACAGGTAATACATTCCATTTCCAACACCCTGCAGGTAATACATTGCATTTCTAACACCCTACAGGTAATATATTCCATTTCCATCACCCTACAGGTAATACATTCCATTTCCAACAACCTACAGGTAATACATTCAATTTCCAACACCCTACAGGTAATATATTCCATTTCAAACACCCTACAGATAATACATTGCTTTTCCACCACCCGACAGGTAATACATTCCATTTCTAACACCCTACAGGTAATACATTCAATTTCCAACACCCTACATGTAATACTTTCCCTTTCTAACTCCCTACAGGTAATACATTCCATTTCCAACCCCCTACAGGTAATACATTCTTTATAACACCCTACAGGTAATACATTCCATCTCCAACACTCTATAGTTAATACATTCCATTTCCACAACCCTACAGGTAATACATTCTATTACTAACACCTAACAGTTAATACATTCATTTTCCACCACCTTTCACGTAATATGTTCCATTTCCACCACCCTACAGGTAATACATTGAACTGCCAACACCCTACAGGTAATACATTCCATTTCTAACACCCTACAGGTAATATATTCCATTTCCACCACCCTACAGGTAATACATTCAATTTTCAACACCCTACAGTTAATACATTCCATTTCTAACACCCTACAGGTAATATATTCCATTTCAAACACCCTACAGGTAATACATTCAATTGCCAACACCCTACAGTTAATACGTTCTTTTTCCACCACCCTACACGTAATATGTTCCATTTCCACCACCCTAAAGGTAATACATTCAACTGCCAACACCCTACAGGTAATACATTCCATTTCTAACACCCTACAGGTAATACATTCCATTTCAAACACCCTACAGGTAATACATTCTATTTCCACCACCCGACAGGTAATACATTCCATTTCTAACACCCTACAGGTAATACATTCAATTTCCAACACCCTACATGTAATACTTTCCCTTTCTAACTCCCTACAGGTAATACATTCCATTTCCACCACGCTCAGGTAATACATTCAATTTCCAACACTCTACAGGTAATAGATTCCATTTCTAACACCCTACAGGTATACGTTCCATTTCCAACTCCCTATAGGTAATACATTCCATTTCCAACAACCTAAAGGTAATACATTCAATTACAAACACCCTACAGGTAATACATTCCATTTCTAAGACCCTACAGGTAATATTTTCCATTTCCACCACCCTACAGGTAATACATTCCATTTCCACCACCCGACAGGTTATACATTCCATTTCTAACACCCTACAGGTAAAACATTCAATTTCCAACACCCTACATGTAATACTTTCCCTTTCTAACTCCCTACAGGTAATACATTCCATTTCAACCACCCTCAGGTAATACATTCAATTTCCAACACTCTACAGGTAATAGATTCCATTTCTAACACCCTACACGTATACGTTCCATTTCCAACTCCCTATAGGTAATACATTCCATTTCCAACAACCTAAAGGTAATACATTCAATTACAAACACCCTACAGGTAATACATTCCATTTCTAAGACCCTATAGGTAATATTTTCCATTTCCACCACCCTACCGGTAATACATTCCATTTCCAACAACCTACAGGTAATACATTCCATTCCTAACACCCTATAGGTAATACATTGAATTTCCAACATCCTACAGGTAATACATTTCATTTCAAACACCCTACAGGTAATTACATTCCATTTCCTCCACCCTACAGGTAATACATTACATTTCCAACCCCCTACAGGTAATACATTCTTTATAACACCCTACAGGTAATACATTCCATCTCCAACACTCTATAGTTAATACATTCCATTTCCACAACCCTACAGGTAATACATTCTATTACTAACACCCTACAGTTAATACATTCATTTTCCACCACCCTTCACGTAATATGTTCCATTTCCACCACCCTACAGGTAATACATTGAACTGCCTTCACCCTACAGGTAATACATTCCAGTTCCACCACCCTACAGGTAATATATTCCATTTCCAACACCCTACAGGTAATACATTGCATTTCTAACACCCTACAGATAATACATTCTATTTCCACCACCCTACTTGTAATACATTCAATTTCCACCACCCTACAAGTTATACATTCCATTTCTAACACCCTACAGGTAATACATTCCATTTACAACACCCTGCAGGTAATACATTCCATTTCTAACACCCTACAGGTAATATATTCCATTTCCATCACCCTACAGGTAATACATTCCATTTCCAACAACCTACAGGTAATACATTCAATTTCCAACACCCTACAGGTAATATATTCCATTTCAAACACCCTACAGATAATACATTGCTTTTCCACCACCCGACAGGTAATACATTCCATTTCTAACACCCTACAGGTAATACATTCAATTTCCAACACCCTACATGTAATACTTTCCCTTTCTATCTCCCTAAAGGTAATACATTCCATTTCCAACCCCCTACAGGTAATACATTCTTTATAACACCCTACAGGTAATACATTCCATCTCTAACACTCTATAGTTAATACATTCCATTTCCACAACCCTACAGGTAATACATTCTATTACTAACAACTAACAGTTAATACATTCATTTTCCACCACCCTTCACGTAATATGTTCCATTTCCACCACCCTACAGGTAATACATTGAACTGCCAACACCCTACAGGTAATACATTCCATTTCCACCACCCTACAGGTAATATATTCCATTTCCAACACCATACAGGTAATACATTCTATTTCTAACACCCGACTGGTATTACATTCATTTTCCACCACCCTACACATAATATGTTCCAATTCCCCCACCCTACAGGTAATACATTCAATTGCCAACACCCTACAGTTAATACGTTCTTTTTCCACCACCCTACACGTAATATGTTCCATTTCCACCACCCTAAAGGTAATACATTCAACTGCCAACACCCTACAGGTAATACATTCCATTTCTAACACCCTACAGGTAATATATTCCATTTCAAACACCCTACAGGTAATACATTCCATTTCCACCACCCGACAGGTAATACATTCCATTTCCACCACCCTACAGGTAATATATTCCATTTCCAACACCCTACAGGTAATACATTCTATTTCTAACACCCGACTGGTAATACATTCATTTTCCACCACCCTACACATAATATGTTCCAATTCCCCCACCCTACAGGTAATACATTCAATTGCCAACACCCTACAGTTAATACATTCTTTTTCCACCACCCTACACGTAATATGTTCCATTTCCACCACCCTAAAGGTAATACATTCAACTGCCAACACCCTACAGGTAATACATTCCATTTCTAACACCCTACAGGTAATATATTCCATTTCAAACATCCTACAGGTAATACATTCCATTTCCACCACCCGACAGGTAATACATTCCATTTCTAACACCCTACTGGTAATATATTCAATTTCCAACACCCTACATGTAATACTTTCCCTTTCTAACTCCCTACAGGTAATACATTCCATTTCCACCACCCTCAGGTAATACATTCAATTTCCAACACTCTACAGGTAATTGATTCCATTTCTAACACCCTACAGGTATACGTTCCATTTCCAACTCCCTATAGGTAATACATTCCATTTCCAACACCCTAAAGGTAATACATTCAATTACAAACACCCTACAGGTAATACATTCCATTTCTAACAACCTACAGTTAATACATTCATTTTCCACCACCTTACACGTAATATGTTCCATTTCAACCACCCTATAGGTAATACATTCAACTGCCAGCACCCTACAGGTAATACATTCCATTTCCACCACCCTGCAGGTAATACATTCAATTTCCAACACCCTGCATGTAATACATTCTATTTCTAACACCCGACAGGTAATACATTCATTTTCCACCACCCTACACATAATATGTTCCATTTCCACCACCCTACAGGTAATACATTCAATTGCCAACACCCTAGAGGTTATACATTCCATTTCCACCTCCCTACAGGTAATACATTGCATTTCCAACAACCTACTGGCAATACATTCCATTTCAAACACCCTACAGGTAACAGATTCCATTTCTAACACCCTACCGGTAATATATACCATTTCCACCAACCTACAGGTAATACATTCCATTTCCACCACCCGACAGGTAATACATTCCATTTCTAACACCCTACAGGTAATATATTCAATTTCCAACACCCTACATGTAATACTTTCCCTTTCTAACTCCCTACAGGTAATACATTCCATTTCCACCACCCTCAGGTAATACATTCAATTTCCAACACTCTACAGGTAATTGATTCCATTTCTAACACCCTACAGGTATACGTTCCATTTCCAACTCCCTATAGGTAATACATTCCATTTCAAACACCCTAAAGGTAATACATTCAATTACAAAAACCCTACAGGTAATACATTCCATTTCTAAGACCCGACAGGTAATACATTCCATTTCCACCACCCTACAGGTAATACATTCCATTTCTAACAACCTACAGTTAATACATTCATTTTCCACCACCTTACACGTAATATGTTCCATTTCCACCACCCTATAGGTAATACATTCAACTGCCAGCACCCTACAGGTAATACATTCCATTTCCACCACCCTGCAGGTAATACATTCAATTTCCAACACCCTGCATGTAATACATTCTATTTCTAACACCCGACAGGTAATACATTCATTTTCCACCACCCTACACATAATATGTTCCATTTCCACCACCCTACAGGTAATACATTCAATTTCCAACACCCTAGAGGTTATACATTCCATTTCCACCACCCTACAGGTAACACATTGCATTTCTAACAACCTACTGGCAATACATTACATTTCAAACACCCTACAGGTAACAGATTCTATTTCTAACACCCTACCGGTAATATATACCACTTCCACCAACCTACAGGTAATACATTCCATTTCCAACAACCTACAGGTAATACATTCAATTTCCAACACACTACAGGTAATGCATTCCATTTCTAACAACCTACATGTAATAAATTCCATTTCCACAACCCTACAGGTATTACATTACATTTCCAACCCCCTACAGGTAATACATTCTTTATAACACCCTACAGGTAATACATTCCATCTCCAACACTCTATAGTTAATACATTCCATTTCCACAACCCTACAGGTAATACATTCTATTACTAACACCCTACAGTTAATACATTCATTTTCCACCACCCTTCACGTAATATGTTCCATTTCCACCACCCTACAGGTAATACATTGAACTGCCAACACCCTACAGGTAATACATTCCATTTCCACCACCCTACAGGTAATATATTCCATTTCCAACACCATACAGGTAATACATTCTATTTCTAACACCCGACTGGTATTACATTCATTTTCCACCACCCTACACATAATATGTTCCAATTCCCCCACCCTACAGGTAATACATTCAATTGCCAACACCCTACAGTTAATACGTTCTTTTTCCACCACCCTACACGTAATATGTTCCATTTCCACCACCCTAAAGGTAATACATTCAACTGCCAACACCCTACAGGTAATACATTCCATTTCTAACACCCTACAGGTAATATATTCCATTTCAAACACCCTACAGGTAATACATTCCATTTCCACCACCCGACAGGTAATACATTCCATTTCCACCACCCTACAGGTAATATATTCCATTTCCAACACACTACAGGTAATACATTCTATTTCTAACACCCGACTGGTAATACATTCATTTTCCACCACCCTACACATAATATGTTCCAATTCCCCCACCCTACAGGTAATACATTCAATTGCCAACACCCTACAGTTAATACATTCTTTTTCCACCACCCTACACGTAATATGTTCCATTTCCACCACCCTAAAGGTAATACATTCAACTGCCAACACCCTACAGGTAATACATTCCATTTCTAACACCCTACAGGTAATATATTCCATTTCAAACATCCTACAGGTAATACATTCCATTTCCACCACCCGACAGGTAATACATTCCATTTCTAACACCCTACTGGTAATATATTCAATTTCCAACACCCTACATGTAATACTTTCCCTTTCTAACTCCCTACAGGTAATACATTCCATTTCCACCACCCTCAGGTAATACATTCAATTTCCAACACTCTACAGGTAATTGATTCCATTTCTAACACCCTACAGGTATACGTTCCATTTCCAACTCCCTATAGGTAATACATTCCATTTCCAACACCCTAAAGGTAATACATTCAATTACAAACACCCTACAGGTAATACATTCCATTTCTAACAACCTACAGTTAATACATTCATTTTCCACCACCTTACACGTAATATGTTCCATTTCAACCACCCTATAGGTAATACATTAAACTGCCAGCACCCTACAGGTAATACATTCCATTTCCACCACCCTGCAGGTAATACATTCAATTTCCAACACCCTGCATGTAATACATTCTATTTCTAACACCCGACAGGTAATACATTCATTTTCCACCACCCTACACATAATATGTTCCATTTCCACCACCCTACAGGTAATACATTCAATTGCCAACACCCTAGAGGTTATACATTCCATTTCCACCTCCCTACAGGTAATACATTGCATTTCCAACAACCTACTGGCAATACATTCCATTTCAAACACCCTACAGGTAACAGATTCCATTTCTAACACCCTACCGGTAATATATACCATTTCCACCAACCTACAGGTAATACATTCCATTTCCACCACCCGACAGGTAATACATTCCATTTCTAACACCCTACAGGTAATATATTCAATTTCCAACACCCTACATGTAATACTTTCCCTTTCTAACTCCCTACAGGTAATACATTCCATTTCCACCACCCTCAGGTAATACATTCAATTTCCAACACTCTACAGGTAATTGATTCCATTTCTAACACCCTACAGGTATACGTTCCATTTCCAACTCCCTATAGGTAATACATTCCATTTCAAACACCCTAAAGGTAATACATTCAATTACAAAAACCCTACAGGTAATACATTCCATTTCTAAGACCCGACAGGTAATACATTCCATTTCCACCACCCTACAGGTAATACATTCCATTTCTAACAACCTACAGTTAATACATTCATTTTCCACCACCTTACACGTAATATGTTCCATTTCCACCACCCTATAGGTAATACATTCAACTGCCAGCACCCTACAGGTAATACATTCCATTTCCACCACCCTGCAGGTAATACATTCAATTTCCAACACCCTGCATGTAATACATTCTATTTCTAACACCCGACAGGTAATACATTCATTTTCCACCACCCTACACATAATATGTTCCATTTCCACCACCCTACAGGTAATACATTCAATTTCCAACACCCTAGAGGTTATACATTCCATTTCCACCACCCTACAGGTAACACATTGCATTTCTAACAACCTACTGGCAATACATTACATTTCAAACACCCTACAGGTAACAGATTCTATTTCTAACACCCTACCGGTAATATATACCACTTCCACCAACCTACAGGTAATACATTCCATTTCCAACAACCTACAGGTAATACATTCAATTTCCAACACACTACAGGTAATGCATTCCATTTCTAACAACCTACATGTAATAAATTCCATTTCCACAACCCTACAGGTATTACATTACATTTCCAACCCCCTACAGGTAATACATTCTTTATAACACCCTACAGGTAATACATTCCATCTCCAACACTCTATAGTTAATACATTCCATTTCCACAACCCTACAGGTAATACATTCTATTACTAACACCCTACAGTTAATACATTCATTTTCCACCACCCTTCACGTAATATGTTCCATTTCCACCACCCTACAGGTAATACATTGAACTGCCTTCACCCTACAGGTAATACATTCCAGTTCCACCACCCTACAGGTAATACATTCCATCTCCAACACTCTATAGTTAATACATTCCATTTCCACAACCCTACAGGTAATACATTCTATTACTAACACCCTACAGTTAATACATTCATTTTCCACCACCCTTCACGTAATATGTTCCATTTCCACCACCCTACAGGTAATACATTGAACTGCCTTCACCCTACAGGTAATACATTCCAGTTCCACCACCCTACAGGTAATACATTCCATTTCTAACACCCTACAGATAATACATTCTATTTCCACCACCCTACTTGTAATACATTCAATTTCCACCACCCTACAAGTTATACATTCCATTTCTAACACCCTACAGGTAATACATTCCATTTCCAACACCCTGCAGGTAATACATTCCATTTCTAACACCCTACAGGTAATACATTCCATTTCCAACAACCTACAGGTAATACATTCAATTTCCAACACCCTACAGGTAATATATTCCATTTCAAACACCCTACAGATAATACATTGCTTTTCCACCACCCGACAGGTAATACATTCCATTTCTAACACCCTACAGGTAATACATTCAATTTCCCACACCCTACATGTAATACTTTCCCTTTCTAACTCCCTACAGGTAATACATTCCATTTCCAACCCCCTACAGGTAATACATTCTTTATAACACCCTACAGGTAATACATTCCATCTCCAACACTCTATAGTTAATACATTCCATTTCCACAACCCTACAGGTAATACATTCTATTACTAACACCTAACAGTTAATACATTCATTTTCCACTACCCTTCACGTAATATGTTCCATTTCCACCACCCTACAGGTAATACATTGAACTGCCAACACCCTACAGGTAATACATTCCATTTCCACCACCCTACAGGTAATATATTCCATTTCCAACACCCTACAGGTAATACATTCTATTTCTAACACCCGACTGGTAATACATTCATTTTCCACCACCCTACACATAATATGTTCCAATTCCCCCACCCTACAGGTAATACATTCAATTGCCAACACCCTACAGTTAATACATTCTTTTTCCACCACCCTACACGTAATATGTTCCATTTCCACCACCCTAAAGGTAATACATTCAACTGCCAACACCCTACAGGTAATACATTCCATTTCTAACACCCTACAGATAATATATTCCATTTCAAACACCCTACAGGTAATACATTCCATTTCCACCACCCGACAGGTAATACATTCCATTTCTAACACCCTACAGGTAATATATTCAATTTCCAACACCCTACATGTAATACTTTCCCTTTCTAACTCCCTACAGGTAATACATTCCATTTCCACCACCCTCAGGTAATACATTCAATTTCCAACACTCTACAGGTAATTGATTCCATTTCTAACACCCTACAGGTATACGTTCCATTTCCAACTCCCTATAGGTAATACATTCCATTTCAAACACCCTAAAGGTAATACATTCAATTACAAACACCCTACAGGTAATACATTCCATTTCTAAGACCCGACAGGTAATACATTCCATTTCCACCACCCTACAGGTAATACATTCCATTTCTAACAACCTACAGTTAATACATTCATTTTCCACCACCTTACACGTAATATGTTCCATTTCCACCACCCTATAGGTAATACATTCAACTGCCAGCACCCTACAGGTAATACATTCCATTTCCACCACCCTGCAGGTAATACATTCAATTTCCAACACCCTGCATGTAATACATTCTATTTCTAACACCCGACAGGTAATACATTCATTTTCCACCACCCTACACATAATATGTTCCATTTCCACCACCCTACAGGTAATACATTCAATTGCCAACACCCTATACATTCCATTTCCACCTCCCTACAGGTAATACATTGCATTTCCAACAACCTACTGGCAATACATTCCATTTCAAACACCCTACAGGTAACAGATTCCATTTCTAACACCCTACCGGTAATATATACCATTTCCACCAACCTACAGGTAATACATTCCATTTCCAACAACCTACAGGTAATACATTCAATTGCCAACACCCTAGAGGTTATACATTCCATTTCCACCTCCCTACAGGTAATACATTGCATTTCCAACAACCTACTGGCAATACATTCCATTTCAAACACCCTACAGGTAACAGATTCCATTTCTAACACCCTACCGGTAATATATACCACTTCCACCAACCTACAGGTAATACATTCCATTTCCAACAACCTACAGGTAATACATTCAATTTCCAACACACTACAGGTAATGCATTCCATTTCTAACAACCTACATGTAATAAATTCCATTTCCACAACCCTACAGGTATTACATTACATTTCCAACCCCCTACAGGTAGTACATTCTTTATAACACCCTACAGGTAATACATTCCATCTCCAACACTCTATAGTTAATACATTCCATTTCCACAACCCTACAGGTAATACATTCTATTACTAACACCCTACAGTTAATACATTCATTTTCCACCACCCTTCACGTAATATGTTCCATTTCCACCACCCTACAGGTAATACATTGAACTGCCTTCACCCTACAGGTAATACATTCCAGTTCCACCACCCTACAGGTAATACATTCCATCTCCAACACTCTATAGTTAATACATTCCATTTCCACAACCCTACAGGTAATACATTCTATTACTAACACCCTACAGTTAATACATTCATTTTCCACCACCCTTCACGTAATATGTTCCATTTCCACCACCCTACAGGTAATACATTGAACTGCCTTCACCCTACAGGTAATACATTCCAGTTCCACCACCCTACAGGTAATACATTCCATTTCTAACACCCTACAGATAATACATTCTATTTCCACCACCCTACTTGTAATACATTCAATTTCCACCACCCTACAAGTTATACATTCCATTTCTAACACCCTGCAGGTAATACATTCCATTTCCAACACCCTGCAGGTAATACATTCCATTTCTAACACCCTACAGGTAATACATTCCATTTCCAACAACCTACAGGTAATACATTCAATTTCCAACACCCTACAGGTAATATATTCCATTTCAAACACCCTACAGATAATACATTGCTTTTCCACCACCCGACAGGTAATACATTCCATTTCTAACACCCTACAGGTAATACATTCAATTTCCCACACCCTACATGTAATACTTTCCCTTTCTAACTCCCTACAGGTAATACATTCCATTTCCAACCCCCTACAGGTAATACATTCTTTATAACACCCTACAGGTAATACATTCCATCTCCAACACTCTATAGTTAATACATTCCATTTCCACAACCCTACAGGTAATACATTCTATTACTAACACCTAACAGTTAATACATTCATTTTCCACTACCCTTCACGTAATATGTTCCATTTCCACCACCCTACAGGTAATACATTGAACTGCCAACACCCTACAGGTAATACATTCCATTTCCACCACCCTACAGGTAATATATTCCATTTCCAACACCCTACAGGTAATACATTCTATTTCTAACACCCGACTGGTAATACATTCATTTTCCACCACCCTACACATAATATGTTCCAATTCCCCCACCCTACAGGTAATACATTCAATTGCCAACACCCTACAGTTAATACATTCTTTTTCCACCACCCTACACGTAATATGTTCCATTTCCACCACCCTAAAGGTAATACATTCAACTGCCAACACCCTACAGGTAATACATTCCATTTCTAACACCCTACAGATAATATATTCCATTTCAAACACCCTACAGGTAATACATTCCATTTCCACCACCCGACAGGTAATACATTCCATTTCTAACACCCTACAGGTAATATATTCAATTTCCAACACCCTACATGTAATACTTTCCCTTTCTAACTCCCTACAGGTAATACATTCCATTTCCACCACCCTCAGGTAATACATTCAATTTCCAACACTCTACAGGTAATTGATTCCATTTCTAACACCCTACAGGTATACGTTCCATTTCCAACTCCCTATAGGTAATACATTCCATTTCAAACACCCTAAAGGTAATACATTCAATTACAAACACCCTACAGGTAATACATTCCATTTCTAAGACCCGACAGGTAATACATTCCATTTCCACCACCCTACAGGTAATACATTCCATTTCTAACAACCTACAGTTAATACATTCATTTTCCACCACCTTACACGTAATATGTTCCATTTCCACCACCCTATAGGTAATACATTCAACTGCCAGCACCCTACAGGTAATACATTCCATTTCCACCACCCTGCAGGTAATACATTCAATTTCCAACACCCTGCATGTAATACATTCTATTTCTAACACCCGACAGGTAATACATTCATTTTCCACCACCCTACACATAATATGTTCCATTTCCACCACCCTACAGGTAATACATTCAATTGCCAACACCCTAGAGGTTATACATTCCATTTCCACCTCCCTACAGGTAATACATTGCATTTCCAACAACCCTACTGGCAATACATTCCATTTCAAACACCCTACAGGTAACAGATTCCATTTCTAACACCCTACCGGTAATATATACCAT
Source organism: Hypanus sabinus (assembly GCF_030144855.1). Classification (NCBI taxonomy): domain Eukaryota; kingdom Metazoa; phylum Chordata; class Chondrichthyes; order Myliobatiformes; family Dasyatidae; genus Hypanus; species Hypanus sabinus. The sequence continues at coordinate 71,890,053 of NC_082718.1, read as the reverse complement.
TTCCACCAACCTACAGGTAATACATTCCATTTCCAACAACCTACAGGTAATACATTCAATTTCCAACACACTACAGGTAATGCATTCCATTTCTAACAACCTACATGTAATAAATTCCATTTCCACAACCCTACAGGTATTACATTACATTTCCAACCCCCTACAGGTAATACATTCTTTATAACACCCTACAGGTAATACATTCCATCTCCAACACTCTATAGTTAATACATTCCATTTCCACAACCCTACAGGTAATACATTCTATTACTAACACCCTACAGTTAATACATTCATTTTCCACCACCCTTCACGTAATATGTTCCATTTCCACCACCCTACAGGTAATACATTGAACTGCCTTCACCCTACAGGTAATACATTCCAGTTCCACCACCCTACAGGTAATATATTCCATTTCCAACACCCTACAGGTAATACATTCCATTTCTAACACCCTACAGATAATACATTCTATTTCCACCACCCTACTTGTAATACATTCAATTTCCACCACCCTACAAGTTATACATTCCATTTCTAACACCCTACAGGTAATACATTCCATTTCCAACACCCTGCAGGTAATACATTCCATTTCTAACACCCTACAGGTAATATATTCCATTTCCATCACCCTACAGGTAATACATTCCATTTCCAACAACCTACAGGTAATACATTCAATTTCCAACACCCTACAGGTAATATATTCCATTTCAAACACCCTACAGATAATACATTGCTTTTCCACCACCCGACAGGTAATACATTCCATTTCTAACACCCTACAGGTAATACATTCAATTTCCCACACCCTACATGTAATACTTTCCCTTTCTAACTCCCTACAGGTAATACATTCCATTTCCAACCCCCTACAGGTAATACATTCTTTATAACACCCTACAGGTAATACAATCCATCTCCAACACTCTATAGTTAATACATTCCATTTCCACAACCCTACAGGTAATACATTCTATTACTAACACCTAACAGTTAATACATTCATTTTCCACTACCCTTCACGTAATATGTTCCATTTCCACCACCCTACAGGTAATACATTGAACTGCCAACACCCTACAGGTAATACATTCCATTTCCACCACCCTACAGGTAATATATTCCATTTCCAACACCCTACAGGTAATACATTCTATTTCTAACACCCGACTGGTAATACATTCATTTTCCACCACCCTACACATAATATGTTCCAATTCCCCCACCCTACAGGTAATACATTCAATTGCCAACACCCTACAGTTAATACATTCTTTTTCCACCACCCTACACGTAATATGTTCCATTTCCACCACCCTAAAGGTAATACATTCAACTGCCAACACCCTACAGGTAATACATTCCATTTCTAACACCCTACAGATAATATATTCCATTTCAAACACCCTACAGGTAATACATTCCATTTCCACCACCCGACAGGTAATACATTCCATTTCTAACACCCTACAGGTAATATATTCAATTTCCAACACCCTACATGTAATACTTTCCCTTTCTAACTCCCTACAGGTAATACATTCCATTTCCACCACCCTCAGGTAATACATTCAATTTCCAACACTCTACAGGTAATTGATTCCATTTCTAACACCCTACAGGTATACGTTCCATTTCCAACTCCCTATAGGTAATACATTCCATTTCAAACACCCTAAAGGTAATACATTCAATTACAAACACCCTACAGGTAATACATTCCATTTCTAAGACCCGACAGGTAATACATTCCATTTCCACCACCCTACAGGTAATACATTCCATTTCTAACAACCTACAGTTAATACATTCATTTTCCACCACCTTACACGTAATATGTTCCATTTCCACCACCCTATAGGTAATACATTCAACTGCCAGCACCCTACAGGTAATACATTCCATTTCCACCACCCTGCAGGTAATACATTCAATTTCCAACACCCTGCATGTAATACATTCTATTTCTAACACCCGACAGGTAATACATTCATTTTCCACCACCCTACACATAATATGTTCCATTTCCACCACCCTACAGGTAATACATTCAATTGCCAACACCCTAGAGGTTATACATTCCATTTCCACCTCCCTACAGGTAATACATTGCATTTCCAACAACCTACTGGCAATACATTCCATTTCAAACACCCTACAGGTAACAGATTCCATTTCTAACACCCTACCGGTAATATATACCATTTCCACCAACCTACAGGTAATACATTCCATTTCCAACAACCTACAGGTAATACATTCAATTTCCAACACACTACAGGTAATGCATTCCATTTCTAACAACCTACATGTAATAAATTCCATTTCCACAACCCTACAGGTATTACATTACATTTCCAACCCCCTACAGGTAATACATTCTTTATAACACCCTACAGGTAATACATTCCATCTCCAACACTCTATAGTTAATACATTCCATTTCCACAACCCTACAGGTAATACATTCTATTACTAACACCCTACAGTTAATACATTCATTTTCCACCACCCTTCACGTAATATGTTCCATTTCCACCACCCTACAGGTAATACATTGAACTGCCTTCACCCTACAGGTAATACATTCCAGTTCCACCACCCTACAGGTAATATATTCCATTTCCAACACCCTACAGGTAATACATTCCATTTCTAACACCCTACAGATAATACATTCTATTTCCACCACCCTACTTGTAATACATTCAATTTCCACCACCCTACAAGTTATACATTCCATTTCTAACACCCTACAGGTAATACATTCCATTTCCAACACCCTGCAGGTAATACATTCCATTTCTAACACCCTACAGGTAATATATTCCATTTCCATCACCCTACAGGTAATACATTCCATTTCCAACAACCTACAGGTAATACATTCAATTTCCAACACCCTACAGGTAATATATTCCATTTCAAACACCCTACAGATAATACATTGCTTTTCCACCACCCGACAGGTAATACATTCCATTTCTAACACCCTACAGGTAATACATTCAATTTCCCACACCCTACATGTAATACTTTCCCTTTCTAACTCCCTACAGGTAATACATTCCATTTCCAACCCCCTACAGGTAATACATTCTTTATAACACCCTACAGGTAATACATTCCATCTCCAACACTCTATAGTTAATACATTCCATTTCCACAACCCTACAGGTAATACATTCTATTACTAACACCTAACAGTTAATACATTCATTTTCCACTACCCTTCACGTAATATGTTCCATTTCCACCACCCTACAGGTAATACATTGAACTGCCAACACCCTACAGGTAATACATTCCATTTCCACCACCCTACAGGTAATATATTCCATTTCCAACACCCTACAGGTAATACATTCTATTTCTAACACCCGACTGGTAATACATTCATTTTCCACCACCCTACACATAATATGTTCCAATTCCCCCACCCTACAGGTAATACATTCAATTGCCAACACCCTACAGTTAATACATTCTTTTTCCACCACCCTACACGTAATATGTTCCATTTCCACCACCCTAAAGGTAATACATTCAACTGCCAACACCCTACAGGTAATACATTCCATTTCTAACACCCTACAGATAATATATTCCATTTCAAACACCCTACAGGTAATACATTCCATTTCCACCACCCGACAGGTAATACATTCCATTTCTAACACCCTACAGGTAATATATTCAATTTCCAACACCCTACATGTAATACTTTCCCTTTCTAACTCCCTACAGGTAATACATTCCATTTCCACCACCCTCAGGTAATACATTCAATTTCCAACACTCTACAGGTAATTGATTCCATTTCTAACACCCTACAGGTATACGTTCCATTTCCAACTCCCTATAGGTAATACATTCCATTTCAAACACCCTAAAGGTAATACATTCAATTACAAACACCCTACAGGTAATACATTCCATTTCTAAGACCCGACAGGTAATACATTCCATTTCCACCACCCTACAGGTAATACATTCCATTTCTAACAACCTACAGTTAATACATTCATTTTCCACCACCTTACACGTAATATGTTCCATTTCCACCACCCTATAGGTAATACATTCAACTGCCAGCACCCTACAGGTAATACATTCCATTTCCACCACCCTGCAGGTAATACATTCAATTTCCAACACCCTGCATGTAATACATTCTATTTCTAACACCCGACAGGTAATACATTCATTTTCCACCACCCTACACATAATATGTTCCATTTCCACCACCCTACAGGTAATACATTCAATTGCCAACACCCTAGAGGTTATACATTCCATTTCCACCTCCCTACAGGTAATACATTGCATTTCCAACAACCTACTGGCAATACATTCCATTTCAAACACCCTACAGGTAACAGATTCCATTTCTAACACCCTACCGGTAATATATACCATTTCCACCAACCTACAGGTAATACATTCCATTTCCAACAACCTACAGGTAATACATTCAATTTCCAACACACTACAGGTAATGCATTCCATTTCTAACAACCTACATGTAATAAATTCCATTTCCACAACCCTACAGGTATTACATTACATTTCCAACCCCCTACAGGTAATACATTCTTTATAACACCCTACAGGTAATACATTCCATCTCCAACACTCTATAGTTAATACATTCCATTTCCACAACCCTACAGGTAATACATTCTATTACTAACACCCTACAGTTAATACATTCATTTTCCACCACCCTTCACGTAATATGTTCCATTTCCACCACCCTACAGGTAATACATTGAACTGCCTTCACCCTACAGGTAATACATCCCAGTTCCACCACCCTACAGGTAATATATTCCATTTCCAACACCCTACAGGTAATACATTCCATTTCTAACACCCTACAGATAATACATTCTATTTCCACCACCCTACTTGTAATACATTCAATTTCCACCACTCTACAAGTTATACATTCCATTTCTAACACCCTACAGGTAATACATTCCATTTCCAACACCCTGCAGGTAATACATTCCATTTCTAACACCCTACAGGTAATATATTCCATTTCCATCACCCTACAGGTAATACATTCCATTTCCAACAACCTACAGGTAATACATTCAATTTCCAACACCCTACAGGTAATATATTCCATTTCAAACACCCTACAGATAATACATTCAATTTCCACCACCCGACAGGTAATACATTCCATTTCTAACACCCTACAGGTAATACATTCAATTTCCAACACCCTACATGTAATACTTTCCCTTTCTAACTCCCTACAGTTAATACATTCCATTTCCAACCCCCTACAGGTAATACATTCTTTATAACACCCTACAGGTAATACATTCCATCTCCAACATTCTATAGTTAATACATTCCATTTCCAACACCCTACAGGTAATACATTCTTTATAACACCCTACAGGTAATACATTCCATTTCCACCACCCAACTTGTAATACATTCAATTTCCACCACCCTACAGGTTATACATTCCATTTCTAACACCCTACAGGTAATGCATTCCATTTCCAACACCCTGCAGGTAATACATTCCATTTCTAACACCCTACAGGTAATACAATCCATTTCCATCACCCTACAGGTAATACATTCCATTTCAAACACCCTACAGGTAATGCATTCCATTTCCACCACCCGACAGTTAATACATTCCATTTCTAACACCCTACAGGTAATACATTCAATTTCCAACACCCTACATGTAATACTTTCCCTTTCTAACTCCCTACAGGTAATACATTCCATTTCCACCACCCTCAGGTAATACATTCAATTTCCAACACTCTACAGGTAATAGATTCCATTTCTAACACCCTACAGGTATACGTTCCATTTCCAACTCCCTATAGGTAATACATTCCATTTCCAACAACCTAAAGGTAATACATTCAACTACAAACACCCGACTGGTAATACATTCATTTTCCACCACCCTACACATAATATGTTCCAATTCCCCCACCCTACAGGTAATACATTCAATTGCCAACACCCTACAGTTAATACATTCTTTTTCCACCACCCTACACGTAATATGTTCCATTTCCACCACCCTAAAGGTAATACATTCAACTGCCAACACCCTACAGGTAATACATTCCATTTCTAACACCCTACAGGTAATATAGTCCATTTCAAACACCCTACAGGTAATACATTCCATTTCCACCACCCGACAGGTAATACATTCCATTTCTAACACCCTACAGGTAATATATTCAATTTCCAACACCCTACATGTAATACTTTCCCTTTCTAACACCCTACAGGTAATACATTCCATTTCCACCACCCTACACATAATATGTTCCAATTCCCCCACCCTACAGGTAATACATTCAATTGCCAACACCCTACAGTTAATACATTCTTTTTCCACCACCCTACACGTAATATGTTCCATTTCCACCACCCTAAAGGTAATACATTCAACTGCCAACACCCTACAGGTAATACATTCCATTTCTAACACCCTACAGGTAATATAGTCCATTTCAAACACCCTACAGGTAATACATTCCATTTCCACCACCCGACAGGTAATACATTCCATTTCTAACACCCTACAGGTAATACATTCCATTTCCACCACCCTCAGGTAATACATTCAATTTCCAACACTCTACAGGTAATTGATTCCATTTCTAACACCCTACAGGTAATACATTCTTTATAACACCCTACAGGTAATACATTCCATTTCCACCACCCAACTTGTAATACATTCAATTTCCACCACCCTACAGGTTATACATTCCATTTCTAACACCCTACAGGTAATGCATTCCATTTCCAACACCCTGCAGGTAATACATTCCATTTCTAACACCCTACAGGTAATACAATCCATTTCCATCACCCTACAGGTAATACATTCCATTTCAAACACCCTACAGGTAATGCATTCCATTTCCACCACCCGACAGTTAATACATTCCATTTCTAACACCCTACAGGTAATACATTCAATTTCCAACACCCTACATGTAATACTTTCCCTTTCTAACTCCCTACAGGTAATACATTCCATTTCCACCACCCTCAGGTAATACATTCAATTTCCAACACTCTACAGGTAATAGATTCCATTTCTAACACCCTACAGGTATACGTTCCATTTCCAACTCCCTATAGGTAATACATTCCATTTCCAACAACCTAAAGGTAATACATTCAACTACAAACACCCGACTGGTAATACATTCATTTTCCACCACCCTACACATAATATGTTCCAATTCCCCCACCCTACAGGTAATACATTCAATTGCCAACACCCTACAGTTAATACATTCTTTTTCCACCACCCTACACGTAATATGTTCCATTTCCACCACCCTAAAGGTAATACATTCAACTGCCAACACCCTACAGGTAATACATTCCATTTCTAACACCCTACAGGTAATATAGTCCATTTCAAACACCCTACAGGTAATACATTCCATTTCCACCACCCGACAGGTAATACATTCCATTTCTAACACCCTACAGGTAATATATTCAATTTCCAACACCCTACATGTAATACTTTCCCTTTCTAACACCCTACAGGTAATACATTCCATTTCCACCACCCTACACATAATATGTTCCAATTCCCCCACCCTACAGGTAATACATTCAATTGCCAACACCCTACAGTTAATACATTCTTTTTCCACCACCCTACACGTAATATGTTCCATTTCCACCACCCTAAAGGTAATACATTCAACTGCCAACACCCTACAGGTAATACATTCCATTTCTAACACCCTACAGGTAATATAGTCCATTTCAAACACCCTACAGGTAATACATTCCATTTCCACCACCCGACAGGTAATACATTCCATTTCTAACACCCTACAGGTAATACATTCCATTTCCACCACCCTCAGGTAATACATTCAATTTCCAACACTCTACAGGTAATTGATTCCATTTCTAACACCCTACAGGTATACGTTCCATTTCCAACTCCCTATAGGTAATACATTCCATTTCCAACACCCTAAAGGTAATACATTCAATTACAAACACCCTACAGGTAATACATTCCATTTCTAAGACCCTACAGGTAATATTTTCCATTTCCACCACCCTACAGGTAATACATTCCATTTCCAACAACCTACAGGTAATACATTCCATTCCTAACACCCTATAGGTAATACATTGAATTTCCAACATCCTACAGGTAATACATTTCATTTCAAACACCCTACAGGTAATTACATTCCATTTCCTCCACCCTACAGGTAATACATTCCATTTCTAATACCCTACAGGTAATGGATTCAATTTCCAACACACTACAGGTAATGCATTCCATTTCTAACAACCTACAGGTAATACATTCCATTTCCACCACCCGACAGTTAATATATTCCATTTCTAACACCCTACAGGTAATACGTTCCATTTCCACCACCCTCAGGTAATACATTCCATTTCAAATACCCTACAGGTAATACATTTCATTTCCACAACCCTACAGGTAATATAGTCCATTTCAAACACCCTACAGGTATTACATTCCATTTCCAACACCCTACAGGTAATACATTCTTTCTAACTCCCTAATAGTAATACATTCAATTTCTAACACCCTACAGGTAATACATTCAATTTCCAACACCCTAAAGGTAATACATTCCATTTCTAACACCCTACAGCTAATACATTCCATTTCCACCAACCTGCAGGTTCTCATTCCATTTCTAAGACCCTACAGGTAATACATTCCATTTCCGCCACCCTACAGGTAATACATTAAATTTCCAGCACCCTGCAGGTAATACATTCCATTTCTAACACCCTACAGGTAATACATTCTATTTCAAAAACCCTGCAGTTAATACATTCAATTTCCACCACCCTGCAGGTAATATATTCCATTTCCAACACCCTACAGGTAATACATTCTATTTCTAACACCCTACACGTAATACATTCCATCTCCAACACCCTATAGGTAATACATTCCATTTCCACAACCCTACAGGAAATACATTCCATTTCTAAGACCCTACAGGTAATACATTCCATTTCCACCACCCTACAGGTAATACATTCCATTTTTAACACCATACTGGTAATACATTCCATTTCCACCACCCCACAGGTAATACGTTCCATTTCCAACCACCTACTGGTAATACATTCCATTCCTAACACCCTATAGGTAATACATTGAATTTCCAACATCCTACATGTAATACATTTCATTTCAAACACCCTACAGGTAATTACATTCCATTTCCTCCACCCTACAGGTAATACATACCATTTCTAACAGCCTACAGGTAATAGATTCAATTTCCAACACACTACAGGTAATGCATTCCATTTCTAACAACCTACAGGTAATACATTCCATTTCCACCACCTGACAGTTAATATATTCCATTTCCACCACCCTACAGGTAATACATTGAACTGCCAACACCCTACAGGTAATACATTCCATTTCTAACACTGCACAGGTAATATATTCCATTTCCACCACCCTACAGGTAATACATTCCATTTCCGACAACCTACAGGTAATACATTCAATTTCCAACACCCTACAGGTAATACATTCCATTTCTAACAACCTACATGTAATAAATTCCATTTCCACAACCCTAAAGGTATTACATTCCATTTCCAACACCCCACATGTAATACATTCATTTTCCACCAGCCTACACGTAATATGTTCCATTTCCACTACCCTGCAGGTAATACATTCAACTGCCACCACCCTACAGGTATTACATTCAATTTCCAACACCCTACAGGTAATACATTCCATTTCCACCACCCTACAGGTAATACATTCAATTTCCAACACCCTACATGTAATACTTTCCCTTTCTAACTCCCTACAGGTAATACATTCCATTTCCAACCCCCTACAGGTAATACATTCTTTATAACACCCTACAGGTAATACATTCCATCTCCAACATTCTATAGTTAATACATTCCATTTCCAACACACTACAGGTAATACATTCTTTATAACACCCTACAGGTAATACATTCCATTTCCACCACCCTACTTGTAATACATTCAATTTCCACCACCCTACAGGTTATACATTCCATTTCTAACACCCTACAGGTAATACATTCCATTTCCAACACCCTGCAGATAATACATTCCATTTCTAACACCCTACAGGTAATACAATCCATTTCCATCACCCTACAGGTAATACATTCCATTTCAAACACCCTACAGGTAATACATTCCATTTCCACCACCCGACAGTTAATACATTCCATTTCTAACACCCTACAGGTAATACATTCAATTTCCAACACCCTACATGTAATACTTTCCCTTTCTAACTCCCTACAGGTAATACATTCCATTTCCACCACCCTCAGGTAATACATTCAATTTCCAACACTCTACAGGTAATAGATTCCATTTCTAACACCCTACAGGTATACGTTCCATTTCCAACTCCCTATAGGTAATACATTCCATTTCCAACAACCTAAAGGTAATACATTCAATTACAAACACCCGACTGGTAATACATTCATTTTCCACCACCCTACACATAATATGTTCCAATTCCCCCACCCTACAGGTAATACATTCAATTGCCAACACCCTACAGTTAATACATTCTTTTTCCACCACCCTACACGTAATATGTTCCATTTCCACCACCCTAAAGGTAATACATTCAACTGCCAACACCCTACAGGTAATACATTCCATTTCTAACACCCTACAGGTAATATAGTCCATTTCAAACACCCTACAGGTAATACATTCCATTTCCACCACCCGACAGGTAATACATTCCATTTCTAACACCCTACAGGTAATATATTCAATTTCCAACACCCTACATGTAATACTTTCCCTTTCTAACACCCTACAGGTAATACATTCCATTTCCACCACCCTACACATAATATGTTCCAATTCCCCCACCCTACAGGTAATACATTCAATTGCCAACACCCTACAGTTAATACATTCTTTTTCCACCACCCTACACGTAATATGTTCCATTTCCACCACCCTAAAGGTAATACATTCAACTGCCAACACCCTACAGGTAATACATTCCATTTCTAACACCCTACAGGTAATATAGTCCATTTCAAACACCCTACAGGTAATACATTCCATTTCCACCACCCGACAGGTAATACATTCCATTTCTAACACCCTACAGGTAATACATTCCATTTCCACCACCCTCAGGTAATACATTCAATTTCCAACACTCTACAGGTAATTGATTCCATTTCTAACACCCTACAGGTATACGTTCCATTTCCAACTCCCTATAGGTAATACATTCCATTTCAAACACCCTAAAGGTAATACATTCAATTACAAACACCCTACAGGTAATACATTCCATTTCTAAGACCCTACAGGTAATATTTTCCATTTCCACCACCCTACAGGTAATACATTCCATTTCCAACAACCTACAGGTAATACATTCCATTCCTAACACCCTATAGGTAATACATTGAATTTCCAACATCCTACAGGTAATACATTTCATTTCAAACACCCTACAGGTAATTACATTCCATTTCCTCCACCCTACAGGTAATACATTCCATTTCTAATACCCTACAGGTAATGGATTCAATTTCCAACACACTACAGGTAATGCATTCCATTTCTAACAACCTACAGGTAATACATTCCATTTCCACCACCCGACAGTTAATATATTCCATTTCTAACACCCTACAGGTAATACGTTCCATTTCCACCACCCTCAGGTAATACATTCCATTTCAAATACCCTACAGGTAATACATTTCATTTCCACAACCCTACAGGTATTACATTCCATTTCCAACACCCTACAGGTAATACATTCTTTCTAACACCCTAATAGTAATACATTCAATTTCTAACACCCTACAGGTAATACATTCAATTTCCAACACCCTAAAGGTAATACATTCCATTTCTAACACCCTACAGCTAATACATTCCATTTCCACCAACCTGCAGGTACTCATTCCATTTCTAAGACCCTACAGGTAATACATTCCATTTCCGCCACCCTACAGGTAATACATTAAATTTCCAGCACCCTGCAGGTAATACATTCCATTTCTAACACCCTACAGGTAATACATTCTATTTCAAAAACCCTGCAGTTAATACATTCAATTTCCACCACCCTGCAGGTAATATATTCCATTTCCAACACCCTACAGGTAATACATTCTATTTCTAACACCCTACACGTAATACATTCCATCTCCAACACCCTATAGGTAATACATTCCATTTCCACAACCCTACAGGAAATACATTCCATTTCTAAGACCCTACAGGTAATACATTCCATTTCCACCACCCTACAGGTAATACATTCCATTTTTAACACCATACTGGTAATACATTCCATTTCCACCACCCCACAGGTAATACGTTCCATTTCCAACCACCTACTGGTAATACATTCCATTCCTAACACCCTATAGGTAATACATTGAATTTCCAACATCCTACATGTAATACATTTCATTTCAAACACCCTACAGGTAATTACATTCCATTTCCTCCACCCTACAGGTAATACATTCCATTTCTAACAGCCTACAGGTAATAGATTCAATTTCCAACACACTACAGGTAATGCATTCCATTTCTAACAACCTACAGGTAATACATTCCATTTCCACCACCTGACAGTTAATATATTCCATTTCCACCACCCTACAGGTAATACATTGAACTGCCAACACCCTACAGGTAATACATTCCATTTCTAACACTGCACAGGTAATATATTCCATTTCCACCACCCTACAGGTAATACATTCCATTTCCGACAACCTACAGGTAATACATTCAATTTCCAACACCCTACAGGTAATACATTCCATTTCTAACACCCTACATGTAATAAATTCCATTTCCACAACCCTAAAGGTATTACATTCCATTTCCAACACCCCACATGTAATACATTCATTTTCCACCAGCCTGCACGTAATATGTTCCATTTCCACTACCCTGCAGGTAATACATTCAATTGCCAACACCCTACAGTTAATACATTCTTTTTCCACCACCCTACACGTAATATGTTCCATTTCCACCACCCTAAAGGTAATACATTCAACTGCCAACACCCTACAGGTAATACATTCCATTTCCAACAACCTACAGGTAATACATTCAATTTCCAACACACTACAGGTAATGCATTCCATTTCTAACAACCTACAGGTAATACATTACATTTCCACCACCCTGCACGTAATATGTTCCATTTCCAACACCTTACAGGTAATACATTCAATTTCCAACACCCTACAGGTAATACATTCTATTTCTAACACCGTACAGGTAATACATTCCATTTCCACCACCCTACAGGTAATACATTCCATTTTTAACACCCCACATGTAATAAATTCCATTTCCACAACCCTACAGGTATTACATTCCATTTCCAACCCTCTACAGGTAATACATTCTTTATAACACCCTACAGGTAATACATTCCATCTCCAACACTCTATAGTTAATACATTCCATTTCCACAACCCTACAGGTAATACATTCTATTACTAACACCCTACAGTTAATACATTCATTTTCCACCACCCTTCACGTAATATGTTCCATTTCCACCACCCTACAGGTAATACATTGAACTGCCATCACCCTACAGGTAATACATTCCATTTCTAATACCCTACAGGTAATGGATTCAATTTCCAACACACTACAGGTAATGCATTCCATTTCTAACAACCTACAGGTAATACATTCCATTTCCACCACCCGACAGTTAATATATTCCATTTCTAACACCCTACAGGTAATACGTTCCATTTCCACCACCCTCAGGTAATACATTCCATTTCAAATACCCTACAGGTAATACATTTCATTTCCACAACCCTACAGGTAATATAGTCCATTTCAAACACCCTACAGGTATTACATTCCATTTCCAACACCCTACAGGTAATACATTCTTTCTAACTCCCTAATAGTAATACATTCAATTTCTAACACCCTACAGGTAATACATTCAATTTCCAACACCCTAAAGGTAATACATTCCATTTCTAACACCCTACAGCTAATACATTCCATTTCCACCAACCTGCAGGTTCTCATTCCATTTCTAAGACCCTACAGGTAATACATTCCATTTCCGCCACCCTACAGGTAATACATTAAATTTCCAGCACCCTGCAGGTAATACATTCCATTTCTAACACCCTACAGGTAATACATTCTATTTCAAAAACCCTGCAGTTAATACATTCAATTTCCACCACCCTGCAGGTAATATATTCCATTTCCAACACCCTACAGGTAATACATTCTATTTCTAACACCCTACACGTAATACATTCCATCTCCAACACCCTATAGGTAATACATTCCATTTCCACAACCCTACAGGAAATACATTCCATTTCTAAGACCCTACAGGTAATACATTCCATTTCCACCACCCTACAGGTAATACATTCCATTTTTAACACCATACTGGTAATACATTCCATTTCCACCACCCCACAGGTAATACGTTCCATTTCCAACCACCTACTGGTAATACATTCCATTCCTAACACCCTATAGGTAATACATTGAATTTCCAACATCCTACATGTAATACATTTCATTTCAAACACCCTACAGGTAATTACATTCCATTTCCTCCACCCTACAGGTAATACATACCATTTCTAACAGCCTACAAGTAATAGATTCAATTTCCAACACACTACAGGTAATGCATTCCATTTCTAACAACCTACAGGTAATACATTCCATTTCCACCACCTGACAGTTAATATATTCCATTTCCACCACCCTACAGGTAATACATTGAACTGCCAACACCCTACAGGTAATACATTCCATTTCTAACACTGCACAGGTAATATATTCCATTTCCACCACCCTACAGGTAATACATTCCATTTCCGACAACCTACAGGTAATACATTCAATTTCCAACACCCTACAGGTAATACATTCCATTTCTAACAACCTACATGTAATAAATTCCATTTCCACAACCCTAAAGGTATTACATTCCATTTCCAACACCCCACATGTAATACATTCATTTTCCACCAGCCTACACGTAATATGTTCCATTTCCACTACCCTGCAGGTAATACATTCAACTGCCACCACCCTACAGGTATTACATTCAATTTCCAACACCCTACAGGTAATACATTCCATTTCCACCACCCTACAGGTAATACATTCAATTTCCAACACCCTACATGTAATACTTTCCCTTTCTAACTCCCTACAGGTAATACATTCCATTTCCAACCCCCTACAGGTAATACATTCTTTATAACACCCTACAGGTAATACATTCCATCTCCAACATTCTATAGTTAATACATTCCATTTCCAACACACTACAGGTAATACATTCTTTATAACACCCTACAGGTAATACATTCCATTTCCACCACCCTACTTGTAATACATTCAATTTCCACCACCCTACAGGTTATACATTCCATTTCTAACACCCTACAGGTAATACATTCCATTTCCAACACCCTGCAGATAATACATTCCATTTCTAACACCCTACAGGTAATACAATGCATTTCCATCACCCTACAGGTAATACATTCCATTTCAAACACCCTACAGGTAATACATTCCATTTCCACCACCCGACAGTTAATACATTCCATTTCTAACACCCTACAGGTAATACATTCAATTTCCAACACCCTACATGTAATACTTTCCCTTTCTAACTCCCTACAGGTAATACATTCCATTTCCACCACCCTCAGGTAATACATTCAATTTCCAACACTCTACAGGTAATAGATTCCATTTCTAACACCCTACAGGTATACGTTCCATTTCCAACTCCCTATAGGTAATACATTCCATTTCCAGCAACCTAAAGGTAATACATTCAATTACAAACACCCGACTGGTAATACATTCATTTTCCACCACCCTACACATAATATGTTCCAATTCCCCCACCCTACAGGTAATACATTCAATTGCCAACACCCTACAGTTAATACATTCTTTTTCCACCACCCTACACGTAATATGTTCCATTTCCACCACCCTAAAGGTAATACATTCAACTGCCAACACCCTACAGGTAATACATTCCATTTCTAACACCCTACAGGTAATATAGTCCATTTCAAACACCCTACAGGTAATACATTCCATTTCCACCACCCGACAGGTAATACATTCCATTTCTAACACCCTACAGGTAATATATTCAATTTCCAACACCCTACATGTAATACTTTCCCTTTCTAACTCCCTACAGGTAATACATTCCATTTCCACCACCCTCAGGTAATACATTCAATTTCCAACACTCTACAGGTAATTGATTCCATTTCTAACACCCTACAGGTATACGTTCCATTTCCAACTCCCTATAGGTAATACATTCCATTTCCAACACCCTAAAGGTAATACATTCAATTACAAACACCCTACAGGTAATACATTCCATTTCTAAGACCCTACAGGTAATATTTTCCATTTCCACCACCCTACAGGTAATACATTCCATTTCCAACAACCTACAGGTAATACATTCCATTCCTAACACCCTATAGGTAATACATTGAATTTCCAACATCCTACAGGTAATACATTTCATTTCAAACACCCTACAGGTAATTACATTCCATTTCCTCCACCCTACAGGTAATACATTCCATTTCTAATACCCTACAGGTAATGGATTCAATTTCCAACACACTACAGGTAATGCATTCCATTTCTAACAACCTACAGGTAATACATTCCATTTCCACCACCCGACAGTTAATATATTCCATTTCTAACACCCTACAGGTAATACGTTCCATTTCCACCACCCTCAGGTAATACATTCCATTTCAAATACCCTACAGGTAATACATTTCATTTCCACAACCCTACAGGTATTACATTCCATTTCCAACACCCTACAGGTAATACATTCTTTCTAACACCCTAATAGTAATACATTCAATTTCTAACACCCTACAGGTAATACATTCAATTTCCAACACCCTAAAGGTAATACATTCCATTTCTAACACCCTACAGCTAATACATTCCATTTCCACCAACCTGCAGGTACTCATTCCATTTCTAAGACCCTACAGGTAATACATTCCATTTCCGCCACCCTACAGGTAATACATTAAATTTCCAGCACCCTGCAGGTAATACATTCCATTTCTAACACCCTACAGGTAATACATTCTATTTCAAAAACCCTGCAGTTAATACATTCAATTTCCACCACCCTGCAGGTAATATATTCCATTTCCAACACCCTACAGGTAATACATTCTATTTCTAACACCCTACACGTAATACATTCCATCTCCAACACCCTATAGGTAATACATTCCATTTCCACAACCCTACAGGAAATACATTCCATTTCTAAGACCCTACAGGTAATACATTCCATTTCCACCACCCTACAGGTAATACATTCCATTTTTAACACCATACTGGTAATACATTCCATTTCCACCACCCCACAGGTAATACGTTCCATTTCCAACCACCTACTGGTAATACATTCCATTCCTAACACCCTATAGGTAATACATTGAATTTCCAACATCCTACATGTAATACATTTCATTTCAAACACCCTACAGGTAATTACATTCCATTTCCTCCACCCTACAGGTAATACATTCCATTTCTAACAGCCTACAGGTAATAGATTCAATTTCCAACACACTACAGGTAATGCATTCCATTTCTAACAACCTACAGGTAATACATTCCATTTCCACCACCTGACAGTTAATATATTCCATTTCCACCACCCTACAGGTAATACATTGAACTGCCAACACCCTACAGGTAATACATTCCATTTCTAACACTGCACAGGTAATATATTCCATTTCCACCACCCTACAGGTAATACATTCCATTTCCGACAACCTACAGGTAATACATTCAATTTCCAACACCCTACAGGTAATACATTCCATTTCTAACACCCTACATGTAATAAATTCCATTTCCACAACCCTAAAGGTATTACATTCCATTTCCAACACCCCACATGTAATACATTCATTTTCCACCAGCCTGCACGTAATATGTTCCATTTCCACTACCCTGCAGGTAATACATTCAATTGCCAACACCCTACAGTTAATACATTCTTTTTCCACCACCCTACACGTAATATGTTCCATTTCCACCACCCTAAAGGTAATACATTCAACTGCCAACACCCTACAGGTAATACATTCCATTTCCAACAACCTACAGGTAATACATTCAATTTCCAACACACTACAGGTAATGCATTCCATTTCTAACAACCTACAGGTAATACATTACATTTCCACCACCCTGCACGTAATATGTTCCATTTCCAACACCTTACAGGTAATACATTCAATTTCCAACACCCTACAGGTAATACATTCTATTTCTAACACCGTACAGGTAATACATTCCATTTCCACCACCCTACAGGTAATACATTCCATTTTTAACACCCCACATGTAATAAATTCCATTTCCACAACCCTACAGGTATTACATTCCATTTCCAACCCTCTACAGGTAATACATTCTTTATAACACCCTACAGGTAATACATTCCATCTCCAACAC
Source organism: Hypanus sabinus (assembly GCF_030144855.1). Classification (NCBI taxonomy): domain Eukaryota; kingdom Metazoa; phylum Chordata; class Chondrichthyes; order Myliobatiformes; family Dasyatidae; genus Hypanus; species Hypanus sabinus. Next base: position 71,871,410 of record NC_082718.1, on the reverse strand, counting down.
TCTATAGTTAATACATTCCATTTCCACAACCCTACAGGTAATACATTCTATTACTAACACCCTACAGTTAATACATTCATTTTCCACCACCCTTCACGTAATATGTTCCATTTCCACCACCCTACAGGTAATACATTGAACTGCCATCACCCTACAGGTAATACATTCCATTTCCACCACCCTACAGGTAATATATTCCATTTCCAACACCCTACAGGTAATACATTCTATTTCTAACACCCGACTGGTAATACATTCATTTTCCACCACCCTACACATAATATGTTCCAATTCCCCCACCCTGCAGGTAATACATTCAATTGCCAACACCCTACAGGTAATACATTCCATTTCCACCACCCTACAGGTAATACATTCCATTTCTAACACCCTACAGATAATACATTCCATTTCCACCACCCTACTTGTAATACATTCAATTTCCACCACCCTACAGGTTATACATTCCATTTCTAACACCCTACAGGTAATACATTCCATTTCCAACACCCTGCAGGTAATACATTCCATTTCTAACACCCTACAGGTAATATATTCCATTTCCATCACCCTACAGGTAATACATTCCATTTCCAACAACCTACAGGTAATACATTCAATTTCCAACACCCTACAGGTAATATACTCCATTTCAAACACCCTACAGATAATACATTCCATTTCCACCACCCGACTGGTAATACATTCCATTTCTAACACCCTACAGGTAATACATTCAATTTCCAACACCCTACATGTAATACTTTCCCTTTCTAACTCCCTACAGGTAATACATTCCATTTCCAACCCCCTACAGGTAATACATTCTTTATAACACCCTACAGGTAATACATTCCATTTCCCCCACCCTACTTGTAATACATTCAATTTCCACCACCCTACAGGTTATACATTCCATTTCTAACACCCTACAGGTAATACATTCCATTTCCAACACCCTGCAGGTAATACATTCCATTTCTAACACCCTACAGGTAATACAATCCATTTCCACCACCCGACAGGTAATACATTCCATTTCCTCACCCTACAGGTAATACATTCAATTTCCAACACCCTACATGAAATACTTTCCCTTTCTAACTCCCTACAGGTAATACATTCCATTTCCACCACCCTCAGGTAATACATTCAATTTCCAATACTCTACAGGTAATAGATTCCATTTCTAACACCCTACAGGTATACGTTCCATTTCCAACTCCCTATAGGTAATACATTCCATTTCCAACACCCTACAGGTAATACATTCTATTTCAAAAACCCTGCAGTTAATACATTCAATTTCCACCACCCTGCAGGTAATATATTCCATTTCCAACACCCTACAGGTAATACATTCTATTTCTAACACCCTACACGTAATACATTCCATCTCCAACACCCTATAGGTAATACATTCCATTTCCACAACCCTACAGGAAATACATTCCATTTCTAAGACCCTACAGGTAATACATTCCATTTCCACCACCCTACAGGTAATACATTCCATTTTTAACACCATACTGGTAATACATTCCATTTCCACCACCCCACAGGTAATACGTTCCATTTCCAACCACCTACTGGTAATACATTCCATTCCTAACACCCTATAGGTAATACATTGAATTTCCAACATCCTACATGTAATACATTTCATTTCAAACACCCTACAGGTAATTACATTCCATTTCCTCCACCCTACAGGTAATACATTCCATTTCTAACAGCCTACAGGTAATAGATTCAATTTCCAACACACTACAGGTAATGCATTCCATTTCTAACAACCTACAGGTAATACATTCCATTTCCACCACCTGACAGTTAATATATTCCATTTCCACCACCCTACAGGTAATACATTGAACTGCCAACACCCTACAGGTAATACATTCCATTTCTAACACTGCACAGGTAATATATTCCATTTCCACCACCCTACAGGTAATACATTCCATTTCCGACAACCTACAGGTAATACATTCAATTTCCAACACCCTACAGGTAATACATTCCATTTCTAACACCCTACATGTAATAAATTCCATTTCCACAACCCTAAAGGTATTACATTCCATTTCCAACACCCCACATGTAATACATTCATTTTCCACCAGCCTGCACGTAATATGTTCCATTTCCACTACCCTGCAGGTAATACATTCAATTGCCAACACCCTACAGTTAATACATTCTTTTTCCACCACCCTACACGTAATATGTTCCATTTCCACCACCCTAAAGGTAATACATTCAACTGCCAACACCCTACAGGTAATACATTCCATTTCCAACAACCTACAGGTAATACATTCAATTTCCAACACACTACAGGTAATGCATTCCATTTCTAACAACCTACAGGTAATACATTACATTTCCACCACCCTGCACGTAATATGTTCCATTTCCAACACCTTACAGGTAATACATTCAATTTCCAACACCCTACAGGTAATACATTCTATTTCTAACACCGTACAGGTAATACATTCCATTTCCACCACCCTACAGGTAATACATTCCATTTTTAACACCCCACATGTAATAAATTCCATTTCCACAACCCTACAGGTATTACATTCCATTTCCAACCCTCTACAGGTAATACATTCTTTATAACACCCTACAGGTAATACATTCCATCTCCAACACTCTATAGTTAATACATTCCATTTCCACAACCCTACAGGTAATACATTCTATTACTAACACCCTACAGTTAATACATTCATTTTCCACCACCCTTCACGTAATATGTTCCATTTCCACCACCCTACAGGTAATACATTGAACTGCCATCACCCTACAGGTAATACATTCCATTTCCACCACCCTACAGGTAATATATTCCATTTCCAACACCCTACAGGTAATACATTCTATTTCTAACACCCGACTGGTAATACATTCATTTTCCACCACCCTACACATAATATGTTCCAATTCCCCCACCCTGCAGGTAATACATTCAATTGCCAACACCCTACAGGTAATACATTCCATTTCCACCACCCTACAGGTAATACATTCCATTTCTAACACCCTACAGATAATACATTCCATTTCCACCACCCTACTTGTAATACATTCAATTTCCACCACCCTACAGGTTATACATTCCATTTCTAACACCCTACAGGTAATACATTCCATTTCCAACACCCTGCAGGTAATACATTCCATTTCTAACACCCTACAGGTAATATATTCCATTTCCATCACCCTACAGGTAATACATTCCATTTCCAACAACCTACAGGTAATACATTCAATTTCCAACACCCTACAGGTAATATACTCCATTTCAAACACCCTACAGATAATACATTCCATTTCCACCACCCGACAGGTAATACATTCCATTTCGAACACCCTACAGGTAATACATTCAATTTCCAACACCCTACATGTAATACTTTCCCTTTCTAACTCCCTACAGGTAATACATTCCATTTCCAACCCCCTACAGGTAATACATTCTTTATAACACCCTACAGGTAATACATTCCATTTCCCCCACCCTACTTGTAATACATTCAATTTCCACCACCCTACAGGTTATACATTCCATTTCTAACACCCTACAGGTAATACATTCCATTTCCAACACCCTGCAGGTAATACATTCCATTTCTAACACCCTACAGGTAATACAATCCATTTCCACCACCCGACAGGTAATACATTCCATTTCCTCACCCTACAGGTAATACATTCAATTTCCAACACCCTACATGAAATACTTTCCCTTTCTAACTCCCTACAGGTAATACATTCCATTTCCACCACCCTCAGGTAATACATTCAATTTCCAATACTCTACAGGTAATAGATTCCATTTCTAACACCCTACAGGTATACGTTCCATTTCCAACTCCCTATAGGTAATACATTCCATTTCCAACAACCTAAAGGTAATACATTCAATTACAAACACCCTACAGGTAATACTTTCCATTTCTAAGACCCTACAGGTAATATTTTCCATTTCCACCACCCTACAGGTAATACATTCCATTTCCAACAACCTACAGGTAATACATTCCATTCCTAACACCCTATAGGTAATACATTGAATTTCCAACATCCTACAGGTAATACATTTCATTTCAAACACCCTACAGGTAATTACATTCCATTTCCTCCACCCTACAGGTAATACATTCCATTTCTAATACCCTACAGTTAATAGATTCAATTTCCAACACACTACAGGTAATGCATTCCATTTCTAACACCCTACAGGTAATACGTTCCATTTCCACCACCCTCAGGTAATACATTCCATTTCAAATACCCTACAGGTAATACATTTCATTTCCACAACCCTACAGGTATTACATTCCATTTCCAACACCCTACAGGTAATACATTCTTTCTAACACCCTAAAGGTAATACATTCAATTACAAACACCCTACAGGTAATACTTTCCATTTCTAAGACCCTACAGGTAATATTTTCCATTTCCACCACCCTACAGGTAATACATTCCATTTCCAACAACCTACAGGTAATACATTCCATTCCTAACACCCTATAGGTAATACATTGAATTTCCAACATCCTACAGGTAATACATTCCATTTCTAAGACCCTACAGGTAATACATTCCATTTCCGCCACCCTACAGGTAATACATTAAATTTCCAGCACCCTGCAGGTAATACATTCCATTTCTAACACCCTACAGGTAATACATTCTATTTCAAAAACCCTGCAGTTAATACATTCAATTTCCACCACCCTGCAGGTAATATATTCCATTTCCAACACCCTACAGGTAATACATTCAATTTCCAACACCCTACAGTTAATACATTCTATTTCTAACACCCTACACGTAATACATTCCATCTCCAACACCCTATAGGTAATACATTCCATTTCAAACACCCTACAGGTAATAGATTCCATTTCTAACACCCTACCGGTAATATATACCATTTCCACCAACCTACAGGTAATACATTCCATTTCCAACAACCTACAGGTAATACATTCAATTTCCAACACACTACAGGTAATGCATTCCATTTCTAACAACCTACAGGTAATACATTACATTTCCACCACCCTGCACGTAATATGTTCCATTTCCAACACCTTACAGGTAATACATTCAATTTCCAACACCCTACAGGTAATACATTCTATTTCTAACACCGTACAGGTAATACATTCCATTTCCACCACCCTACAGGTAATACATTCAATTTCCAACACCCTACAGGTAATATATTCCATTTCCACCACCCTACAGGTAATACATTCCATTTTTAACACCCTACATGTAATAAATTCCATTTCCACAACCCTACAGGTATTACATTCCATTTCCAACCCCCTACAGGTAATACATTCTTTATAACACCCTACAGGTAATACATTCCATCTCCAACACTCTATAGTTAATACATTCCATTTCCACAACCCTACAGGTAATACATTCTATTACTAACACCCTACAGTTAATACATTCATTTTCCACCACCCTTCACGTAATATGTTCCATTTCCACCACCCTACAGGTAATACATTCCATTTCCACCACCCTACAGGTAATATATTCCATTTCCAACACCCTACAGGTAATACATTCTATTTCTAACACCCGACTGGTAATACATTCATTTTCCACCACCCTTCACGTAATATGTTCCATTTCCACCACCATAAAAGGTAATACATTCCATTTCCACCACCCTACAGGTAATATATTCCATTTCCAACACCCTACAGGTAATACATTCTATTTCTAACACCCGACTGGTAATACATTCATTTTCCACCACCCTACACATAATATGTTCCAATTCCCCCACCCTGCAGGTAATACATTCAATTTCCACCACCCTACAGGTTATACATTCCATTTCTAACACCCTACAGGTAATACATTCCATTTCCAACACCCTGCAGGTAATACATTCCATTTCTAACACCCTACAGGTAATACAATCCATTTCCATCACCCTACAGGTAATACATTCCATTTCAAACACCCTACAGGTAATACATTCCATTTCCACCACCCGACAGTTAATACATTCCATTTCTAACACCCTACAGGTAATACATTCAATTTCCAACACCCTACATGTAATACTTTCCCTTTCTAACTCCCTACAGGTAATACATTCCATTTCCACCACCCTCAGGTAATACATTCAATTTCCAACACTCTACAGGTAATAGATTCCATTTCTAACACCCTACAGGTATACATTCCATTTCCAACTCCCTATAGGTAATACATTCCATTTCCAACAACCTAAAGGTAATACATTCAATTACAAACACCCTACAGGTAATACATTCCATTTCTAAGACCCTACAGGTAATATTTTCCATTTCCACCACCCTATAGGTAATACATTCCATTTCCAACAACCTACAGGTAATACATTCCATTCCTAACACCCTACAGGTAATACTTTCCATTTCTAAGACCCTACAGGTAATATTTTCCATTTCCACCACCCTACAGGTAATACATTCCATTTCCAACAACCTACAGGTAATACATTCCATTCCTAACACCCTATAGGTAATACATTGAATTTCCAACATCCTACAGGTAATACATTTCATTTCAAACACCCTACAGGTAATTACATTCCATTTCCTCCACCCTACAGGTAATACATTCCATTTCTAATACCCTACAGTTAATAGATTCAATTTCCAACACACTACAGGTAATGCATTCCATTTCTAACAACCTACAGGTAATACATTCCATTTCCACCACCCGACAGTTAATATATTCCATTTCTAACACCCTACAGGTAATACGTTCCATTTCCACCACCCTCAGGTAATACATTCCATTTCAAATACCCTACAGGTAATACATTTCATTTCCACAACCCTACAGGTATTACATTCCATTTCCAACACCCTACAGGTAATACATTCTTTCTAACACCCTAAAGGTAATACATTCAATTACAAACACCCTACAGGTAATACTTTCCATTTCTAAGACCCTACAGGTAATATTTTCCATTTCCACCACCCTACAGGTAATACATTCCATTTTTAACACCCTACATGTAATAAATTCCATTTCCACAACCCTACAGGTATTACATTCCATTTCCAACCCCCTACAGGTAATACATTCTTTATAACACCCTACAGGTAATACATTCCATCTCCAACACTCTATAGTTAATACATTCCATTTCCACAACCCTACAGGTAATACATTCTATTACTAACACCCTACAGTTAATACATTCATTTTCCACCACCCTTCACGTAATATGTTCCATTTCCACCACCCTACAGGTAATACATTCCATTTCCACCACCCTACAGGTAATATATTCCATTTCCAACACCCTACAGGTAATACATTCTATTTCTAACACCCGACTGGTAATACATTCATTTTCCACCACCCTTCACGTAATATGTTCCATTTCCACCACCCTACAGGTAATACATTCCATTTCCACCACCCTACAGGTAATATATTCCATTTCCAACACCCTACAGGTAATACATTCTATTTCTAACACCCGACTGGTAATACATTCATTTTCCACCACCCTACACATAATATGTTCCAATTCCCCCACCCTGCAGGTAATACATTCAATTTCCACCACCCTACAGGTTATACATTCCATTTCTAACACCCTACAGGTAATACATTCCATTTCCAACACCCTGCAGGTAATACATTCCATTTCTAACACCCTACAGGTAATACAATCCATTTCCATCACCCTACAGGTAATACATTCCATTTCAAACACCCTACAGGTAATACATTCCATTTCCACCACCCGACAGTTAATACATTCCATTTCTAACACCCTACAGGTAATACATTCAATTTCCAACACCCTACATGTAATACTTTCCCTTTCTAACTCCCTACAGGTAATACATTCCATTTCCACCACCCTCAGGTAATACATTCAATTTCCAACACTCTACAGGTAATAGAGTCCATTTCTAACACCCTACAGGTATACATTCCATTTCCAACTCCCTATAGGTAATACATTCCATTTCCAACAACCTAAAGGTAATACATTCAATTACAAACACCCTACAGGTAATACATTCCATTTCTAAGACCCTACAGGTAATATTTTCCATTTCCACCACCCTATAGGTAATACATTCCATTTCCAACAACCTACAGGTAATACATTCCATTCCTAACACCCTACAGGTAATACTTTCCATTTCTAAGACCCTACAGGTAATATTTTCCATTTCCACCACCCTACAGGTAATACATTCCATTTCCAACAACCTACAGGTAATACATTCCATTCCTAACACCCTATAGGTAATACATTGAATTTCCAACATCCTACAGGTAATACATTTCATTTCAAACACCCTACAGGTAATTACATTCCATTTCCTCCACCCTACAGGTAATACATTCCATTTCTAATACCCTACAGTTAATAGATTCAATTTCCAACACACTACAGGTAATGCATTCCATTTCTAACAACCTACAGGTAATACATTCCATTTCCACCACCCGACAGTTAATATATTCCATTTCTAACACCCTACAGGTAATACGTTCCATTTCCACCACCCTCAGGTAATACATTCCATTTCAAATACCCTACAGGTAATACATTTCATTTCCACAACCCTACAGGTATTACATTCCATTTCCAACACCCTACAGGTAATACATTCTTTCTAACACCCTAAAGGTAATACATTCAATTACAAACACCCTACAGGTAATACTTTCCATTTCTAAGACCCTACAGGTAATATTTTCCATTTCCACCACCCTACAGGTAATACATTCCATTCCTAACACCCTATAGGTAATACATTGAATTTCCAACATCCTACAGGTAATACATTCCATTTCCACCACCCTGCACGTAATATGTTCCATTTCCAACACCTTACAGGTAATACATTCAATTTGCAACACCCTACAGGTAATACATTCTATTTCTAACACCGTACAGGTAATACATTCCATTTCCACCACCCTACAGGTAATACATTCAATTTCCAACACCCTACAGGTAATATATTCCATTTCCACCACCCTACAGGTAATACATTCCATTTTTAACACCCTACATGTAATAAATTCCATTTCCACAACCCTACAGGTATTACATTCCATTTCCAACCCCCTACAGGTAATACATTCTTTATAACACCCTACAGGTAATACATTCCATCTCCAACACTCTATAGTTAATACATTCCATTTCCACAACCCTACAGGTAATACATTCTATTACTAACACCCTACAGTTAATACATTCATTTTCCACCACCCTTCACGTAATATGTTCCATTTCCACCACCCTACAGGTAATACATTCCATTTCCACCACCCTACAGGTAATATATTCCATTTCCAACACCCTACAGGTAATACATTCTATTTCTAACACCCGACTGGTAATACATTCATTTTCCACCACCCTACACATAATATGTTCCAATTCCCCCACCCTGCAGGTAATACATTCAATTTCCACCACCCTACAGGTTATACATTCCATTTCTAACACCCTACAGGTAATACATTCCATTTCCAACACCCTGCAGGTAATACATTCCATTTCTAACACCCTACAGGTAATACAATCCATTTCCATCACCCTACAGGTAATACATTCCATTTCAAACACCCTACAGGTAATACATTCCATTTCCACCACCCGACAGTTAATACATTCCATTTCTAACACCCTACAGGTAATACATTCAATTTCCAACACTCTACAGGTAATAGATTCCATTTCTAACAACCTACAGGTAATACATTACATTTCCACCACCCTGCACGTAATATGTTCCATTTCCAACACCTTACAGGTAATACATTCAATTACAAACACCCTACAGGTAATACATTCCATTTCTAAGACCCTACAGGTAATATTTTCCATTTCCACCACCCTATAGGTAATACATTCCATTTCCAACAACCTACAGGTAATACATTCCATTCCTAACACCCTATAGGTAATACATTGAATTTCCAACATCCTACAGGTAATACATTTCATTTCAAACACCCTACAGGTAATTACATTCCATTTCCTCCACCCTACAGGTAATACATTCCATTTCTAATACCCTACAGTTAATAGATTCAATTTCCAACACACTACAGGTAATGCATTCCATTTCTAACAACCTACAGGTAATACATTCCATTTCCACCACCCGACAGTTAATATATTCCATTTCTAACACCCTACAGGTAATACGTTCCATTTCCACCACCCTCAGGTAATACATTCCATTTCAAATACCCTACAGGTAATACATTTCATTTCCACAACCCTACAGGTATTACATTCCATTTCCAACACCCTACAGGTAATACATTCTTTCTAACACCCTAAAGGTAATACATTCAATTTCTAACACCCTACAGGTAATACATTCAATTTCCAACACCCTACAGGTAATACATTCCATTTCTAACACCCTACAGCTAATACATTCCATTTCCACCACCCTGCAGGTACTCATTCCATTTCTAAGACCCTACAGGTAATACATTCCATTTCCGCCACCCTACAGGTAATACATTAAATTTCCAGCACCCTGCAGGTAATACATTCCATTTCTAACACCCTACAGGTAATACATTCTATTTCAAAAACCCTGCAGTTAATACATTCAATTTCCACCACCCTGCAGGTAATATATTCCATTTCCAACACCCTACAGGTAATACATTCAATTTCCAACACCCTACAGGTAATACATTCTATTTCTAACACCCTACACGTAATACATTCCATCTCCAACACCCTATAGGTAATACATTCCATTTCAAACACCCTACAGGTAATAGATTCCATTTCTAACACCCTACCGGTAATATATACCATTTCCACCAACCTACAGGTAATACATTCCATTTCCAACAACCTACAGGTAATACATTCAATTTCCAACACACTACAGGTAATGCATTCCATTTCTAACAACCTACAGGTAATACATTACATTTCCACCACCCTGCACGTAATATGTTCCATTTCCAACACCTTACAGGTAATACATTCAATTTCCAACACCCTACAGGTAATACATTCCATTTCTAACACCCTACATGTAATAAATTCCATTTCCACAACCCTACAGGTATTACATTCCATTTCCAACCCCCTACAGGTAATACATTCTTTATAACACCCTACAGGTAATACATTCCATCTCCAACACTCTATAGTTAATACATTCCATTTCCACAACCCTACAGGTAATACATTCTATTACTAACACCCTACAGTTAATACATTCATTTTCCACCACCCTTCACGTAATATGTTCCATTTCCACCACCCTACAGGTAGTACATTCCATTTCCACCACCCTACAGGTAATATATTCCATTTCCAACACCCTACAGGTAATACATTCTATTTCTAACACCCGACTGGTAATACATTCATTTTCCACCACCCTACACATAATATGTTCCAATTCCCCCACCCTGCAGGTAATACATTCAATTGCCAACACCCTACAGGTAATACATTCCATTTCCAGCACCCTACAGGTAATACATTCCATTTCTAACACCCTACAGATAATACATTCCATTTCCACCTCCCTACTTGGAATACATTCAATTTCCACCACCCTACAGGTTATACATTCCATTTCTAACACCCTACAGGTAATACATTCCATTTCCAACACCCTGCAGGTAATACATTCCATTTCTAACACCCTACAGGTAATACAATCCATTTCCATCACCCTACAGGTAATACATTCCATTTCAAACACCCTACAGGTAATACATTCCATTTCCACCACCCGACAGTTAATACATTCCATTTCTAACACCCTACAGGTAATACATTCAATTTCCAACACCCTACATGTAATACTTTCCCTTTCTAACTCCCTACAGGTAATACATTCCATTTCCACCACCCTGCAGGTAATACATTCCATTTCTAACACCCTACAGGTAATATATTCCAGTTCCATCACCCTACAGGTAATATATTCCATTTCCAACAACCTACAGGTAATACATTCAATTTCCAACACCCTACAGGTAATATATTCCATTTCAAACACCCTACAGTTAATACATTCCATTTCCACCACCCGACAGGTAATACATTCCATTTCTAACACCCAACAGGTAATACATTCCATTTCCAACACCCTACAGGTAATACATTCTTTATAACACCCTACAGGTAATACATTCCATTTCCACCACCCTACTTGTAATACATTCAATTTCCACCACCCTACAGGTTATACATTCCATTTCTAACACCCTACAGGTAATACATTCCATTTCCAACACCCTGCAGGTAATACATTCCATTTCTAACACCCTACAGGTAATACAATCCATTTCCATCACCCTACAGGTAATACATTCCATTTCAAACACCCTACAGGTAATACATTCCATTTCCACCACCCGACAGTTAATACATTCCATTTCTAACACCCTACAGGTAATACATTCAATTTCCAACACCCTACATGTAATACTTTCCCTTTCTAACTCCCTACAGGTAATACATTCCATTTCCACCACCCTCAGGTAATACATTCAATTTCCAACACTCTACAGGTAATAGATTCCATTTCTAACACCCTACAGGTATACGTTCCATTTCCAACTCCCTATAGGTAATACATTCCATTTCCAACAACCTAAAGGTAATACATTCAATTACAAACACCCGACTGGTAATACATTCATTTTCCACCACCCTACACATAATATGTTCCAATTCCCCCACCCTACAGGTAATACATTCAATTGCCAACACCCTACAGTTAATACATTCTTTTTCCACCACCCTACACGTAATATGTTCCATTTCCACCACCCTAAAGGTAATACATTCAACTGCCAACACCCTACAGGTAATACATTCCATTTCTAACACCCTACAGGTAATATAGTCCATTTCAAACACCCTACAGGTAATACATTCCATTTCCACCACCCGACAGTTAATACATTCCATTTCTAACACCCTACAGGTATACGTTCCATTTCCAACTCCCTATACGTAATACATTCCATTTCCAACACCCTAAAGGTAATACATTCAATTACAAACACCCTACAGGTAATACATTCCATTTCTAAGACCCTACAGGTAATATTTTCCATTTCCACCACCCTACAGGTAATACATTCCATTTCCAACAACCTACAGGTAATACATTCCATTCCTAACACCCTATAGGTAATACATTGAATTTCCAACATCCTACAGGTAATACATTTCATTTCAAACACCCTACAGGTAATTACATTCCATTTCCTCCACCCTACAGGTAATACATTCCATTTCTAATACCCTACAGGTAATGGATTCAATTTCCAACACACTACAGGTAATGCATTCCATTTCTAACAACCTACAGGTAATACATTCCATTTCCACCACCCGACAGTTAATATATTCCATTTCTAACACCCTACAGGTAATACGTTCCATTTCCACCACCCTCAGGTAATACATTCCATTTCAAATACCCTACAGGTAATACATTTCATTTCCACAACCCTACAGGTATTACATTCCATTTCCAACAACCTAAAGGTAATACATTCAATTACAAACACCCTACAGGTAATACATTCCATTTCTAAGACCCTACAGGTAATATTTTCCATTTCCACCACCCTATAGGTAATACATTCCATTTCCAACAACCTACAGGTAATACATTCCATTCCTAACACCCTACAGGTAATACTTTCCATTTCTAAGACCCTACAGGTAATATTTTCCATTTCCACCACCCTACAGGTAATACATTCCATTTCCAACAACCTACAGGTAATACATTCCATTCCTAACACCCTATAGGTAATACATTGAATTTCCAACATCCTACAGGTAATACATTTCATTTCAAACACCCTACAGGTAATTACATTCCATTTCCTCCACCCTACAGGTAATACATTCCATTTCTAATACCCTACAGTTAATAGATTCAATTTCCAACACACTACAGGTAATGCATTCCATTTCTAACAACCTACAGGTAATACATTCCATTTCCACCACCCGACAGTTAATATATTCCATTTCTAACACCCTACAGGTAATACGTTCCATTTCCACCACCCTCAGGTAATACATTCCATTTCAAATACCCTACAGGTAATACATTTCATTTCCACAACCCTACAGGTATTACATTCCATTTCCAACACCCTACAGGTAATACATTCTTTCTAACACCCTAAAGGTAATACATTCAATTACAAACACCCTACAGGTAATACTTTCCATTTCTAAGACCCTACAGGTAATATTTTCCATTTCCACCACCCTACAGGTAATACATTCCATTCCTAACACCCTATAGGTAATACATTGAATTTCCAACATCCTACAGGTAATACATTCCATTTCTAAGACCCTACAGGTAATACATTCCATTTCCGCCACCCTACAGGTAATACATTAAATTTCCAGCACCCTGCAGGTAATACATTCCATTTCTAACACCCTACAGGTAATACATTCTATTTCAAAAACCCTGCAGTTAATACATTCAATTTCCACCACCCTGCAGGTAATATATTCCATTTCCAACACCCTACAGGTAATACATTCAATTTCCAACACCCTACAGTTAATACATTCTATTTCTAACACCCTACACGTAATACATTCCATCTCCAACACCCTATAGGTAATACATTCCATTTCAAACACCCTACAGGTAATAGATTCCATTTCTAACACCCTACCGGTAATATATACCATTTCCACCAACCTACAGGTAATACATTCCATTTCCAACAACCTACAGGTAATACATTCAATTTCCAACACACTACAGGTAATGCATTCCATTTCTAACAACCTACAGGTAATACATTACATTTCCACCACCCTGCACGTAATATGTTCCATTTCCAACACCTTACAGGTAATACATTCAATTTGCAACACCCTACAGGTAATACATTCTATTTCTAACACCGTACAGGTAATACATTCCATTTCCACCACCCTACAGGTAATACATTCAATTTCCAACACCCTACAGGTAATATATTCCATTTCCACCACCCTACAGGTAATACATTCCATTTTTAACACCCTACATGTAATAAATTCCATTTCCACAACCCTACAGGTATTACATTCCATTTCCAACCCCCTACAGGTAATACATTCTTTATAACACCCTACAGGTAATACATTCCATCTCCAACACTCTATAGTTAATACATTCCATTTCCACAACCCTACAGGTAATACATTCTATTACTAACACCCTACAGTTAATACATTCATTTTCCACCACCCTTCACGTAATATGTTCCATTTCCACCACCCTACAGGTAATACATTCCATTTCCACCACCCTACAGGTAATATATTCCATTTCCAACACCCTACAGGTAATACATTCTATTTCTAACACCCGACTGGTAATACATTCATTTTCCACCACCCTACACATAATATGTTCCAATTCCCCCACCCTGCAGGTAATACATTCAATTTCCACCACCCTACAGGTTATACATTCCATTTCTAACACCCTACAGGTAATACATTCCATTTCCAACACCCTGCAGGTAATACATTCCATTTCTAACACCCTACAGGTAATACAATCCATTTCCATCACCCTACAGGTAATACATTCCATTTCAAACACCCTACAGGTAATACATTCCATTTCCACCACCCGACAGTTAATACATTCCATTTCTAACACCCTACAGGTAATACATTCAATTTCCAACACTCTACAGGTAATAGATTCCATTTCTAACACCCTACAGGTATACGTTCCATTTCCAACTCCCTATAGGTAATACATTCCATTTCCAACAACCTAAAGGTAATACATTCAATTACAAACACCCTACAGGTAATACATTCCATTTCTAAGACCCTACAGGTAATATTTTCCATTTCCACCACCCTATAGGTAATACATTCCATTTCCAACAACCTACAGGTAATACATTCCATTCCTAACACCCTATAGGTAATACATTGAATTTCCAACATCCTACAGGTAATACATTTCATTTCAAACACCCTACAGGTAATTACATTCCATTTCCTCCACCCTACAGGTAATACATTCCATTTCTAATACCCTACAGTTAATAGATTCAATTTCCAACACACTACAGGTAATGCATTCCATTTCTAACAACCTACAGGTAATACATTCCATTTCCACCACCCGACAGTTAATATATTCCATTTCTAACACCCTACAGGTAATACGTTCCATTTCCACCACCCTCAGGTAATACATTCCATTTCAAATACCCTACAGGTAATACATTTCATTTCCACAACCCTACAGGTATTACATTCCATTTCCAACACCCTACAGGTAATACATTCTTTCTAACACCCTAAAGGTAATACATTCAATTTCTAACACCCTACAGGTAATACATTCAATTTCCAACACCCTACAGGTAATACATTCCATTTCTAACACCCTACAGCTAATACATTCCATTTCCACCACCCTGCAGGTACTCATTCCATTTCTAAGACCCTACAGGTAATACATTCCATTTCCGCCACCCTACAGGTAATACATTAAATTTCCAGCACCCTGCAGGTAATACATTCCATTTCTAACACCCTACAGGTAATACATTCTATTTCAAAAACCCTGCAGTTAATACATTCAATTTCCACCACCCTGCAGGTAATATATTCCATTTCCAACACCCTACAGGTAATACATTCAATTTCCAACACCCTACAGGTAATACATTCTATTTCTAACACCCTACACGTAATACATTCCATCTCCAACACTCTATAGTTAATACATTCCATTTCCACAACCCTACAGGTAATACATTCTATTACTAACACCCTACAGTTAATACATTCATTTTCCACCACCCTTCACGTAATATGTTCCATTTCCAACAACCTACAGGTAATACATTCAATTTCCAACACACTACAGGTAATGCATTCCATTTCTAACAACCTACAGGTAATACATTACATTTCCACCACCCTGCACGTAATATGTTCCATTTCCAACACCTTACAGGTAATACATTCAATTTCCAACACCCTACAGGTAATACATTCCATTTCTAACACCCTACATGTAATAAATTCCATTTCCACAACCCTACAGGTATTACATTCCATTTCCAACCCCCTACAGGTAATACATTCTTTATAACACCCTACAGGTAATACATTCCATCTCCAACACTCTATAGTTAATACATTCCATTTCCACAACCCTACAGGTAATACATTCTATTACTAACACCCTACAGTTAATACATTCATTTTCCACCACCCTTCACGTAATATGTTCCATTTCCACCACCCTACAGGTAGTACATTCCATTTCCACCACCCTACAGGTAATATATTCCATTTCCAACACCCTACAGGTAATACATTCTATTTCTAACACCCGACTGGTAATACATTCATTTTCCACCACCCTACACATAATATGTTCCAATTCCCCCACCCTGCAGGTAATACATTCAATTGCCAACACCCTACAGGTAATACATTCCATTTCCAGCACCCTACAGGTAATACATTCCATTTCTAACACCCTACAGATAATACATTCCATTTCCACCTCCCTACTTGGAATACATTCAATTTCCACCACCCTACAGGTTATACATTCCATTTCTAACACCCTACAGGTAATACATTCCATTTCCAACACCCTGCAGGTAATACATTCCATTTCTAACACCCTACAGGTAATACAATCCATTTCCATCACCCTACAGGTAATACATTCCATTTCAAACACCCTACAGGTAATACATTCCATTTCCACCACCCGACAGTTAATACATTCCATTTCTAACACCCTACAGGTAATACATTCAATTTCCAACACCCTACATGTAATACTTTCCCTTTCTAACTCCCTACAGGTAATACATTCCATTTCCACCACCCTGCAGGTAATACATTCCATTTCTAACACCCTACAGGTAATATATTCCAGTTCCATCACCCTACAGGTAATATATTCCATTTCCAACAACCTACAGGTAATACATTCAATTTCCAACACCCTACAGGTAATATATTCCATTTCAAACACCCTACAGTTAATACATTCCATTTCCACCACCCGACAGGTAATACATTCCATTTCTAACACCCAACAGGTAATACATTCCATTTCCAACACCCTACAGGTAATACATTCTTTATAACACCCTACAGGTAATACATTCCATTTCCACCACCCTACTTGTAATACATTCAATTTCCACCACCCTACAGGTTATACATTCCATTTCTAACACCCTACAGGTAATACATTCCATTTCCAACACCCTGCAGGTAATACATTCCATTTCTAACACCCTACAGGTAATACAATCCATTTCCATCACCCTACAGGTAATACATTCCATTTCAAACACCCTACAGGTAATACATTCCATTTCCACCACCCGACAGTTAATACATTCCATTTCTAACACCCTACAGGTAATACATTCAATTTCCAACACCCTACATGTAATACTTTCCCTTTCTAACTCCCTACAGGTAATACATTCCATTTCCACCACCCTCAGGTAATACATTCAATTTCCAACACTCTACAGGTAATAGATTCCATTTCTAACACCCTACAGGTATACGTTCCATTTCCAACTCCCTATAGGTAATACATTCCATTTCCAACAACCTAAAGGTAATACATTCAATTACAAACACCCGACTGGTAATACATTCATTTTCCACCACCCTACACATAATATGTTCCAATTCCCCCACCCTACAGGTAATACATTCAATTGCCAACACCCTACAGTTAATACATTCTTTTTCCACCACCCTACACGTAATATGTTCCATTTCCACCACCCTAAAGGTAATACATTCAACTGCCAACACCCTACAGGTAATACATTCCATTTCTAACACCCTACAGGTAATATAGTCCATTTCAAACACCCTACAGGTAATACATTCCATTTCCACCACCCGACAGTTAATACATTCCATTTCTAACACCCTACAGGTATACGTTCCATTTCCAACTCCCTATAGGTAATACATTCCATTTCCAACACCCTAAAGGTAATACATTCAATTACAAACACCCTACAGGTAATACATTCCATTTCTAAGACCCTACAGGTAATATTTTCCATTTCCACCACCCTACAGGTAATACATTCCATTTCCAACAACCTACAGGTAATACATTCCATTCCTAACACCCTATAGGTAATACATTGAATTTCCAACATCCTACAGGTAATACATTTCATTTCAAACACCCTACAGGTAATTACATTCCATTTCCTCCACCCTACAGGTAATACATTCCATTTCTAATACCCTACAGGTAATGGATTCAATTTCCAACACACTACAGGTAATGCATTCCATTTCTAACAACCTACAGGTAATACATTCCATTTCCACCACCCGACAGTTAATATATTCCATTTCTAACACCCTACAGGTAATACGTTCCATTTCCACCACCCTCAGGTAATACATTCCATTTCAAATACCCTACAGGTAATACATTTCATTTCCACAACCCTACAGGTATTACATTCCATTTCCAACAACCTACAGGTAATACATTCCATTCCTAACACCCTATAGGTAATACATTGAATTTCCAACATCCTACAGGTAATACATTTCATTTCAAACACCCTACAGGTAATTACATTCCATTTCCTCCACCCTACAGGTAATACATTCCATTTCTAATACCCTACAGGTAATGGATTCAATTTCCAACACACTACTGGTAATGCATTCCATTTCTAACAACCTACAGGTAATACATTCCATTTCCACCACCCGACAGTTAATATATTCCATTTCTAACACCCTACAGGTAATACGTTCCATTTCCACCACCCTCAGGTAATACATTCCATTTCAAATACCCTACAGGTAATACATTTCATTTCCACAACCCTACAGGTATTACATTCCATTTCCAACACCCTACAGGTAATACATTCTTTCTAACACCCTAATAGTAATACATTCAATTTCTAACACCCTACAGGTAATACATTCAATTTCCAACACCCTAAAGGTAATACATTCCATTTCTAACACCCTACAGCTAATTCATTCCATTTCCACCAACCTGCAGGTACTCATTCCATTTCTAAGACCCTACAGGTAATACATTCCATTTCCGCCACCCTACAGGTAATACATTAAATTTCCAGCACCCTGCAGGTAATACATTCCATTTCTAACACCCTACAGGTAATACATTCTATTTCAAAAACCCTGCAGTTAATACATTCAATTTCCACCACCCTGCAGGTAATATATTCCATTTCCAACACCCTACAGGTAATACATTCTATTTCTAACACCCTACACGTAATACATTCCATCTCCAACACCCTATAGGTAGTACATTCCATTTCCACAACCCTACAGGAAATACATTCCATTTCTAAGACCCTACAGGTAATACATTCCATTTCCACCACCCTACAGGTAATACATTCCATTTTTAACACCATACTGGTAATACATTCCATTTCCACCACCCCACAGGTAATACGTTCCATTTCCAACCACCTACTGGTAATACATTCCAATCATAACACCCTATAGGTAATACATTGAATTTCCAACATCCTACATGTAATACATTTCATTTCAAACACCCTACAGGTAATTACATTCCATTTCCTCCACCCTACAGGTAATACATTCCATTTCTAACAGCCTACAGGTAATAGATTCAATTTCCAACACACTACAGGTAATGCATTCCATTTCTAACAACCTACAGGGAATACATTCCATTTCCACCACCTGACAGTTAATATATTCCATTTCCACCACCCTACAGGTAATACATTGAACTGCCAACACCCTACAGGTAATACATTCCATTTCTAACACTGCACAGGTAATATATTCCATTTCCACCACCCTACAGGTAATACATTCCATTTCCGACAACCTACAGGTAATACATTCAATTTCCAACACCCTACAGGTAATACATTCCATTTCTAACACCCTACATGTAATAAATTCCATTTCCACAACCCTAAAGGTATTACATTCCATTTCCAACACCCCACATGTAATACATTCATTTTCCACCAGCCTACACGTAATATGTTCCATTTCCACTACCCTGCAGGTAATACATTCAACTGCCACCACCCTACAGGTATTACATTCAATTTCCAACACCCTACAGGTAATACATTCCATTTCCACCACCCTACAGGTAATAGATTCCATTTCTAACACCCTACAGGTATACGTTCCATTTCCACCACCCTACAGGTAATACATTCCATTTCTAACACCCTACAGGTAATACATTCCATTTCCACCACCCTGCAGGTAATACATTCAATTTCCAACACCCTGCAGGTAATACATTCTATTTCTAACACCCGACAGGTAATACATTCATTTTCCACCACCCTACACATAATATGTTCCATTTCCACCACCCTACAGGTAATACATTCAATTGCCAACACCCTAGAGGTAATACATTCCATTTCCAAGACCCTACAGGTAATACATAGCATTTCTAACAACCTACAGGCAATACATTCCATTTCAAACATCCTACAAGTAATAGATTCCATTTCCAACACCCTACCGGTAATATATACCATTTCCACCAACCTACAGGTAATACATTCCATTTCCAACAACCTACAGGTAATACATTCAATTTCCAACACACTACAGGTAATGCATTCCATTTCTAACAACCTACAGGTAATACATTACATTTCCACCACCCTGCACGTAATATGTTCCATTTCCAACACCTTACAGGTAATACATTCAATTTCCAACACCCTACAGGTAATACATTCTATTTCTAACACCGTACAGGTAATACATTCCATTTCCACCACCCTACAGGTAATACATTCCATTTTTAACACCCCACATGTAATAAATTCCATTTCCACAACCCTACAGGTATTACATTCCATTTCCAACCCTCTACAGGTAATACATTCTTTATAACACCCTACAGGTAATACATTCCATCTCCAACACTCTATAGTTAATACATTCCATTTCCACAACCCTACAGGTAATACATGCTATTACTAACACCCTACAGTTAATACATTCATTTTCCACCACCCTTCACGTAATATGTTCCATTTCCACCACCCTACAGGTAATACATTGAACTGCCATCACCCTACAGGTAATACATTCCATTTCCACCACCCTACAGGTAATATATTCCATTTCCAACACCCTACAGGTAATACATTCTATTTCTAACACCCGACTGGTAATACATTCATTTTCCACCACCCTACACATAATATGTTCCAATTCCCCCACCCTGCAGGTAATACATTCAATTGCCAACACCCTACAGGTAATACATTCCATTTCCACCACCCTACAGGTAATACATTCCATTTCTAACACCCTACAGATAATACATTCCATTTCCACCACCCTACTTGTAATACATTCAATTTCCACCACCCTACAGGTTATACATTCCATTTCTAACACCCTACAGGTAATACATTCCATTTCCAACACCCTGCAGGTAATACATTCCATTTCTAACACCCTACAGGTAATATATTCCATTTCCATCACCCTACAGGTAATACATTCCATTTCCAACAACCTACAGGTAATACATTCAATTTCCAACACCCTACAGGTAATATACTCCATTTCAAACACCCTACAGATAATACATTCCATTTCCACCACCCGACAGGTAATACATTCCATTTCCAAGACCCTACAGGTAATACATAGCATTTCTAACAACCTACAGGCAATACATTCCATTTCAAACATCCTACAAGTAATAGATTCCATTTCCAACACCCTACCGGTAATATATACCATTTCCACCAACCTACAGGTAATACATTCCATTTCCAACAACCTACAGGTAATACATTCAATTTCCAACACACTACAGGTAATGCATTCCATTTCTAACAACCTACAGGTAATACATTACATTTCCACCACCCTGCACGTAATATGTTCCATTTCCAACACCTTACAGGTAATACATTCAATTTCCAACACCCTACAGGTAATACATTCTATTTCTAACACCGTACAGGTAATACATTCCATTTCCACCACCCTACAGGTAATACATTCCATTTTTAACACCCCACATGTAATAAATTCCATTTCCACAACCCTACAGGTATTACATTCCATTTCCAACCCTCTACAGGTAATACATTCTTTATAACACCCTACAGGTAATACATTCCATCTCCAACACTCTATAGTTAATACATTCCATTTCCACAACCCTACAGGTAATACATGCTATTACTAACACCCTACAGTTAATACATTCATTTTCCACCACCCTTCACGTAATATGTTCCATTTCCACCACCCTACAGGTAATACATTGAACTGCCATCACCCTACAGGTAATACATTCCATTTCCACCACCCTACAGGTAATATATTCCATTTCCAACACCCTACAGGTAATACATTCTATTTCTAACACCCGACTGGTAATACATTCATTTTCCACCACCCTACACATAATATGTTCCAATTCCCCCACCCTGCAGGTAATACATTCAATTGCCAACACCCTACAGGTAATACATTCCATTTCCACCACCCTACAGGTAATACATTCCATTTCTAACACCCTACAGATAATACATTCCATTTCCACCACCCTACTTGTAATACATTCAATTTCCACCACCCTACAGGTTATACATTCCATTTCTAACACCCTACAGGTAATACATTCCATTTCCAACACCCTGCAGGTAATACATTCCATTTCTAACACCCTACAGGTAATATATTCCATTTCCATCACCCTACAGGTAATACATTCCATTTCCAACAACCTACAGGTAATACATTCAATTTCCAACACCCTACAGGTAATATACTCCATTTCAAACACCCTACAGATAATACATTCCATTTCCACCACCCGACAGGTAATACATTCCATTTCTAACACCCTACAGGTAATACATTCAATTTCCAACACCCTACATGTAATACTTTCCCTTTCTAACTCCCTACAGGTAATACATTCCATTTCCAACCCCCTACAGGTAATACATTCTTTATAACACCCTACAGGTAATACATTCCATTTCCCCCACCCTACTTGTAATACATTCAATTTCCACCACCCTACAGGTTATACATTCCATTTCTAACACCCTACAGGTAATACATTCCATTTCCAACACCCTGCAGGTAATACATTCCATTTCTAACACCCTACAGGTAATACAATCCATTTCCACCACCCTCAGGTAATACATTCCATTTCCTCACCCTACAGGTAATACATTCAATTTCCAACACCCTACATGAAATACTTTCCCTTTCTAACTCCCTACAGGTAATACATTCCATTTCCACCACCCTCAGGTAATACATTCAATTTCCAACACTCTACAGGTAATAGATTCCATTTCTAACACCCTACAGGTATACGTTCCATTTCCAACTCCCTATAGGTAATACATTCCATTTCCAACAACCTAAAGGTAATACATTCAATTACAAACACCCTACAGGTAATACTTTCCATTTCTAAGACCCTACAGGTAATATTTTCCATTTCCACCACCCTACAGGTAATACATTCCATTTCCAACAACCTACAGGTAATACATTCCATTCCTAACACCCTATAGGTAATACATTGAATTTCCAACATCCTACAGGTAATACATTTCATTTCAAACACCCTACAGGTAATTACATTCCATTTCCTCCACCCTACAGGTAATACATTCCATTTCTAATACCCTACAGTTAATAGATTCAATTTCCAACACACTACAGGTAATGCATTCCATTTCTAACAACCTACAGGTAATACATTCCATTTCCACCACCCGACAGTTAATATATTCCATTTCTAACACCCTACAGGTAATACGTTCCATTTCCACCACCCTCAGGTAATACATTCCATTTCAAATACCCTACAGGTAATACATTTCATTTCCACAACCCTACAGGTATTACATTCCATTTCCAACACCCTACAGGTAATACATTCTTTCTAACACCCTAAAGGTAATACATTCAATTACAAACACCCTACAGGTAATACTTTCCATTTCTAAGACCCTACAGGTAATATTTTCCATTTCCACCACCCTACAGGTAATACATTCCATTTCCAACAACCTACAGGTAATACATTCCATTCCTAACACCCTATAGGTAATACATTGAATTTCCAACATCCTACAGGTAATACATTCCATTTCTAAGACCCTACAGGTAATACATTCCATTTCCGCCACCCTACAGGTAATACATTAAATTTCCAGCACCCTGCAGGTAATATATTCCATTTCCACCAACCTACAGGTAATACATTCCATTTCCAACAACCTACAGGTAATACATTCAATTTCCAACACACTACAGGTAATGCATTCCATTTCTAACAACCTACAGGTAATACATTACATTTCCGCACCCTGCACGTAATATGTTCCATTTCCAACACCTTACAGGTAATACATTCAATTTCCAACACCCTACAGGTAATACATTCTATTTCTAACACCGTACAGGTAATACATTCCATTTCCACCACCCTACAGGTAATACATTCAATTTCCAACACCCTACAGGTAATATATTCCATTTCCACCACCCTACAGGTAATACATTCCATTTTTAACACCCTACATGTAATAAATTCCATTTCCACAACCCTACAGGTATTACATTCCATTTCCAACCCCCTACAGGTAATACATTCTTTATAACACCCTACAGGTAATACATTCCATCTCCAACACTCTATAGTTAATACATTCCATTTCCACCACCCTACAGGTAATACATTCCATTTCCACCACCCTACAGGTAATATATTCCATTTCCAACACCCTACAGGTAATACATTCTATTTCTAACACCCGACTGGTAATACATTCATTTTCCACCACCCTACACATAATATGTTCCAATTCCCCCACCCTGCAGGTAATACATTCAATTTCCACCACCCTACAGGTTATACATTCCATTTCTAACACCCTACAGGTAATACATTCCATTTCCAACACCCTGCAGGTAATACATTCCATTTCTAACACCCTACAGGTAATACAATCCATTTCCATCACCCTACAGGTAATACATTCCATTTCAAACACCCTACAGGTAATACATTCCATTTCCACCACCCGACAGTTAATACATTCCATTTCTAACACCCTACAGGTAATACATTCAATTTCCAACACCCTACATGTAATACTTTCCCTTTCTAACTCCCTACAGGTAATACATTCCATTTCCACCACCCTCAGGTAATACATTCAATTTCCAACACTCTACAGGTAATAGATTCCATTTCTAACACCCTACAGGTATACGTTCCATTTCCAACTCCCTATAGGTAATACATTCCATTTCCAACAACCTAAAGGTAATACATTCAATTACAAACACCCTACAGGTAATACATTCCATTTCTAAGACCCTACAGGTAATATTTTCCATTTCCACCACCCTATAGGTAATACATTCCATTTCCAACAACCTACAGGTAATACATTCCATTCCTAACACCCTATAGGTAATACATTGAATTTCCAACATCCTACAGGTAATACATTTCATTTCAAACACCCTACAGGTAATTACATTCCATTTCCTCCACCCTACAGGTAATACATTCCATTTCTAATACCCTACAGTTAATAGATTCAATTTCCAACACACTACAGGTAATGCATTCCATTTCTAACAACCTACAGGTAATACATTCCATTTCCACCACCCGACAGTTAATATATTCCATTTCTAACACCCTACAGGTAATACGTTCCATTTCCACCACCCTCAGGTAATACATTCCATTTCAAATACCCTACAGGTAATACATTTCATTTCCACAACCCTACAGGTATTACATTCCATTTCCAACACCCTACAGGTAATCCATTCTTTCTAACACCCTAAAGGTAATACATTCAATTACAAACACCCTACAGGTAATACTTTCCATTTCTAAGACCCTACAGGTAATATTTTCCATTTCCACCACCCTACAGGTAATACATTCCATTTCCAACAACCTACAGGTAATACATTCCATTCCTAACACCCTATAGGTAATACATTGAATTTCCAACATCCTACAGGTAATACATTCCATTTCTAAGACCCTACAGGTAATACATTCCATTTCCGCCACCCTACAGGTAATACATTAAATTTCCAGCACCCTGCAGGTAATACATTCCATTTCTAACACCCTACAGGTAATACATTCTATTTCAAAAACCCTGCAGTTAATACATTCAATTTCCACCACCCTGCAGGTAATATATTCCATTTCCAACACCCTACAGGTAATACATTCAATTTCCAACACCCTACAGTTAATACATTCTATTTCTAACACCCTACACGTAATACATTCCATCTCCAACACCCTATAGGTAATACATTCCATTTCAAACACCCTACAGGTAATAGATTCCATTTCTAACACCCTACCGGTAATATATACCATTTCCACCAACCTACAGGTAATACATTCCATTTCCAACAACCTACAGGTAATACATTCAATTTCCAACACACTACAGGTAATGCATTCCATTTCTAACAACCTACAGGTAATACATTACATTTCCACCACCCTGCACGTAATATGTTCCATTTCCAACACCTTACAGGTAATACATTCAATTTCCAACACCCTACAGGTAATACATTCTATTTCTAACACCGTACAGGTAATACATTCCATTTCCACCACCCTACAGGTAATACATTCAATTTCCAACACCCTACAGGTAATATATTCCATTTCCACCACCCTACAGGTAATACATTCCATTTTTAACACCCTACATGTAATAAATTCCATTTCCACAACCCTACAGGTATTACATTCCATTTCCAACCCCCTACAGGTAATACATTCTTTATAACACCCTACAGGTAATACATTCCATCTCCAACACTCTATAGTTAATACATTCCATTTCCACAACCCTACAGGTAATACATTCTATTACTAACACCCTACAGTTAATACATTCATTTTCCACCACCCTTCACGTAATATGTTCCATTTCCACCACCCTACAGGTAATACATTCCATTTCCACCACCCTACAGGTAATATATTCCATTTCCAACACCCTACAGGTAATACATTCTATTTCTAACACCCGACTGGTAATACATTCATTTTCCACCACCCTACACATAATATGTTCCAAATCCCCCACCCTGCAGGTAATACATTCAATTTCCACCACCCTACAGGTTATACATTCCATTTCTAACACCCTACAGGTAATACATTCCATTTCCAACACCCTGCAGGTAATACATTCCATTTCTAACACCCTACAGGTAATACAATCCATTTCCATCACCCTACAGGTAATACATTCCATTTCAAACACCCTACAGGTAATACATTCCATTTCCACCACCCGACAGTTAATACATTCCATTTCTAACACCCTACAGGTAATACATTCAATTTCCAACACCCTACATGTAATACTTTCCCTTTCTAACTCCCTACAGGTAATACATTCCATTTCCACCACCCTCAGGTAATACATTCAATTTCCAACACTCTACAGGTAATTGATTCCATTTCTAACACCCTACACGTATACGTTCCATTTCCAACTCCCTATAGGTAATACATTCCATTTCCAACAACCTAAAGGTAATACATTCAATTACAAACACCCTACAGGTAATACATTCCATTTCTAAGACCCTACAGGTAATATTTTCCATTTCCACCACCCTATAGGTAATACATTCCATTTCCAACAACCTACAGGTAATACATTCCATTCCTAACACCCTATAGGTAATACATTGAATTTCCAACATCCTACAGGTAATACATTTCATTTCAAACACCCTACAGGTAATTACATTCCATTTCCTCCACCCTACAGGTAATACATTCCATTTCTAATACCCTACAGTTAATAGATTCAATTTCCAACACACTACAGGTAATGCATTCCATTTCTAACAACCTACAGGTAATACATTCCATTTCCACCACCCGACAGTTAATATATTCCATTTCTAACACCCTACAGGTAATACGTTCCATTTCCACCACCCTCAGGTAATACATTCCATTTCAAATACCCTACAGGTAATACATTTCATTTCCACAACCCTACAGGTATTACATTCCATTTCCAACACCCTACAGGTAATACATTCTTTCTAACACCCTAAAGGTAATACATTCAATTTCTAACACCCTACAGGTAATACATTCAATTTCCAACACCCTACAGGTAATACATTCCATTTCTAACACCCTACAGCTAATACATTCCATTTCCACCACCCTGCAGGTACTCATTCCATTTCTAAGAACCTACAGGTAATACATTCCATTTCCGCCACCCTACAGGTAATACATTAAATTTCCAGCACCCTGCAGGTAATACATTCCATTTCTAACACCCTACAGGTAATACATTCTATTTCAAAAACCCTGCAGTTAATACATTCAATTTCCACCACCCTGCAGGTAATATATTCCATTTCCAACACCCTACAGGTAATACATTCAATTTCCAACACCCTACAGGTAATACATTCTATTTCTAACACCCTACACGTAATACATTCCATCTCCAACACCCTATAGGTAATACATTCCATTTCCACCACCCTACAGGTAATACATTCCATTTCTAACACCCTACCGGTAATACATTCCATTTCTAACACCCTACAGCTAATACATTCCATTTCCACCACCCTGCAGGTACTCATTCCATTTCTAAGAACCTACAGGTAATACATTCCATTTCCGCCACCCTACAGGTAATACATTAAATTTCCAGCACCCTGCAGGTAATACATTCCATTTCTAACACCCTACAGGTAATACATTCTATTTCAAAAACCCTGTAGTTAATACATTCAATTTCCACCACCCTGCAGGTAATATATTCCATTTCCAACACCCTACAGGTAATACATTCAATTTCCAACACCCTACAGGTAATACATTCTATTTCTAACACCCTACACGTAATACATTCCATCTCCAACACCCTATAGGTAATACATTCCATTTCCACCACCCTACAGGTAATACATTCCATTTCTAACACCCTACCGGTAATATATACCATTTCCACCAACCTACAGGTAATACATTCCATTTCCAACAACCTACAGGTAATACATTCAATTTCCAACACACTACAGGTAATGCATTCCATTTCTAACAACCTACAGGTAATACATTACATTTCCACCACCCTGCACGTAATATGTTCCATTTCCAACACCTTACAGGTAATACATTCAATTTCCAACACCCTACAGGTAATACATTCCATTTCTAACACCCTACATGTAATAAATTCCATTTCCACAACCCTACAGGTATTACATTCCATTTCCAACGCCCTACAGGTAATACATTCTTTATAACACCCTACAGGTAATACATTCCATCTCCAACACTCTATAGTTAATACATTCCATTTCCACAACCCTACAGGTAATACATTCTATTACTAACACCCTACAGTTAATACATTCATTTTCCACCACCCTTCACGTAATATGTTCCATTTCCACCACCCTACAGGTAGTACATTCCATTTCCACCACCCTACAGGTAATATATTCCATTTCCAACACCCTACAGGTAATACATTCTATTTCTAACACCCGACTGGTAATACATTCATTTTCCACCACCCTACACATAATATGTTCCAATTCCCCCACCCTGCAGGTAATACATTCAATTGCCAACACCCTACAGGTAATACATTCCATTTCCACCACCCTACAGGTAATACATTCCATTTCTAACACCCTACAGATAATACATTCCATTTCCACCTCCCTACTTGGAATACATTCAATTTCCACCACCCTACAGGTTATACATTCCATTACTAACACCCTACAGGTAATACATTCCATTTCCAACACCCTGCAGGTAATACATTCCATTTCTAACACCCTACAGGTAATATATTCCAGTTCCATCACCCTACAGGTAATATATTCCATTTCCAACAACCTACAGGTAATACATTCAATTTCCAACACCCTACAGGTAATATATTCCATTTCAAACACCCTACAGTTAATACATTCCATTTCCACCACCCGACAGGTAATACATTCCATTTCTAACACCCAACAGGTAATACATTCCATTTCCAACACCCTACAGGTAATACATTCTTTATAACACCCTACAGGTAATACATTCCATTTCCACCACCCTACTTGTAATACATTCAATTTCCACCACCCTACAGGTTATACATTCCATTTCTAACACCCTACAGGTAATACATTCCATTTCCAACACCCTGCAGGTAATACATTCCATTTCTAACACCCTACAGGTAATACAATCCATTTCCATCACCCTACAGGTAATACATTCCATTTCAAACACCCTACAGGTAATACATTCCATTTCCACCACCCGACAGTTAATACATTCCATTTCTAACACCCTACAGGTAATACATTCAATTTCCAACACCCTACATGTAATACTTTCCCTTTCTAACTCCCTACAGGTAATACATTCCATTTCCACCACCCTCAGGTAATACATTCAATTTCCAACACTCTACAGGTAATAGATTCCATTTCTAACACCCTACAGGTATACGTTCCATTTCCAACTCCCTATAGGTAATACATTCCATTTCCAACAACCTAAAGGTAATACATTCAATTACAAACACCCTACAGGTAATACATTCCATTTCTAAGACCCTACATGTAATATTTTCCATTTCCACCACCCTATAGGTAATACATTCCATTTCCAACAACCTACAGGTAATACATTCCATTCCTAACACCCTATAGGTAATACATTGAATTTCCAACATCCTACAGGTAATACATTTCATTTCAAACACCCTACAGGTAATTACATTCCATTTCCTCCACCCTACAGGTAATACATTCCATTTCTAATACCCTACAGTTAATAGATTCAATTTCCAACACACTACAGGTAATGCATTCCATTTCTAACAACCTACAGATAATACATTCCATTTCCACCACCCGACAGTTAATATATTCCATTTCTAACACCCTACAGGTAATACGTTCCATTTCCACCACCCTCAGGTAATACATTCCATTTCAAATACCCTACAGGTAATACATTTCATTTCCACAACCCTACAGGTATTACATTCCATTTCCAACACCCTACAGGTAATACATTCTTTCTAACACCCTAAAGGTAATACATTCAATTTCTAACACCCTACAGGTAATACATTCAATTTCCAACACCCTACAGGTAATACATTCCATTTCTAACACCCTACAGCTAATACATTCCATTTCCACCACCCTGCAGGTACTCATTCCATTTCTAAGACCCTACAGGTAATACATTCCATTTCCGCCACCCTACAGTTAATACATTAAATTTCCAGCACCCTGCAGGTAATACATTCCATTTCTAACACCCTACAGGTAATACATTCTATTTCAAAAACCCTGCAGTTAATACATTCAATTTCCACCACCCTGCAGGTAATATATTCCATTTCCAACACCCTACAGGTAATACATTCAATTTCCAACACCCTACAGGTAATACATTCTATTTCTAACACCCTACACGTAATACATTCCATCTCCAACACCCTATAGGTAATACATTCCATTTCAAACACCCTACAGGTAATAGATTCCATTTCTAACACCCTACCGGTAATATATTCCATTTCCACCACCCTACAGGTAATACATTGCATTTCCGACAACCTACAGGTAATACATTCAATTTCCAACACCCTACAGGTAATACATTCTATTACTAACACCCTACAGTTAATACATTCATTTTCCACCACCATTCACGTAATATGTTCCATTTCCACCACACTACAGGTAATACATTCCATTTCCACCACCCTACAGGTAATATATTCCATTTCCAACACCCGACAGGTAATACATTCTATTTCTAACACCCGACTGGTAATACATTCATTTTCCACCACCCTACACATAATATGTTCCAATTCCCCGACCCTGCAGGTAATACATTCAATTGCCAACACCCTACAGGTAATACATTCCATTTCCACCACCCTACAGGTAATACATTCCATTTCTAACACCCTACAGTTAATACATTCCATTTCCACCACCCTACTTGTAATACATTCAATTTCCACCACCCTACAGGTTATACATTCCATTTCTAACACCCTACAGGTAATACATTCCATTTCCAACACCCTGCAGGTAATACATTCCATTTCTAACACCCTACAGGTAATATATTCCATTTCCATCACCCTACAGGTAGTATATTCCATTTCCAACAACCTACAGGTAATACATTCAATTTCCAACCCCCCACAGGTAATATATTCCATTTCAAACACCCTACAGTTAATACATTCCATTTCCACCACCCGACAGGTAATACATTCCATTTCTAACACCCTACAGGTAATACATTCCATTTCCAACACCCTACAGGTAATACATTCTTTATAACACCCTACAGGTAATACATTCCATTTCCACCACCCTACTTGTAATACATTCCATTTCTAACACCCTACAGGTAATACAATCCATTTCCATCACCCTACAGGTAATACATTCCATTTCAAACACCCTACAGGTAATACATTCCATTTCCACCACCCGACAGGTAATACATTCCATTTCTAACACCCTACAGGTAATACATTCAATTTCCAACACCCTACATGTAATACTTTCCCTTTCTAACTCCCTACAGGTAATACATTCCATTTCCACCACCCTCAGGTAATACATTCAATTTCCAACACTCTACAGGTAATAGATTCCATTCCTAACACCCTACAGGTATACGTTCCATTTCCAACTCCCTATAGGTAATACATTCCATTTCCAACAACCTAAAGGTAATACATTCAATTACAAACACCCTACAGGTAATACATTCCATTTCTAAGACCCTACAGGTAATATTTTCCATTTCCACCACCCTACAGATAATACATTCCATTTCCAACAACCTACAGGTAATACATTCCATTCCTAACACCCTATAGGTAATACATTGAATTTCCAACACACTACAGGTAATGCATTCCATTTCTAACAACCTTCAGGTAATACATTCCATTTCCACCACCCGACAGTTAATCTATTCCATTTCTAACACCCTACAGGTAATACGTTCCATTTCCACCACCCTCAGGTAATACATTCCATTTCAAATACTCTACAGGTAATACATTTCATTTCCACAACCCTACAGGTATTACATTCCATTTCCACCACCCTACAGGTAATACATTCCATTTCCACCACCCGACAGTTAATATATTCCATTTCCACCACCCTACAGGTAATACATTGAACTGCCAACACCCTACAGGTAATACATTGCATTTCCGACAACCTACAGGTAATACATTCAATTTCCAACACCCTACAGGTAATACATTCCATTTCTAACACCCTACATGTAATAAATTCCATTTCCACAACCCTAAAGGTATTATATTCCATTTCCAACACCCCACATGTAATACATTCATTTTCCACCAGCCTACACGTAATATGTTCCATTTCCAGCACCCTGCAGGTAATACATTCAACTGCCACCACCCTACAGGTATTGCATTCAATTTCCAACACCCTACAGGTAATACATTCCATTTCCACCACCCTACAGGTAATAGATTCCATTTCTAACACCCTACAGGTATACGTTCCATTTCCAACACCCTATAGGTAATACATTCCATTTCCACAACCCTACAGGAAATACATTGCATTTCTAACACCCTATAGGTAATAAATTCCATTTCAACCACCCTACAGGAAATACATTCCATTTCCACCACCCTGAGGTAATGCATTCCATTTCTAACAACCTACAGGTAATACATTCCATTCCTAACACCCTATAGGTAATACATTGAATTTCCGACATCCTACATGTAATACATTTCATTTCAAACACCCTGCAGGTAATTACATTCCATTTCCTCCACCCTACAGGTAATACACTCCATTTCTAACACCCTACAGGTAATAGATTCAATTTCCAACACACTACAGGTAATGCATTCCATTTCTAACAACCTACAGGTAAAACATTCCATTTCCTCCACCCGACAGTTAATATATTCCATTTCCACCACCCTACAGGTAATACATTGAACTGCCAACACCCTACAGGTAATACATTCCATTTCTAACACCGCACAGGTTATATATTCCATTTCCACCACCCTACAGGTAATACGTTCCATTTCCAACAACCTACAGGTAATACATTCCATTCCTAACACCCTATAGGTTATACATTGAATTTCCAACATCCTACATGTAATACATTTCATTTCAAACACCCTACAGGTAATTACATTCCATTTCCTCCACCCTACAGGTAATACACTCCATTTCTAACACCCTACAGGTAATAGATTCAATTTCCAACACACTACAGGTAATGCATTCCATTTCTAACAACCTACAGGTAATACATTCCATTTCCACCACCCGACAGTTAATATATTCCATTTCCACCACCCTACAGGTAATACATTGAACTGCCAACACCCTACAGGTAATACATTCCATTTCTAACACCGCACAGGTAATATATTCCATTTCCACCACCCTACAGGTAATACATTGCATTTCCGACAACCTACAGGTAATACATTCAATTTCCAACACCCTACAGGTAATACATTCCATTTCTAACACCCTACATGTAATAAATTCCATTTCCACAACCCTAAAGGTATTATATTCCATTTCCAACAGCCCACATGTAATACATTCATTTTCCACCAGCCTACACGTAATATGTTCCATTTCCAGCACCCTGCAGGTAATACATTCAACTGCCACCACCCTACAGGTATTGCATTCAATTTCCAACACCCTACAGGTAATACATTCCATTTCCACCACCCTACAGGTAATAGATTCCATTTCTAACACCCTACAGGTATACGTTCCATTTCCAACACCCTATAGGTAATACATTCCATTTCCACAACCCTACATTAAATACATTGCATTTCTAACACCCTATAGGTAATAAATTCCATTTCAACCACCCTACAGGAAATACATTCCATTTCCACCACCCTGAGGTAATGCATTCCATTTCTAACAACCTACAGGTAATACATTCAATTTCTAACACCCTGCAGGTTATATATTCTATTTCAAAAACACTGCAGTTAATACATTCAATTTCCACCACCCTGCAGGTAATATGTTCCATTTCCAACACCCTACAGGTAATAAATTCAATTTCCAACACCCTGCAGGTAATAAATGCTATTTCTAACACCCTATTGTTAATGCATTCCATCTCCAACACCCTATAGTTAATACATTCCATTTCCACCACCCTACAGGTAATACATTCCATTTGTAACACTCTACATTTAATACATTCTTTTTCCACCACCCTACAGGTAATAAGTTCCATTTCCACCACCCTAAAGGTAATACATTCAACTGCCAACACCCTACAGGTAATACATTCCATTTTCCAACACCCTACAGGTAATACATTCCATTTCCACCACACTACAGGAAATACATTCCATTTCCACCACCCTACAGGTAATACATTCCATTTCCAACAACCTACAGGTAATACATTCCATTCCTAACACCCTATAGGTAATACATTGAATTTCCAACATCCTACATGTAATACATTTCATTTCAAACACCCTACAGGTAATTACATTCCATTTCCTCCACCCTACAGGTAATACATTCCATTTCTAACACCCTACAGGTAATAGATTCAATTTCCAACACACTACAGGTAATGCATTCCATTTCTAACAACCTACAGGTAATACATTCCATTTCCACCACCCGACAGTTAATATATTCCATTTCTAACACCCTACAGGTAATACGTTCCATTTCAACCACCCTCAGGTAATACATTCCATTTCAAACACCCTACAGGTAATACATTTCATTTCCACAACCCTACAGGTAATACATTCAATTTCCAACACCCTACAGGTAATACATTCCATTTCTAACACCCTACATGTAATAAATTCCATTTCCACAACCCTAAAGGTATTATATTCCATTTCCAACAGCCCACATGTAATACATTCATTTTCCACCAGCCTACACGTAATATGTTCCATTTCCAGCACCCTGCAGGTAATACATTCAACTGCCACCACCCTACAGGTATTGCATTCAATTTCCAACACCCTACAGGTAATACATTCCATTTCCACCACCCTACAGGTAATAGATTCCATTTCTAACACCCTACAGGTATACGTTCCATTTCCAACACCCTATAGGTAATACATTCCATTTCCACAACCCTACATTAAATACATTGCATTTCTAACACCCTATAGGTAATAAATTCCATTTCAACCACCCTACAGGAAATACATTCCATTTCCACCACCCTGAGGTAATGCATTCCATTTCTAACAACCTACAGGTAATACATTCAATTTCTAACACCCTGCAGGTTATATATTCTATTTCAAAAACACTGCAGTTAATACATTCAATTTCCACCACCCTGCAGGTAATATGTTCCATTTCCAACACCCTACAGGTAATAAATTCAATTTCCAACACCCTGCAGGTAATAAATGCTATTTCTAACACCCTATTGGTAATGCATTCCATCTCCAACACCCTATAGTTAATACATTCCATTTCCACCACCCTACAGGTAATACATTCCATTTGTAACACTCTACATTTAATACATTCTTTTTCCACCACCCTACAGGTAATAAGTTCCATTTCCACCACCCTAAAGGTAATACATTCAACTGCCAACACCCTACAGGTAATACATTCCATTTTCCAACACCCTACAGGTAATACATTCCATTTCCACCACACTACAGGAAATACATTCCATTTCCACCACCCTACAGGTAATACATTCCATTTCCAACAACCTACAGGTAATACATTCCATTCCTAACACCCTATAGGTAATACATTGAATTTCCAACATCCTACATGTAATACATTTCATTTCAAACACCCTACAGGTAATTACATTCCATTTCCTCCACCCTACAGGTAATACATTCCATTTCTAACACCCTGCAGGTAATAGATTCAATTTCCAACACACTACAGGTAATGCATTCCATTTCTAACAACCTACAGGTAATACATTCCATTTCCACCACCCGACAGTTAATATATTCCATTTCTAACACCCTACAGGTAATACGTTCCATTTCAACCACCCTCAGGTAATACATTCCATTTCAAACACCCTACAGGTAATACATTTCATTTCCACAACCCTACAGGTATTACATTCCATTTCCAACAGCCTACAGGTAATACATTCTTTCTAACACCCTAAAGGTAATACATTCAATTTCTAACACCCTACAGGTAATACATTCAATTTCCAACACCCTACAGGTAATACATTCCATTTCTAACGCCCTACAGATAATACATTCCATTTCCACCACCCTGCAGGTACTCATTCCATTTCTAAGACCCTACAGGTAATACATTCCATTTCCGCCACCCTACAGGTAATACATTAAATTTCCAGCACCCTGGAGGTAATACATTCCATTTCTAACACCCTACAGGTAATACATTCTATTTCAAAAACCCTGCAGTTAATACATTCAATTTCCACCACCCTGCAGGTAATATATTCCATTTCCAACACCCTACAGGTAATACGTTCAATTTCCAACACCCTACAGGTAATACATTCTATTTCTAACACCCTACACGTAATACATTCCATCTCCAACACCCTATAGGTAATACATTCCATTTCCACCACCCTACAGGTAATACATTCCATTTCTAACACCCTACAGTTAATACATTCATTTTCCACCACCCTACACATAATATGTTCCACTTCCACCACCCTACAGGTAATACATTGAACTGCCAACACCCTACAGGTAATACATTCCATTTCTAACACCCTACAGGTAATATATGCTATTTCCACCACCCTACAGGTAATACATTCCATTTCCGACAACCTACAGGTAATACATTCAATTTCCAACACCCTACAGGTAATACATTCCATTTCCACCACCCTACAGGTAATAGATTCCATTTCTAACACCCTACAGGTATACGTTCCATTTCCAACACCCTATAGGTAATACATTCCATTTCCACAACCCTACAGGAAATACATTGCATTTCTAACACCCTATAGGTAATAAATTCCATTTCAACCACCCTACAAGAAATACATTCCATTTCCACCACCCTGAGGTAATGCATTCCATTTCTAACAACCTACAGGTAATACATTCAATTTCTAACACCCTGCAGGTTATACATTCTATTTCAAAAACACTGCAGTTAATACATTCAATTTCCACCACCCTGCAGGTAATATGTTCCATTTCCAACACCCTACAGGTAATAAATTCAATTTCCAACACCCTGCAGGTAATACATTCTATTTCTAACACCCTATTGGTAATACATTCCATCTCCAACACCCTATAGTTAATACATTCCATTTCCACCACCCTACTGGTAATACATTCCATTTCTAACACTCTACAGTTAATACATTCTTTCTCCACCACCCTACACGTAATATGTTCCATTTCCACCACCCTAAAGGTAATACATTCAACTGCCAACACCCTACAGGTAATACATTCCATTTCTAACACCCTATAGGTAATCTATTCCATTTCCACCACCCTACAGGTAATGCATTCCATTTCCGACACCCTATAGATAATACATTCAATTTCCAACACCCTACAGGTAATACATTCTATTTCAAACACCCTACATGTAATAAATTCCATTTCCACCACCCTAAAGGTAATAGATTCAATTTCTAACACCCTACAGGTAATACATTCAATTTCCAACACCCTACAGGTAATACATTCCATTTCTAACACCCTACAGCTAATACATTCCATTTCCACCACCCTGCAGGTTCTCATTCCATTTCTAAGACCCTACAGGTAATGCATTCCATTTCTAACAACCTACAGGTAATACATTCCATTTCCACCACCCGACAGTTAATATATTCCATTTCTAACACCCTACAGGTAATACGTTCCATTTCCACCACCCTCAGGTAATACATTCCATTTCAAATACCCTACAGGTAATACATTTCATTTCCACAACCCTACAGGTATTACATTCCATTTCCAACACCCTACAGGTAATACATTCTTTCTAACACCCTAAAGGTAATACATTCAATTTCTAACACCCTACAGGTAATACATTCCATTTCTAACACCCTACAGCTAATACATTCCATTTCCACCACCCTGCAGGTACTCATTCCATTTCTAAGACCCTACAGGTAATACATTCCATTTCCGCCACCCTACAGGTAATACATTAAATTTCCAGCACCCTGCAGGTAATACATTCCATTTCTAACACCCTACAGGTAATACATTCTATTTCAAAAACCCTGCAGTAAATACATTCAATTTCCACCACCCTGCAGGTAATATATTCCATTTCCAACACCCTACAGGTAATACATTCAATTTCCAACACCCTACAGGTAATACATTCTATTTCTAACACCCTACACGTAATACATTCCATCTCCAACACCCTATAGGTAATACATTCCATTTCAAACACCCTACAGGTAATAGATTCCATTTCTAACACCCTACCGGTAATATATACCATTTCCACCAACCTACAGGTAATACATTCCATTTCCAACAACCTACAGGTAATACATTCAATTTCCAACACACTACAGGTAATGCATTCCATTTCTAACAACCTACAGGTAATACATTACATTTCCACCACCCTGCACGTAATATGTTCCATTTCCAACACCTTACAGGTAATACATTCCATTTTTAACACCCTACATGTAATAAATTCCATTTCCACAACCCTACAGGTATTACATTCCATTTCCAACCCCCTACAGGTAATACATTCTTTATAACACCCTACAGGTAATACATTCCATCTCCAACACTCTATAGTTAATACATTCCATTTCCACAACCCTACAGGTAATACATTCTATTACTAACACCCTACAGTTAATACATTCATTTTCCACCACCCTTCACGTAATATGTTCCATTTCCACCACCCTACAGGTAATACATTCCATTTCCACCACCCTACAGGTAATATATTCCATTTCCAACACCCTACAGGTAATACATTCTATTTCTAACACCCGACTGGTAATACATTCATTTTCCACCACCCTACACATAATATGTTCCAATTCCCCCACCCTGCAGGTAATACATTCAATTGCCAACACCCTACAGGTAATACATTCCATTTCCACCACCCTACAGGTAATACATTCCATTTCTAACACCCTACAGATAATACATTCCATTTCCACCTCCCTACTTGGAATACATTCAATTTCCACCACCCTACAGGTTATACATTCCATTACTAACACCCTACAGGTAATACATTCCATTTCCAACACCCTGCAGGTAATACATTCCATTTCTAACACCCTACAGGTAATATATTCCATTTCCATCACCCTACAGGTAATATATTCCATTTCCAACAACCTACAGGTAATACATTCAATTTCCAACACCCTACAGGTAATATATTCCATTTCAATCACCCTACAGTTAATACATTCCATTTCCACCACCCGACAGGTAATACATTCCATTTCTAACACCCAACAGGTAATACATTCCATTTCCAACACCCTACAGGTAATACATTCTTTATAACACCCTACAGGTAATACATTCCATTTCCACCAACCTACTTGTAATACATTCAATTTCCACCACCCTACAGGTTATACATTCCATTTCTAACACCCTACAGGTAATACATTCCATTTCCAACACCCTGCAGGTAATACATTCCATTTCTAACACCCTACAGGTAATACAATCCATTTCCATCACCCTACAGGTAATACATTCCATTTCAAACACGCTACAGGTAATACATTCCATTTCCACCACCCGACAGTTAATACATTCCATTTCTAACACCCTACAGGTAATACATTCAATTTCCAACACCCTACATGTAATACTTTCCCTTTCTAACTCCCTACAGGTAATACATTCCATTTCCACCACCCTCAGGTAATACATTCAATTTCCAACACTCTACAGGTAATAGATTCCATTTCTAACACCCTACAGGTATACGTTCCATTTCCAACTCCCTATAGGTAATACATTCCATTTCCAACAACCTAAAGGTAATACATTCAATTACAAACACCCTACAGGTAATACATTCCATTTCTAAGACCCTACATGTAATATTTTCCATTTCCACCACCCTATAGGTAATACATTCCATTTCCAACAACCTACAGGTAATACATTCCATTCCTAACACCCTATAGGTAATACATTGAATTTCCAACATCCTACAGGTAATACATTTCATTTCAAACACCCTACAGGTAATTACATTCCATTTCCTCCACCCTACAGGTAATACATTCCATTTCTAATACCCTACAGTTAATAGATTCAATTTCCAACACACTACAGGTAATGCATTCCATTTCTAACAACCTACAGATAATACATTCCATTTCCACCACCCGACAGTTAATATATTCCATTTCTAACACCCTACAGGTAATACGTTCCATTTCCACCACCCTCAGGTAATACATTCCATTTCAAATACCCTACAGGTAATACATTTCATTTCCACAACCCTACAGGTATTACATTCCATTTCCAACACCCTACAGGTAATACATTCTTTCTAACACCCTAAAGGTAATACATTCAATTTCTAACACCCTACAGGTAATACATTCAATTTCCAACACCCTACAGGTAATACATTCCATTTCTAACACCCTACAGCTAATACATTCCATTTCCACCACCCTGCAGGTACTCATTCCATTTCTAAGACCCTACAGGTAATACATTCCATTTCCACCACCCTACAGGTAATACATTAAATTTCCAGCACCCTGCAGGTAATACATTCCATTTCTAACACCCTACAGGTAATACATTCTATTTCAAAAACCCTGCAGTAAATACATTCAATTTCCACCACCCTGCAGGTAATATATTCCATTTCCAACACCCTACAGGTAATACATTCAATTTCCAACACCCTACAGCTAATACATTCTATTTCTAACACCCTACACGTAATACATTCCATCTCCAACACCCTATAGGTAATACATTCCATTTCAAACACCCTACAGGTAATAGATTCCATTTCTAACACCCTACCGGTAATATATACCATTTCCACCAACCTACAGGTAATACATTCCATTTCCAACAACCTACAGGTAATACATTCAATTTCCAACACACTACAGGTAATGCATTCCATTTCTAACAACCTACAGGTAATACATTACATTTCCACCACCCTGCACGTAATATGTTCCATTTCCAACACCTTACAGGTAATACATTCAATTTCCAACATCCTACAGGTAATACATTCTATTTCTAACACCGTACAGGTAATACATTCCATTTCCACCACCCTACAGGTAATTCATTCAATTTCCAACACCCTACAGGTAATATATTCCATTTCCTCCACCCTACAGGTAATACATTCCATTTTTAACACCCTACATGTAATAAATTCCATTTCCACAACCCTACAGGTATTACATTCCATTTCCAACCCCCTACAGGTAATACATTCTTTATAACACCCTACAGGTAATACATTCCATCTCCAACACTCTATAGTTAATACATTCCATTTCCACAACCCTACAGGTAATACATTCTATTACTAACACCCTACAGTTAATACGTTCATTTTCCACCACCCTTCACGTAATATGTTCCATTTCCACCACCCAACTGGTAATACATTCATTTTCCACCACCCTACACATAATATGTTCCAATTCCCCCACCCTGCAGGTAATACATTCAATTGCCAACACCCTACAGGTAATACATTCCATTTCCACCACCCTACAGGTAATACATTCCATTTCTAACACCCTACAGATAATACATTCCATTTCCACCACCCTACTTGTAATACATTCAATTTCCACCACCCTACAGGTTATACATTCCATTTCTAACACCCTACAGGTAATACATTCCATTTCCAACACCCTGCAGGTAATACATTCCATTTCTAACACCCTACAGGTAATATATTCCATTTCCATCACCCTACAGGTAATATATTCCATTTCCAACAACCTACAGGTAATACATTCAATTTCCAACACCCTACAGGTAATATATTCCATTTCAAACACCCTACAGTTAATACATTCCATTTCCACCACCCGACAGGTAATACATTCCATTTCTAACACCCTACAGGAAATACATTCCATTTCCAACACCCTACAGGTAATACATTCTTTATAACACCCTACAGGTAATACATTCCATTTCCACCACCCTACTTGTAATACATTCAATTTCCACCACCCTACAGGTTATACATTCCATTTCTAACACCCTACAGGTAATACATTCCATTTCCAACACCCTGCAGGTAATACATTCCATTTCTAACACCCTACAGGTAATACAATCCATTTCCATCACCCTACAGGTAATACATTCCATTTCAAACACCCTACAGGTAATACATTCCATTTCCACCACCCGACAGGTAATACATTCCATTTCTATCACCCTACAGGTAATACATTCAATTTCCAACACCCTACATGTAATACTTTCCCTTTCTAACTCCGTACAGGTAATACATTCCATTTCCACCACCCTCAGGTAATACATTCAATTTCCAACACTCTACAGGTAATAGATTCCATTTCTAACACCCTACAGGTATACGTTCCATTTCCAACTCCCTATAGGTAATACATTCCATTTCCAACAACCTAAAGGTAATACATTCAATTACAAACACCCTACAGGTAATACATTCCAT
The DNA here is from genome assembly GCF_030144855.1 of Hypanus sabinus. NCBI lineage: Eukaryota > Metazoa > Chordata > Chondrichthyes > Myliobatiformes > Dasyatidae > Hypanus > Hypanus sabinus. The sequence goes on along the minus strand of NC_082718.1, from coordinate 71,826,451 downwards.
TTCTAAGACCCTACAGGTAATATTTTCCATTTCCACCACCCTACAGGTAATACTTTCCATTTCCAACAACCTACAGGTAGTACATTCCATTCCTAACACCCTATAGGTAATACATTGAATTTCCAACATCCTACAGGTAATACATTTCATTTCAAACACCCTACAGGTAATTACATTCCATTTCCTCCACCCTACAGGTAATACATTCCATTTCTAATACCCTACAGTTAATAGATTCAATTTCCAACACACTACAGGTAATGCATTCCATTTCTAACAACCTACAGGTAATACATTCCATTTCCACCACCCGACAGTTAATATATTCCATTTCTAACACCCTACAGGTAATACGTTCCATTTCCACCACCCTCAGGTAATACATTCCATTTCAAATACCCTACAGGTAATACATTTCATTTCCACAACCCTACAGGTATTACATTCCATTTCCAACACCCTACAGGTAATACATTCTTTCTAACACCCTAAAGGTAATACATTCAATTTCTAACACCCTACAGGTAATACATTCAATTTCCAACACCCTACAGGTAATACATTCCATTTCTAACACCCTACGGCTAATACATTCCATTTCCACCACCCTGCAGGTATTCATTCCATTTCTAAGACCCTACAGGTAATACATTCCATTTCCGCCACCCTACAGGTAATACATTAAATTTCCAGCACCCTGCAGGTAATACATTCCATTTCTAACACCCTACAGGTAATACATTCTATTTCAAAAACCCTGCAGTTAATACATTCAATTTCCACAACCCTGCAGGTAATATATTCCATTTCCAACACCCTACAGGTAATACATTCAATTTCCAACACCCTACAGGTAATACATTCTATTTCTAACACCCTACACGTAATACATTCCATCTCCAACACCCTATAGGTAATACATTCCATTTCAAACACCCTACAGGTAATAGATTCCATTTCTAACACCCTACCGGTAATATATTCCATTTCCACCACCCTACAGGTAATACATTGCATTTCCGACAACCTACAGGTAATACATTCAATTTCCAACACCCTACAGGTAATACATTCTATTACTAACACCCTACAGTTAATACATTCATTTTCCACCACCATTCACGTAATATGTTCCATTTCCACCACACTACAGGTAATACATTCCATTTCCACCACCCTACAGGTAATATATTCCATTTCTAACACCCGACTGGTAATACATTCATTTTCCACCACCCTACACATAATATGTTCCAATTCCCCGACCCTGCAGGTAATACATTCAATTGCCAACACCCTACAGGTAATACATTCCATTTCCACCACCCTACAGGTAATACATTCAATTTCTAACACCCTACAGTTAATACATTCCATTTCCACCACCCTACTTGTAATACATTCAATTTCCACCACCCTACAGGTTATACATTCCATTTCTAACACCCTACAGGTAATACATTCCATTTCCAACACCCTGCAGGTAATACATTCCATTTCTAACACCCTACAGGTAATATATTCCATTTCCATCACCCTACAGGTAATATATTCCATTTCCAACAACCTACAGGTAATACATTCAATTTCCAACACCCTACAGGTAATATATTCCATTTCAAACACCCTACAGTTAATACATTCCATTTCCACCACCCGACAGGTAATACATTCCATTTCTAACACCCTACAGGTAATACATTCCATTTCCAACACCCTACAGGTAATACATTCTTTATAACACCCTACAGGTAATACATTCCATTTCCACCACCCTACTTGTAATACATTCCATTTCTAACACCCTACAGGTAATACAATCCATTTCCATCACCCTACAGGTAATACATTCCATTTCAAACACCCTACAGGTAATACATTCCATTTCCACCACCCGACAGGTAATACATTCCATTTCTAACACCCTACAGGTAATACATTCAATTTCCAACACCCTACATGTAATACTTTCCCTTTCTAACTCCCTACAGGTAATACATTCCATTTCCACCACCCTCAGGTAATACATTCAATTTCCAACACTCTACAGGTAATAGATTCCATTCCTAACACCCTACAGGTATACGTTCCATTTCCAACTCCCTATAGGTAATACATTCCATTTCCAACAACCTAAAGTAATACATTCAATTACAAACACCCTACAGGTAATACATTCCATTTCTAAGACCCTACAGGTAATATTTTCCATTTCCACCACCCTACAGATAATACATTCCATTTCCAACAACCTACAGGTAATACATTCCATTCCTAACACCCTATAGGTAATACATTGAATTTCCAACACACTACAGGTAATGCATTCCATTTCTAACAACCTTCAGGTAATACATTCCATTTCCACCACCCGACAGTTAATATATTCCATTTCTAACACCCTACAGGTAATACGTTCCATTTCCACCACCCTCAGGTAATACATTCCATTTCAAATACTCTACAGGTAATACATTTCATTTCCACAACCCTACAGGTATTACATTCCATTTCCACCACCCTACAGGTAATACATTCCATTTCCACCACCCGACAGTTAATATATTCCATTTCCACCACCCTACAGGTAATACATTGAACTGCCAACACCCTACAGGTAATACATTCCATTTCTAACACCGCACAGGTAATATATTCCATTTCCACCACCCTACAGGTAATACATTGCATTTCCGACAACCTACAGGTAATACATTCAATTTCCAACACCCTACAGGTAATACATTCCATTTCTAACACCCTACATGTAATAAATTCCATTTCCACAACCCTAAAGGTATTATATTCCATTTCCAACACCCCACATGTAATACATTCATTTTCCACCAGCCTACACGTAATATGTTCCATTTCCAGCACCCTGCAGGTAATACATTCAACTGCCACCACCCTACAGGTATTGCATTCAATTTCCAACACCCTACAGGTAATACATTCCATTTCCACCACCCTACAGGTAATAGATTCCATTTCTAACACCCTACAGGTATACGTTCCATTTCCAACACCCTATAGGTAATACATTCCATTTCCACAACCCTACAGGAAATACATTGCATTTCTAACACCCTATAGGTAATAAATTCCATTTCAACCACCCTACAGGAAATACATTCCATTTCCACCACCCTGAGGTAATGCATTCCATTTCTAACAACCTACAGGTAATACATTCCATTCCTAACACCCTATAGGTAATACATTGAATTTCCGACATCCTACATGTAATACATTTCATTTCAAACACCCTGCAGGTAATTACATTCCATTTCCTCCACCCTACAGGTAATACACTCCATTTCTAACACCCTACAGGTAATAGATTCAATTTCCAACACACTACAGGTAATGCATTCCATTTCTAACAACCTACAGGTAAAACATTCCATTTCCTCCACCCGACAGTTAATATATTCCATTTCCACCACCCTACAGGTAATACATTGAACTGCCAACACCCTACAGGTAATACATTCCATTTCTAACACCGCACAGGTTATATATTCCATTTCCACCACCCTACAGGTAATACGTTACATTTCCAACAACCTACAGGTAATACATTCCATTCCTAACACCCTATAGGTTATACATTGAATTTCCAACATCCTACATGTAATACATTTCATTTCAAACACCCTACAGGTAATTACATTCCATTTCCTCCACCCTACAGGTAATACACTCCATTTCTAACACCCTACAGGTAATAGATTCAATTTCCAACACACTACAGGTAATGCATTCCATTTCTAACAACCTACAGGTAATACATTCCATTTCCACCACCCGACAGTTAATATATTCCATTTCCACCACCCTACAGGTAATACATTGAACTGCCAACACCCTACAGGTAATACATTCCATTTCTAACACCGCACAGGTAATATATTCCATTTCCACCACCCTACAGGTAATACATTGCATTTCCGACAACCTACAGGTAATACATTCAATTTCCAACTCCCTACAGGTAATACATTCCATTTCTAACACCCTACATGTAATAAATTCCATTTCCACAACCCTAAAGGTATTATATTCCATTTCCAACAGCCCACATGTAATACATTCATTTTCCACCAGCCTACACGTAATATGTTCCATTTCCAGCACCCTGCAGGTAATACATTCAACTGCCACCACCCTACAGGTATTGCATTCAATTTCCAACACCCTACAGGTAATACATTCCATTTCCACCACCCTACAGGTAATAGATTCTATTTCTAACACCCTACAGGTATACGTTCCATTTCCAACACCCTATAGGTAATACATTCCATTTCCACAACCCTACATTAAATACATTGCATTTCTAACACCCTATAGGTAATAAATTCCATTTCAACCACCCTACAGGAAATACATTCCATTTCCACCACCCTGAGGTAATGCATTCCATTTCTAACAACCTACAGGTAATACATTCAATTTCTAACACCCTGCAGGTTATATATTCTATTTCAAAAACACTGCAGTTAATACATTCAATTTCCACCACCCTGCAGGTAATATGTTCCATTTCCAACACCCTACAGGTAATAAATTCAATTTCCAACACCCTACAGGTAATAAATGCTATTTCTAACACCCTATTGGTAATACATTCCATCTCCAACACCCTATAGTTAATACATTCCATTTCCACCACCCTACAGGTAATACATTCCATTTGTAACACTCTACATTTAATACATTCTTTTTCCACCACCCTACAGGTAATATGTTCCATTTCCACCACCCTAAAGGTAATACATTCAACTGCCAACACCCTACAGGTAATACATTCCATTTTCCAACACCCTACAGGTAATACATTCCATTTCCACCACACTACAGGAAATACATTCCATTTCCACCACCCTACAGGTAATACATTCCATTTCCAACAACCTACAGGTAATACATTCCATTCCTAACACCCTATAGGTAATACATTGAATTTCCAACATCCTACATGTAATACATTTCATTTCAAACACCCTACAGGTAATTACATTCCATTTCCTCCACCCTACAGGTAATACATTCCATTTCTAACACCCTACAGGTAATAGATTCAATTTCCAACACACTACAGGTAATGCATTCCATTTCTAACAACCTACAGGTAATACATTCCATTTCCACCACCCGACAGTTAATATATTCCATTTCTAACACCCTACAGGTAATACGTTCCATTTCAACCACCCTCAGGTAATACATTCCATTTCAAACACCCTACAGGTAATACATTCCATTTCCACCACACTACAGGAAATACATTCCATTTCCACCACCCTACAGGTAATACATTCCATTTCCAACAACCTACAGGTAATACATTCCATTCCTAACACCCTATAGGTAATACATTGAATTTCCAACATCCTACATGTAATACATTTCATTTCAAACACCCTACAGGTAATTACATTCCATTTCCTCCACCCTACAGGTAATACATTCCATTTCTAACACCCTACAGGTAATAGATTCAATTTCCAACACACTACAGGTAATGCATTCCATTTCTAACAACCTACAGGTAATACATTCCATTTCCACCACCCGACAGTTAATATATTCCATTTCTAACACCCTACAGGTAATACGTTCCATTTCAACCACCCTCAGGTAATACATTCCATTTCAAACACCCTACAGGTAATACATTTCATTTCCACAACCCTACAGGTATTACATTCCATTTCCAACAGCCTACAGGTAATACATTCTTTCTAACACCCTAAAGGTAATACATTCAATTTCTAACACCCTACAGGTAATACATTCAATTTCCAACACCCTACAGGTAATACATTCCATTTCTAACGCCCTACAGATAATACATTCCATTTCCACCACCCTGCAGGTACTCATTCCATTTCTAAGACCCTACAGGTAATACATTCCATTTCCGCCACCCTACAGGTAATACATTAAATTTCCAGCACCCTGGAGGTAATACATTCCATTTCTAACACCCTACAGGTAATACATTCTATTTCAAAAACCCTGCAGTTAATACATTCAATTTCCACCACCCTGCAGGTAATATATTCCATTTCCAACACCCTACAGGTAATACATTCAATTTCCAACACCCTACAGGTAATACATTCTATTTCTAACACCCTACACGTAATACATTCCATCTCCAACACCCTATAGGTAATACATTCCATTTCCACCACCCTACAGGTAATACATTCCATTTCTAACACCCTACAGTTAATACATTCATTTTCCACCACCCTACACATAATATGTTCCACTTCCACCACCCTACAGGTAATACATTGAACTGCCAACACCCTACAGGTAATACATTCCATTTCTAACACCCTACAGGTAATATATGCCATTTCCACCACCCTACAGGTAATACATTCCATTTCCGACAACCTACAGGTAATACATTCAATTTCCAACACCCTACAGGTAATACATTCCATTTCCACCACCCTACAGGTAATAGATTCCATTTCTAACACCCTACAGGTATACGTTCCATTTCCAACACCCTATAGGTAATACATTCCATTTCCACAACCCTACAGGAAATACATTGCATTTCTAACACCCTATAGGTAATAAATTCCATTTCAACCACCCTACAGGAAATACATTCCATTTCCACCACCCTGAGGTAATGCATTCCATTTCTAACAACCTACAGGTAATACATTCAATTTCTAACACCCTGCAGGTTATACATTCTATTTCAAAAACACTGCAGTTAATACATTCAATTTCCACCACCCTGCAGGTAATATGTTCCATTTCCAACACCCTACAGGTAATAAATTCAATTTCCAACACCCTGCAGGTAATACATTCTATTTCTAACACCCTATTGGTAATACATTCCATCTCCAACACCCTATAGTTAATACATTCCATTTCCACCACCCTACTGGTAATACATTCCATTTCTAACACTCTACAGTTAATACATTCTTTCTCCACCACCCTACACGTAATATGTTCCATTTCCACCACCCTAAAGGTAATACATTCAACTGCCAACACCCTACAGGTAATACATTCCATTTCTAACACCCTACAGGTAATACATTCCATTTCCACCACACTACAGGAAATACATTCCATTTCCACCACCCTACAGGTAATACATTCCATTTCTAACACCCTATAGGTAATCTATTCCATTTCCACCACCCTACAGGTAATGCATTCCATTTCCGACACCCTATAGATAATACATTCAATTTCCAACACCCTACAGGTAATACATTCTATTTCAAACACCCTACATGTAATAAATTCCATTTCCACCACCCTAAAGGTAATAGATTCAATTTCTAACACCCTACAGGTAATACATTCAATTTCCAACACCCTACAGGTAATACATTCCATTTCTAACACCCTACAGCTAATACATTCCATTTCCACCACCCTGCAGGTTCTCATTCCATTTCTAAGACCCTACAGGTAATACATTCCATTTCTAACACCCTACAGTTAATACATTCATTTTCCACCACCCTACACATAATATGTTCCATTTCCACCACCCTACAGGTAATACATTGAACTGCCAACACCCTACAGGTAATACATTCCATTTCTAACAAACTATAGGTAATACATTCAATTTCCAACACCCTACAGGTAATACATTCCATTTCCACAACCCTACAGGAAATACATTGCATTTCTAACAACCTATAGGTAATAAATTCCATTTCAACCACCCTACAGGAAATACATTCCATTTCCACCACCCTGAGGTAATGCATTCCATTTCTAACAACCTACAGGTAATACATTCAATTTGTAACACCCTGCAGGTTATACATTCTATTTCAAAAACACTGCAGTTAATACATTCAATTTCCACCACCCTGCAGGTAATATGTTCCATTTCCAACACCCTACAGGTAATAAATTCAATTTCCAACAACCTGGAGGTAATACATTCTATTTCTAACACCCTATTGGTAATACATTCCATCTCCAACACCCTATAGTTAATACATTCCATTTCCACCACCCTACAGGTAATACATTCCATTTCTAACACACTACAGTTAATACATTCTTTTTCCACCACCCTACACGTAATATGTTCCATTTCCACCACCCTAAAGGTAATACATTCAACTGCCAACACCCTACAGATAATACATTCCATTTCTAACACCCTACAGGTAACACATTCCATTTCTAACACCCTACATGTAATAAATTCCATTTCCACAACCCTAAAGGTATTACATTCCATTTCCAACACCTCACAGGTAATACATTCATTTTCCACCAGCCTACACGTAATATGTTCCATTTCCAGCACCCTGCAGGTAATACATTCAACTGCCACCACCCTACAGGTATTGCATTCAATTTCCAACACCCTACAGGTAATACATTCCATTTCCACCACCCTACAGGTAATAGATTCCATTTCTAACACCCTACAGGTATACGTTCCATTTCCAACACCCTATAGGTAATACATTCCATTTCCACAACCCTACAGGAAATACATTGCATTTCTAACACCCTATAGGTAATAAATTCCATTTCAACCACCCTACAGGAAATACATTCCATTTCCACCACCCTGAGGTAATGCATTCCATTTCTAACAACCTACAGGTAATACATTCCATTCCTAACACCCTATAGGTAATACATTGAATTTCCGACATCCTACATGTAATACATTTCATTTCAAACACCCTGCAGGTAATTACATTCCATTTCCTCCACCCTACAGGTAATACACTCCATTTCTAACACCCTACAGGTAATAGATTCAATTTCCAACACACTACAGGTAATGCATTCCATTTCTAACAACCTACAGGTAAAACATTCCATTTCCTCCACCCGACAGTTAATATATTCCATTTCCACCACCCTACAGGTAATACATTGAACTGCCAACACCCTACAGGTAATACATTCCATTTCTAACACCGCACAGGTTATATATTCCATTTCCACCACCCTACAGGTAATACGTTCCATTTCCAACAACCTACAGGTAATACATTCCATTCCTAACACCCTATAGGTTATACATTGAATTTCCAACATCCTACATGTAATACATTTCATTTCAAACACCCTACAGGTAATTACATTCCATTTCCTCCACCCTACAGGTAATACACTCCATTTCTAACACCCTACAGGTAATAGATTCAATTTCCAACACACTACAGGTAATGCATTCCATTTCTAACAACCTACAGGTAATACATTCCATTTCCACCACCCGACAGTTAATATATTCCATTTCCACCACCCTACAGGTAATACATTGAACTGCCAACACCCTACAGGTAATACATTCCATTTCTAACACCGCACAGGTAATATATTCCATTTCCACCACCCTACAGGTAATACATTGCATTTCCGACAACCTACAGGTAATACATTCAATTTCCAACTCCCTACAGGTAATACATTCCATTTCTAACACCCTACATGTAATAAATTCCATTTCCACAACCCTAAAGGTATTATATTCCATTTCCAACAGCCCACATGTAATACATTCATTTTCCACCAGCCTACACGTAATATGTTCCATTTCCAGCACCCTGCAGGTAATACATTCAACTGCCACCACCCTACAGGTATTGCATTCAATTTCCAACACCCTACAGGTAATACATTCCATTTCCACCACCCTACAGGTAATAGATTCTATTTCTAACACCCTACAGGTATACGTTCCATTTCCAACACCCTATAGGTAATACATTCCATTTCCACAACCCTACATTAAATACATTGCATTTCTAACACCCTATAGGTAATAAATTCCATTTCAACCACCCTACAGGAAATACATTCCATTTCCACCACCCTGAGGTAATGCATTCCATTTCTAACAACCTACAGGTAATCCATTCAATTTCTAACACCCTGCAGGTTATATATTCTATTTCAAAAACACTGCAGTTAATACATTCAATTTCCACCACCCTGCAGGTAATATGTTCCATTTCCAACACCCTACAGGTAATAAATTCAATTTCCAACACCCTACAGGTAATAAATGCTATTTCTAACACCCTATTGGTAATACATTCCATCTCCAACACCCTATAGTTAATACATTCCATTTCCACCACCCTACAGGTAATACATTCCATTTGTAACACTCTACATTTAATACATTCTTTTTCCACCACCCTACAGGTAATATGTTCCATTTCCACCACCCTAAAGGTAATACATTCAACTGCCAACACCCTACAGGTAATACATTCCATTTTCCAACACCCTACAGGTAATACATTCCATTTCCACCACACTACAGGAAATACATTCCATTTCCACCACCCTACAGGTAATACATTCCATTTCCAACAACCTACAGGTAATACATTCCATTCCTAACACCCTATAGGTAATACATTGAATTTCCAACATCCTACATGTAATACATTTCATTTCAAACACCCTACAGGTAATTACATTCCATTTCCTCCACCCTACAGGTAATACATTCCATTTCTAACACCCTACAGGTAATAGATTCAATTTCCAACACACTACAGGTAATGCATTCCATTTCTAACAACCTACAGGTAATACATTCCATTTCCACCACCCGACAGTTAATATATTCCATTTCTAACACCCTACAGGTAATACGTTCCATTTCAACCACCCTCAGGTAATACATTCCATTTCAAACACCCTACAGGTAATACATTTCATTTCCACAACCCTACAGGTATTACATTCCATTTCCAACAGCCTACAGGTAATACATTCTTTCTAACACCCTAAAGGTAATACATTCAATTTCTAACACCCTACAGGTAATACATTCAATTTCCAACACCCTACAGGTAATACATTCCATTTCTAACGCCCTACAGATAATACATTCCATTTCCACCACCCTGCAGGTACTCATTCCATTTCTAAGACCCTACAGGTAATACATTCCATTTCCGCCACCCTACAGGTAATACATTAAATTTCCAGCACCCTGGAGGTAATACATTCCATTTCTAACACCCTACAGGTAATACATTCTATTTCAAAAACCCTGCAGTTAATACATTCAATTTCCACCACCCTGCAGGTAATATATTCCATTTCCAACACCCTACAGGTAATACATTCAATTTCCAACACCCTACAGGTAATACATTCTATTTCTAACACCCTACACGTAATACATTCCATCTCCAACACCCTATAGGTAATACATTCCATTTCCACCACCCTACAGGTAATACATTCCATTTCTAACACCCTACAGTTAATACATTCATTTTCCACCACCCTACACATAATATGTTCCACTTCCACCACCCTACAGGTAATACATTGAACTGCCAACACCCTACAGGTAATACATTCCATTTCTAACACCCTACAGGTAATATATGCCATTTCCACCACCCTACAGGTAATACATTCCATTTCCGACAACCTACAGGTAATACATTCAATTTCCAACACCCTACAGGTAATACATTCCATTTCCACCACCCTACAGGTAATAGATTCCATTTCTAACACCCTACAGGTATACGTTCCATTTCCAACACCCTATAGGTAATACATTCCATTTCCACAACCCTACAGGAAATACATTGCATTTCTAACACCCTATAGGTAATAAATTCCATTTCAACCACCCTACAGGAAATACATTCCATTTCCACCACCCTGAGGTAATGCATTCCATTTCTAACAACCTACAGGTAATACATTCAATTTCTAACACCCTGCAGGTTATACATTCTATTTCAAAAACACTGCAGTTAATACATTCAATTTCCACCACCCTGCAGGTAATATGTTCCATTTCCAACACCCTACAGGTAATAAATTCAATTTCCAACACCCTGCAGGTAATACATTCTATTTCTAACACCCTATTGGTAATACATTCCATCTCCAACACCCTATAGTTAATACATTCCATTTCCACCACCCTACTGGTAATACATTCCATTTCTAACACTCTACAGTTAATACATTCTTTCTCCACCACCCTACACGTAATATGTTCCATTTCCACCACCCTAAAGGTAATACATTCAACTGCCAACACCCTACAGGTAATACATTCCATTTCTAACACCCTACAGGTAATACATTCCATTTCCACCACACTACAGGAAATACATTCCATTTCCACCACCCTACAGGTAATACATTCCATTTCTAACACCCTATAGGTAATCTATTCCATTTCCACCACCCTACAGGTAATGCATTCCATTTCCGACACCCTATAGATAATACATTCAATTTCCAACACCCTACAGGTAATACATTCTATTTCAAACACCCTACATGTAATAAATTCCATTTCCACCACCCTAAAGGTAATAGATTCAATTTCTAACACCCTACAGGTAATACATTCAATTTCCAACACCCTACAGGTAATACATTCCATTTCTAACACCCTACAGCTAATACATTCCATTTCCACCACCCTGCAGGTTCTCATTCCATTTCTAAGACCCTACAGGTAATACATTCCATTTCTAACACCCTACAGTTAGTACATTCATTTTCCACCACCCTATACATAATATGTTCCATTTCCACCACCCTACAGGTAATACATTGAACTGCCAACACCCTACAGGTAATACATTCCATTTCTAACAAACTACAGGTAATACATTCAATTTCCAACACCCTACAGGTAATACATTCCATTTCCACAACCCTACAGGAAATACATTGCATTTCTAACAACCTATAGGTAATAAATTCCATTTCAACCACCCTACAGGAAATACATTCCATTTCCACCACCCTGAGGTAATGCATTCCATTTCTAACAACCTACAGGTAATACATTCAATTTGTAACACCCTGCAGGTTATACATTCTATTTCAAAAACACTGCAGTTAATACATTCAATTTCCACCACCCTGCAGGTAATATGTTCCATTTCCAACACCCTACAGGTAATAAATTCAATTTCCAACAACCTGGAGGTAATACATTCTATTTCTAACACCCTATTGGTAATACATTCCATCTCCAACACCCTATAGTTAATACATTCCATTTCCACCACCCTACAGGTAATACATTCCATTTCTAACACACTACAGTTAATACATTCTTTTTCCACCACCCTACACGTAATATGTTCCATTTCCACCACCCTAAAGGTAATACATTCAACTGCCAACACCCTACAGATAATACATTCCATTTCTAACACCCTACAGGTAACACATTCCATTTCTAACACCCTACATGTAATAAATTCCATTTCCACAACCCTAAAGGTATTACATTCCATTTCCAACACCTCACAGGTAATACATTCATTTTCCACCACCCTACACGTAATATGTTCCATTTCCACCACCCTGCAGGTAATACATTCAACTGCCACCACCCTACAGGTATTACATTCAATTTCCAACACCCTATAGGTAATACATTCCATTTCCACCACCCTACAGGTAATAGATTCCATTTCTAACACCCTACAGGTATACGTTCCATTTCCAACACCCTATAGGTAATACATTCCATTTCCACAACCCTACAGGAAATACATTGCATTTCTAACACCCTATAGGTAATAAATTCCATTTCAACCACCCTACAGGAAATACATTCCATTTCCACCACCCTGAGGTAATGCATTCAATTTCTAACAACCTACAGGTAATACATTCATTTTCCACCACCCTTCACGTAATATGTTCCATTTCCACCACCCTACAGGTAATACATTGAACTGCCTTCACCCTACAGGTAATACATTCCAGTTCCACCACCCTACAGGTAATATATTCCATTTCCAACACCCTACAGGTATTGCATTCAATTTCCAACACCCTACAGGTAATACATTCCATTTCCACCACCCTACAGGTAATAGATTCCATTTCTAACACCCTACAGGTATACGTTCCATTTCCAACACCCTATAGGTAATACATTCCATTTCCACAACCCTACATTAAATACATTGCATTTCTAACACCCTATAGGTAATAAATTCCATTTCAACCACCCTACAGGAAATACATTCCATTTCCACCACCCTGAGGTAATGCATTCCATTTCTAACAACCTACAGGTAATACATTCAATTTGTAACACCCTGCAGGTTATACATTCTATTTCAAAAACACTGCAGTTAATACATTCAATTTCCACCACCCTGCAGGTAATATGTTCCATTTCCAACACCCTACAGGTAATAAATTCAATTTCCAACAACCTGGAGGTAATACATTCTATTTCTAACACCCTATTGGTAATACATTCCATCTCCAACACCCTATAGTTAATACATTCCATTTCCACCACCCTACAGGTAATACATTCCATTTCTAACACACTACAGTTAATACATTCTTTTTCCACCACCCTACACGTAATATGTTCCATTTCCACCACCCTAAAGGTAATACATTCAACTGCCAACACCCTACAGATAATACATTCCATTTCTAACACCCTACAGGTAACACATTCCATTTCTAACACCCTACATGTAATAAATTCCATTTCCACAACCCTAAAGGTATTACATTCCATTTCCAACACCTCACAGGTAATACATTCATTTTCCACCACCCTACACGTAATATGTTCCATTTCCACCACCCTGCAGGTAATACATTCAACTGCCACCACCCTACAGGTATTACATTCAATTTCCAACACCCTATAGGTAATACATTCCATTTCCACCACCCTACAGGTAATAGATTCCATTTCTAACACCCTACAGGTATACGTTCCATTTCCAACACCCTATAGGTAATACATTCCATTTCCACAACCCTACAGGAAATACATTGCATTTCTAACACCCTATAGGTAATAAATTCCATTTCAACCACCCTACAGGAAATACATTCCATTTCCACCACCCTGAGGTAATGCATTCAATTTCTAACAACCTACAGGTAATACATTCAATTTCTAACACCCTGCCGGTTATACATTCTATTTCAAAAACCCTGCAGTTAATACATTCAATTTCCACCACCCTGCAGGTAATATGTTCCATTTCCAACACCCTACAGGTAATAATTTCAATTTCCAACACCCTGCAGGTAATACATTCTATTTCTAACACCCTATTGGTAATACATTCCATCTCCAACACCCTATAGTTAATACATTCCATTTCCACCACCCTACAGGTAATACATTCCATTTCTAACACTCTACAGTTAATACATTCTTTTTCCACACCCTACACGTAATATGTTCCATTTCCACCACCCTAAAGGTAATACATTCAACTGCCAACACCCTACAGGTAATACATTCCATTTCTAACACCCTACAGGTAATACATTCCACTTCTAACACCCTACATGTAATAAATTCCATTTCCACAACCCTAAAGGTATTACATTCCATTTCCAACACCTCACAGGTAATACATTCATTTTCCACCACCCTACACGTAATATGTTCCATTTCCACCACCCTGCAGGTAATACATTCAACTGCCACCACCCTACAGGTATTACATTCAATTTCCAACACCCTATAGGTAATACATTCCATTTCCACCACCCTACAAGTAATACATTCCATTTCTAACACCCAACAGTTAATACATTCATTTTCCACCACCCTACAATAATATGTTCCATTTCCACCACCCTACAGGTAATACATTGAACTGCCAACACCCTACAGGTAATACATTCCATTTCTAACACCCTACAGGTAATATATGCCATTTCCACCACCCTACAGGTAATACATTCCATTTCCGACAACCTGCAGGTAATACATTCCATTTCCACCACCCTACAGGTAATAGATTCCATTTCTAACACCCTACAGGTATACGTTCCATTTCCAACACCCTATAGGTAATACATTCCATTTCCACAACCCTACAGGAAATACATTGCATTTCTAACACCCTATAGGTAATAAATTCCATTTCAACCACCCTACAGGAAATACATTCCATTTCCACCACCCTGAGGTAATGCATTCCATTTCTAACAACCTACAGGTAATACATTCAATTTCTAACACCCTGCAGGTTATACATTCTATTTCAAAAACCCTGCAGTTAATACATTCAATTTCCACCACCCTGCAGGTAATATGTTCCATTTCCAACACCCTACAAGTAATAATTTCAATTTCCAACACCCTGCAGGTAATACATTCTATTTCTAACACCCTATTGGTAATACATTCCATCTCCAACACCCTATAGTTAATACCTTCCATTTCCACCACCCTACAGGTAATACATTCCATTTCTAACACTCTACAGTTAATACATTCTTTTTCCACCAACCTACACGTAATATGTTCCATTTCCAACACCCTACAGATAATAATTTCAATTTCTAACAACCTACAGGTAATACATTCCATTTCCACAACCCTACAGGTAATACATTCTATTACTAACACCCTACAGTTAATACATTCATTTTCCACCACCCTTCACGTAATATGTTCCATTTCCACCACCCTACAGGTAATACATTGAACTGCCTTCACCCTACAGGTAATACATTCCAGTTCCACCACCCTACAGGTAATATATTCCATTTCCAACACCCTACAGGTAATACATTCCATTTCTAACACCCTACAGATAATACATTCTATTTCCACCACCCTACTTGTAATACATTCAATTTCCACCACCCTACAAGTTATACATTCCATTTCTAACACCCTATAGGTAATATATTCCATTTCCACCACCCTACAGGTAATGCACTCCATTTCCGACACCCTACAGGTAATACATTCTATTTCAAACACCCTACATGTAATAAATTCCATTTCCACCACCCTAAAGGTAATACATTCAATTTCTAACACTCTACAGGTAATACATTCAATTTCCAGCACCCTACAGGTAATACATTCCATTTCTAACACCCTACAGCTAATACATTCCATTTCCACCACCCTGCAGGTACTCATTCCATTTCTAAGACCCTACAGGTAATACATTCCATTTCCGCCACCCTACAGGTAATACATTCTATTTCAAAAACCCTGCAGTTAATACATTCAATTTCCACCACCCTGCAGGTAATATATTCCATTTCCAACACCCTACAGGTAATACATTCAATTTCCAACACCCTACAGGTAATACATTCTATTTCTAACACCCTACACGTAATACATTCCATCTCCAACACCCTATAGGTAATACATTCCATTTCCACCACCCTACAGGTAATACATTCCATTTCTAACACCCTACAGTTAATACATTCATTTTCCACCACCCTACACATAATATGTTCCATTTCCACCACCCTACAGGTAATACATTGAACTGCCAACACCCTACAGGTAATACATTCCATTTCTAACACCCTACAGGTAATATATTCCATTTCCACCACCCTACAGGTAATACATTCCATTTCCGACAACCTACAGGTAATACATTCAATTTCCAACACCTTACAGGTAATACATTCCATTTCTAACACCCTACATGTAATAAATTCCATTTCCACAACCCTAAAGGTATTACATTCCATTTCCAACACCCCACAGGTAATACATTCATTTTCCACCACCCTACACGTAATATGTTCCATTTCCACCACCCTGCAGGTAATAGATTCCGTTTCTAACACCCTACAGGTATACGTTCCATTTCCAACACCCTATAGGTAATACATTCCATTTCCACAACCCTAGAGGAAATACATTGCATTTCTCGCACCCTATAGGTAATACATTCCATTTCCACCACCCTGAGGTAATGCATTCCATTTCTAACAACCTACAGGTAATACATTCAATTTGTAACACCCTGCAGGTTATACATTCTATTTCAAAAACACTGCAGTTAATACATTCAATTTCCACCACCCTGCAGGTAATATGTTCCATTTCCAACACCCTACAGTTAATAAATTCAATTTCCAACACCCTGGAGGTAATACATTCTATTTCTAACACCCTATTGGTAATACATTCCATCTCCAACACCCTATAGTTAATACATTCCATTTCCACCACCCTACAGGTAATACATTCCATTTCTAACACACTACAGTTAATACATTCTTTTTCCACCACCCTACACGTAATATGTTCCATTTCCACCACCCTAAAGGTAATACATTCAACTGCCAACACCCTACAGGTAATACATTCCATTTCTAACACCCTACAGGTAACACATTCCATTTCTAACACCCTACATGTAATAAATTCCATTTCCACAACCCTAAAGGTATTACATTCCATTTCCAACACATCACAGGTAATACATTCATTTTCCACCACCCTACACGTAATATGTTCCATTTCCAACACCCTACAGGTAATAATTTCAATTTCCAACACCCTGCAGGTAATACATTCCATTTCTAACACCCTACAGGTAATACATTCCATTTCCACCACACTACAGGAAATAAATTCCATTTACACCACCCTACAGGTAATACATTCCATTTCTAACACCCTATAGGTAATATATTCCATTTCCACCACCCTACAGGTAATGCATTCCATTTCCGACACCCTACAGGTAATACTTTCTATTTCAAACACCCTACATGTAATAAATTCCATTTCCACCACCCTAAAGGTAATACATTCAATTTCTAACACTCTACAGGTAATACATTCAATTTCCAACACCCTACAGGTAATACATTCCATTTCTAACACCCTACAGCTAATACATTCCATTTCCACCACCCTGCAGGTACTCATTCCATTTCTAAGACCCTACAGGTAATACATTCCATTTCCGCCACCCTACAGGTAATACATTCTATTTCAAAAACCCTGCAGTTAATACATTCAATTTCCACCACCCTGCAGGTAATATATTCCATTTCCAACACCCTACAGGTAATACATTCAATTTCCAACACCCTACAGGTAATACATTCTATTTCTAACACCCTACACGTAATACATTCCATCTCCAACACCCTATAGGTAATACATTCCATTTCCACCACCCTACAGGTAATACATTCCATTTCTAACACCCTACAGTTAATACATTCATTTTCCACCACCCTACACATAATATGTTCCATTTCCACCACCCTACAGGTAATACATTGAACTGCCAACACCCTACAGGTAATACATTCCATTTCTAACACCCTACAGGTAATATATTCCATTTCCACCACCCTACAGGTAATACATTCCATTTCCGACAACCTACAGGTAATACATTCAATTTCCAACACCTTACAGGTAATACATTCCATTTCTAACACCCTACATGTAATAAATTCCATTTCCACAACCCTAAAGGTATTACATTCCATTTCCAACACCCCACAGGTAATACATTCATTTTCCACCACCCTACACGTAATATATTCCATTTCCACCACCCTGCAGGTAATAGATTCCGTTTCTAACACCCTACAGGTATACGTTCCATTTCCAACACCCTATAGGTAATACATTCCATTTCCACAACCCTAGAGGAAATACATTGCATTTCTCGCACCCTATAGGTAATACATTCCATTTCCACCACCCTGAGGTAATGCATTCCATTTCTAACAACCTACAGGTAATACATTCAATTTGTAACACCCTGCAGGTTATACATTCTATTTCAAAAACACTGCAGTTAATACATTCAATTTCCACCACCCTGCAGGTAATATGTTCCATTTCCAACACCCTACAGGTAATAAATTAAATTTCCAACACCCTGGAGGTAATACATTCTATTTCTAACACCCTATTGGTAATACATTCCATCTCCAACACCCTATAGTTAATACATTCCATTTCCACCACCCTACAGGTAATACATTCCATTTCTAACACACTACAGTTAATACATTCTTTTTCCACCACCCTACACGTAATATGTTCCATTTCCACCACCCTAAAGGTAATACATTCAACTGCCAACACCCTACAGGTAATACATTCCATTTCTAACACCCTACAGGTAACACATTCCATTTCTAACACCCTACATGTAATAAATTCCATTTCCACAACCCTAAAGGTATTACATTCCATTTCCAACACCTCACAGGTAATACATTCATTTTCCACCACCCTACACGTAATATGTTCCATTTCCAACACCCTACAGGTAATAATTTCAATTTCCAACACCCTGCAGGTAATACATTCTATTTCTAACACCCTATTGGTAATACATTCCATCTCCAACACCCTATAGTTAATACCTTCCATTTCCACCACCCTACAGGTAATACATTCCATTTCTAACACTCTACAGTTAATACATTCTTTTTCCACCAACCTACACGTAATATGTTCCATTTCCACCACCCTAAAGGTAATACATTCAACTGCCAACACCCTACAGGTAATACATTCCATTTCTAACACCCTACAGGTAATACATTCCATTTCCACCACACTACAGGAAATAAATTCCATTTACACCACCCTACAGGTAATACATTCCATTTCTAACACCCTATAGGTAATATATTCCATTTCCACCACCCTACAGGTAATGCATTCCATTTCCGACACCCTACAGGTAATACATTCTATTTCAAACACCCTACATGTAATAAATTCCATTTCCACCACCCTAAAGGTAATACATTCAATTTCTAACACTCTACAGGTAATACATTCAATTTCCAACACCCTACAGGTAATACATTCCATTTCTAACACCCTACAGCTAATACATTCCATTTCCACCACCCTGCAGGTACTCATTCCATTTCTAAGACCCTACAGGTAATACATTCCATTTCCGCCACCCTACAGGTAATACATTCTATTTCAAAAACCCTGCAGTTAATACATTCAATTTCCACCACCCTGCAGGTAATATATTCCATTTCCAACACCCTACAGGTAATACATTCAATTTCCAACACCCTACAGGTAATACATTCTATTTCTAACACCCTACACGTAATACATTCCATCTCCAACACCCTATAGGTAATACATTCCATTTCCACCACCCTACAGGTAATACATTCCATTTCTAACACCCTACAGTTAATACATTCATTTTCCACCACCCTACACATAATATGTTCCATTTCCACCACCCTACAGGTAATACATTGAACTGCCAACACCCTACAGGTAATACATTCCATTTCTAACACCCTACAGGTAATATATTCCATTTCCACCACCCTACAGGTAATACATTCCATTTCCGACAACCTACAGGTAATACATTCAATTTCCAACACCTTACAGGTAATACATTCCATTTCTAACACCCTACATGTAATAAATTCCATTTCCACAACCCTAAAGATATTACATTCCATTTCCAACACCCCACAGGTAATACATTCATTTTCCACCAACCTACACGTAATATGTTCCATTTCCACCACCCTGCAGGTAATAGATTCCGTTTCTAACACCCTACAGGTATACGTTCCATTTCCAACACCCTATAGGTAATACATTCCATTTCCACAACCCTAGAGGAAATACATTGCATTTCTCGCACCCTATAGGTAATACATTCCATTTCCACCACC
This sequence comes from Hypanus sabinus, assembly GCF_030144855.1. Lineage (NCBI taxonomy): Eukaryota > Metazoa > Chordata > Chondrichthyes > Myliobatiformes > Dasyatidae > Hypanus > Hypanus sabinus. The sequence goes on along the minus strand of NC_082718.1, from coordinate 71,804,974 downwards.
CTGAGGTAATGCATTCCATTTCTAACAACCTACAGGTAATACATTCAATTTGTAACACCCTGCAGATTATACATTCTATTTCAAAAACACTGCAGTTAATACATTCAATTTCCACCACCCTGCAGGTAATATGTTCCATTTCCAACACCCTACAGGTAATACATTCAATTTCCAACACCCTGGAGGTAATACATTCTATTTCTAACACCCTATTGGTAATACATTCCATCTCCAACACCCTATAGTTAATACATTCCATTTCCACCACCCTACAGGTAATACATTCCATTTCTAACACACTACAGTTAATACATTCTTTTTCCACCACCCTACACGTAATATGTTCCATTTCCACCACCCTAAAGGTAATACATTCAACTGCCAACACCCTACAGGTAATACATTCCATTTCTAACACCCTACAGGTAACACATTCCATTTCTAACACCCTACATGTAATAAATTCCATTTCCACAACCCTAAAGGTATTACATTCCATTTCCAACACCTCACAGGTAATACATTCATTTTCCACCACCCTACACGTAATATGTTCCATTTCCACCACCCTGCAGGTAATACATTCAACTGCCACCACCCTACAGGTATTACATTCAATTTCCAACACCCTATAGGTAATACATTCCATTTCCACCACCCTACAAGTAATACATTCCATTTCTAACACCCTACAGTTAATACATTCATTTTCCACCACCCTACCCATAATATGTTCCATTTACACCACCCTACAGGTAATACATTGAACTGCCAACACCCTACAGGTAATACATTCCATTTCTAACACCCTACAGGTAATATATGCCATTTCCACCACCCTACAGGTAATACATTCCATTTCCACCACCCTACAGGTAATAGATTCCATTTCTAACACCCTACAGGTATACGTTCCATTTCCAACACCCTATAGGTAATACATTCCATTTCCACAACCCTACAGGAAATACATTGCATTTCTAACAACCTATAGGTAATAAATTCCATTTCAACCACCCTACAGGAAATACATTCCATTTCCACCACCCTGAGGTAATGCATTCCATTTCTAACAACCTACAGGTAATACATTCAATTTCTAACACCCTGCAGGTTATACATTCTATTTCAAAAACACTGCAGTTAATACATTCAATTTCCACCACCCTGCAGGTAATATGTTCCATTTCCAACACCCTACAGGTAATAAATTCAATTTCCAACACCCTGGAGGTAATACATTCTATTTCTAACACCCTATTGGTAATACATTCCATCTCCAACACCCTATAGTTAATACATTCCATTTCCACCACCCTACAGGTAATACATTCCATTTCTAACACTCTACAGTTAATACATTCTTTTTCCACAACCCTACACGTAATATGTTCCATTTCCACCACCCTAAAGGTAATACATTCAACTGCCAACACCCTACAGGTAATACATTCCATTTCTAACACCCTACAGGTAATACATTCCATTTCTAACACCCTACATGTAATAAATTCCATTTCCACAACCCTAAAGGTATTACATTCCATTTCCAACACCTCACAGGTAATACATTCATTTTCCACCACCCTACACGTAATATGTTCCATTTCCACCACCCTGCAGGTAATACATTCAACTGCCACCACCCTACAGGTATTACATTCAATTTCCAACACCCTATAGGTAATACATTCCATTTCCACCACCCTACAAGTAATACATTCCATTTCTAACACCCTACAGTTAATACATTCATTTTCCACCACCCTACAATAATATGTTCCATTTCCACCACCCTACAGGTAATACATTGAACTGCCAACACCCTACAGGTAATACATTCCATTTCTAACACCCTACAGGTAATATATGCCATTTCCACCACCCTACAGGTAATACATTCCATTTCCGACAACCTGCAGGTAATACATTCAATTTCCAACACCCTACAGGTAATACATTCCATTTCCACCACCCTACAGGTAATAGATTCCATTTCTAACACCCTACAGGTATACGTTCCATTTCCAACACCCTATAGGTAATACATTCCATTTCCACAACCCTACAGGAAATACATTGCATTTCTAACACCCTATAGGTAATAAATTCCATTTCAACCACCCTACAGGAAATACATTCCATTTCCACCACCCTGAGGTAATGCATTCCATTTCTAACAACCTACAGGTAATACATTCAATTTCTAACACCCTGCCGGTTATACATTCTATTTCAAAAACCCTGCAGTTAATACATTCAATTTCCACCACCCTGCAGGTAATATGTTCCATTTCCAACACCCTACAGGTAATAATTTCAATTTCCAACACCCTGCAGGTAATACATTCTATTTCTAACACCCTATTGGTAATACATTCCATCTCCAACACCCTATAGTTAATACATTCCATTTCCACCACCCTACAGGTAATACATTCCATTTCTAACACTCTACAGTTAATACATTCTTTTTCCACCAACCTACACGTAATATGTTCCATTTCCACCACCCTAAAGGTAATACATTCAACTGCCAACACCCTACAGGTAATACATTCCATTTCTAACACCCTACAGGTAATACATTCCATTTCCACCACACTACAGGAAATACATTCCATTTCCACCACCCTACAGGTAATACATTCCATTTCTAACACCCTATAGGTAATACATTCATTTTCCACCACCCTACACGTAATATATTCCATTTCCACCACCCTGCAGGTAATAGATTCCGTTTCTAACACCCTACAGGTATACGTTCCATTTCCAACACCCTATAGGTAATACATTCCATTTCCACAACCCTAGAGGAAATACATTGCATTTCTCGCACCCTATAGGTAATACATTCCATTTCCACCACCCTGAGGTAATGCATTCCATTTCTAACAACCTACAGGTAATACATTCAATTTGTAACACCCTGCAGGTTATACATTCTATTTCAAAAACACTGCAGTTAATACATTCAATTTCCACCACCCTGCAGGTAATATGTTCCATTTCCAACACCCTACAGGTAATAAATTAAATTTCCAACACCCTGGAGGTAATACATTCTATTTCTAACACCCTATTGGTAATACATTCCATCTCCAACACCCTATAGTTAATACATTCCATTTCCACCACCCTACAGGTAATACATTCCATTTCTAACACACTACAGTTAATACATTCTTTTTCCACCACCCTACACGTAATATGTTCCATTTCCACCACCCTAAAGGTAATACATTCAACTGCCAACACCCTACAGGTAATACATTCCATTTCTAACACCCTACAGGTAACACATTCCATTTCTAACACCCTACATGTAATAAATTCCATTTCCACAACCCTAAAGGTATTACATTCCATTTCCAACACCTCACAGGTAATACATTCATTTTCCACCACCCTACACGTAATATGTTCCATTTCCAACACCCTACAGGTAATAATTTCAATTTCCAACACCCTGCAGGTAATACATTCTATTTCTAACACCCTATTGGTAATACATTCCATCTCCAACACCCTATAGTTAATACCTTCCATTTCCACCACCCTACAGGTAATACATTCCATTTCTAACACTCTACAGTTAATACATTCTTTTTCCACCAACCTACACGTAATATGTTCCATTTCCACCACCCTAAAGGTAATACATTCAACTGCCAACACCCTACAGGTAATACATTCCATTTCTAACACCCTACAGGTAATACATTCCATTTCCACCACACTACAGGAAATAAATTCCATTTACACCACCCTACAGGTAATACATTCCATTTCTAACACCCTATAGGTAATATATTCCATTTCCACCACCCTACAGGTAATGCATTCCATTTCCGACACCCTACAGGTAATACATTCTATTTCAAACACCCTACATGTAATAAATTCCATTTCCACCACCCTAAAGGTAATACATTCAATTTCTAACACTCTACAGGTAATACATTCAATTTCCAACACCCTACAGGTAATACATTCCATTTCTAACACCCTACAGCTAATACATTCCATTTCCACCACCCTGCAGGTACTCATTCCATTTCTAAGACCCTACAGGTAATACATTCCATTTCCGCCACCCTACAGGTAATACATTCTATTTCAAAAACCCTGCAGTTAATACATTCAATTTCCACCACCCTGCAGGTAATATATTCCATTTCCAACACCCTACAGGTAATACATTCAATTTCCAACACCCTACAGGTAATACATTCTATTTCTAACACCCTACACGTAATACATTCCATCTCCAACACCCTATAGGTAATACATTCCATTTCCACCACCCTACAGGTAATACATTCCATTTCTAACACCCTACAGTTAATACATTCATTTTCCACCACCCTACACATAATATGTTCCATTTCCACCACCCTACAGGTAATACATTGAACTGCCAACACCCTACAGGTAATACATTCCATTTCTAACACCCTACAGGTAATATATTCCATTTCCACCACCCTACAGGTAATACATTCCATTTCCGACAACCTACAGGTAATACATTCAATTTCCAACACCTTACAGGTAATACATTCCATTTCTAACACCCTACATGTAATAAATTCCATTTCCACAACCCTAAAGATATTACATTCCATTTCCAACACCCCACAGGTAATACATTCATTTTCCACCACCCTACACGTAATATGTTCCATTTCCACCACCCTGCAGGTAATAGATTCCGTTTCTAACACCCTACAGGTATACGTTCCATTTCCAACACCCTATAGGTAATACATTCCATTTCCACAACCCTAGAGGAAATACATTGCATTTCTCGCACCCTATAGGTAATACATTCCATTTCCACCACCCTGAGGTAATGCATTCCATTTCTAACAACCTACAGGTAATACATTCAATTTGTAACACCCTGCAGATTATACATTCTATTTCAAAAACACTGCAGTTAATACATTCAATTTCCACCACCCTGCAGGTAATATGTTCCATTTCCAACACCCTACAGGTAATACATTCAATTTCCAACACCCTGGAGGTAATACATTCTATTTCTAACACCCTATTGGTAATACATTCCATCTCCAACACCCTATAGTTAATACATTCCATTTCCACCACCCTACAGGTAATACATTCCATTTCTAACACACTACAGTTAATACATTCTTTTTCCACCACCCTACACGTAATATGTTCCATTTCCACCACCCTAAAGGTAATACATTCAACTGCCAACACCCTACAGGTAATACATTCCATTTCTAACACCCTACAGGTAACACATTCCATTTCTAACACCCTACATGTAATAAATTCCATTTCCACAACCCTAAAGGTATTACATTCCATTTCCAACACCTCACAGGTAATACATTCATTTTCCTCCACCCTACACGTAATATGTTCCATTTCCACCACCCTGCAGGTAATACATTCAACTGCCACCACCCTACAGGTATTACATTCAATTTCCAACACCCTATAGGTAATACATTCCATTTCCACCACCCTACAAGTAATACATTCCATTTCTAACACCCTACAGTTAATACATTCATTTTCCACCACCCTACCCATAATATGTTCCATTTACACCACCCTACAGGTAATACATTGAACTGCCAACACCCTACAGGTAATACATTCCATTTCTAACACCCTACAGGTAATATATGCCATTTCCACCACCCTACAGGTAATACATTCCATTTCCACCACCCTACAGGTAATAGATTCCATTTCTAACACCCTACAGGTATACGTTCCATTTCCAACACCCTATAGGTAATACATTCCATTTCCACAACCCTACAGGAAATACATTGCATTTCTAACAACCTATAGGTAATAAATTCCATTTCAACCACCCTACAGGAAATACATTCCATTTCCACCACCCTGAGTAATGCATTCCATTTCTAACAACCTACAGGTAATACATCAATTTCTAACACCCTGCAGGTTATACATTCTATTTCAAAAACACTGCAGTTAATACATTCAATTCCACCACCCTGCAGGTAATATGTTCCATTTCCAACACCCTACAGGTAATAAATTCAATTTCCAACACCCTGGAGGTAATACATTCTATTTCTAACACCCTATTGGTAATACATTCCATCTCCAACACCCTATAGTTAATACATTCCATTTCCACCACCCCTACAGGTAATACATTCCATTTCTAACACTCTACAGTTAATACATTCTTTTTCCACAACCCTACACGTAATATGTTCCATTTCCACCACCCTAAAGGTAATACATTCAACTGCCAACACCCTACAGGTAATACATTCCATTTCTAACACCCTACAGGTAATACATTCCATTTCTAACACCCTACATGTAATAAATTCCATTTCCACAACCCTAAAGGTATTACATTCCATTTCCAACACCTCACAGGTAATACATTCATTTTCCACCACCCTACACGTAATATGTTCCATTTCCACCACCCTGCAGGTAATACATTCAACTGCCACCACCCTACAGGTATTACATTCAATTTCCAACACCCTATAGGTAATACATTCCATTTCCACCACCCTACAAGTAATACATTCCATTTCTAACACCCTACAGTTAATACATTCATTTTCCACCACCCTACAATAATATGTTCCATTCCACCACCCTACAGGTAATACATTGAACTGCCAACACCCTACAGGTAATACATTCCATTTCTAACACCCTACAGGTAATATATGCCATTTCCACCACCCTACAGGTAATACATTCCATTTCGACAACCTGCAGGTAATACATTCAATTTCCAACACCCTACAGGTAATACATTCCATTTCCACCACCCTACAGGTAATAGATTCCTTTCTAACACCCTACAGGTATACGTTCCATTTCCAACACCCTATAGGTAATACATTCCATTTCCACAACCCTACAGGAAATACATTGCATTTCTAACACCCTATAGGTAATAAATTCCATTTCAACCACCCTACAGGAAATACATTCCATTTCCACCACCCTGAGGTAATGCATTCCATTTCTAACAACCTACAGGTAATACATTCAATTTCTAACACCCTGCCGGTTATACATTCTATTTCAAAAACCCTGCAGTTAATACATTCAATTTCCACCACCCTGCAGGTAATATGTTCCATTTCCAACACCCTACAGGTAATAATTTCAATTTCCAACACCTGCAGGGTAATACATTCTATTTCTAACACCCTATTGGTAATACATTCCATCTCCAACACCCTATAGTTAATACATTCCATTTCCACCACCCTACAGGTAATACATTCCATTTCTAACACTCTACAGTTAATACATTCTTTTTCCACCAACCTACACGTAATATGTTCCATTTCCACCACCCTAAAGGTAATACATTCAACTGCCAACACCCTACAGGTAATACATTCCATTTCTAACACCCTACAGGTAATACATTCCATTTCCACCACACTACAGGAAATACATTCCATTTCCACCACCCTACAGGTAATACATTCCATTTCTAACACCCTATAGGTAATACATTCATTTTCCACCACCCTACACGTAATATATTCCATTTCCACCACCCTGCAGGTAATAGATTCCGTTTCTAACACCCTACAGGTATACGTTCCATTTCCAACACCCTATAGGTAATACATTCCATTTCCACAACCCTAGAGGAAATACATTGCATTTCTCGCACCCTATAGGTAATACATTCCATTTCCACCACCCTGAGGTAATGCATTCCATTTCTAACAACCTACAGGTAATACATTCAATTTGTAACACCCTGCAGGTTATACATTCTATTTCAAAAACACTGCAGTTAATACATTCAATTTCCACCACCCTGCAGGTAATATGTTCCATTTCCAACACCCTACAGGTAATAAATTAAATTTCCAACACCCTGGAGGTAATACATTCTATTTCTAACACCCTATTGGTAATACATTCCATCTCCAACACCCTATAGTTAATACATTCCATTTCCACCACCCTACAGGTAATACATTCCATTTCTAACACACTACAGTTAATACATTCTTTTTCCACCACCCTACACGTAATATGTTCCATTTCCACCACCCTAAAGGTAATACATTCAACTGCCAACACCCTACAGGTAATACATTCCATTTCTAACACCCTACAGGTAACACATTCCATTTCTAACACCCTACATGTAATAAATTCCATTTCCACAACCCTAAAGGTATTACATTCCATTTCCAACACCTCACAGGTAATACATTCATTTTCCACCACCCTACACGTAATATGTTCCATTTCCAACACCCTACAGGTAATAATTTCAATTTCCAACACCCTGCAGGTAATACATTCTATTTCTAACACCCTATTGGTAATACATTCCATCTCCAACACCCTATAGTTAATACCTTCCATTTCCACCACCCTACAGGTAATACATTCCATTTCTAACACTCTACAGTTAATACATTCTTTTTCCACCAACCTACACGTAATATGTTCCATTTCCACCACCCTAAAGGTAATACATTCAACTGCCAACACCCTACAGGTAATACATTCCATTTCTAACACCCTACAGGTAATACATTCCATTTCCACCACACTACAGGAAATAAATTCCATTTACACCACCCTACAGGTAATACATTCCATTTCTAACACCCTATAGGTAATATATTCCATTTCCACCACCCTACAGGTAATGCATTCCATTTCCGACACCCTACAGGTAATACATTCTATTTCAAACACCCTACATGTAATAAATTCCATTTCCACCACCCTAAAGGTAATACATTCAATTTCTAACACTCTACAGGTAATACATTCAATTTCCAACACCCTACAGGTAATACATTCCATTTCTAACACCCTACAGCTAATACATTCCATTTCCACCACCCTGCAGGTACTCATTCCATTTCTAAGACCCTACAGGTAATACATTCCATTTCCGCCACCCTACAGGTAATACATTCTATTTCAAAAACCCTGCAGTTAATACATTCAATTTCCACCACCCTGCAGGTAATATATTCCATTTCCAACACCCTACAGGTAATACATTCAATTTCCAACACCCTACAGGTAATACATTCTATTTCTAACACCCTACACGTAATACATTCCATCTCCAACACCCTATAGGTAATACATTCCATTTCCACCACCCTACAGGTAATACATTCCATTTCTAACACCCTACAGTTAATACATTCATTTTCCACCACCCTACACATAATATGTTCCATTTCCACCACCCTACAGGTAATACATTGAACTGCCAACACCCTACAGGTAATACATTCCATTTCTAACACCCTACAGGTAATATATTCCATTTCCACCACCCTACAGGTAATACATTCCATTTCCGACAACCTACAGGTAATACATTCAATTTCCAACACCTTACAGGTAATACATTCCATTTCTAACACCCTACATGTAATAAATTCCATTTCCACAACCCTAAAGATATTACATTCCATTTCCAACACCCCACAGGTAATACATTCATTTTCCACCACCCTACACGTAATATGTTCCATTTCCACCACCCTGCAGGTAATAGATTCCGTTTCTAACACCCTACAGGTATACGTTCCATTTCCAACACCCTATAGGTAATACATTCCATTTCCACAACCCTAGAGGAAATACATTGCATTTCTCGCACCCTATAGGTAATACATTCCATTTCCACCACCCTGAGGTAATGCATTCCATTTCTAACAACCTACAGGTAATACATTCAATTTGTAACACCCTGCAGATTATACATTCTATTTCAAAAACACTGCAGTTAATACATTCAATTTCCACCACCCTGCAGGTAATATGTTCCATTTCCAACACCCTACAGGTAATACATTCAATTTCCAACACCCTGGAGGTAATACATTCTATTTCTAACACCCTATTGGTAATACATTCCATCTCCAACACCCTATAGTTAATACATTCCATTTCCACCACCCTACAGGTAATACATTCCATTTCTAACACACTACAGTTAATACATTCTTTTTCCACCACCCTACACGTAATATGTTCCATTTCCACCACCCTAAAGGTAATACATTCAACTGCCAACACCCTACAGGTAATACATTCCATTTCTAACACCCTACAGGTAACACATTCCATTTCTAACACCCTACATGTAATAAATTCCATTTCCACAACCCTAAAGGTATTACATTCCATTTCCAACACCTCACAGGTAATACATTCATTTTCCACCACCCTACACGTAATATGTTCCATTTCCACCACCCTGCAGGTAATACATTCAACTGCCACCACCCTACAGGTATTACATTCAATTTCCAACACCCTATAGGTAATACATTCCATTTCCACCACCCTACAAGTAATACATTCCATTTCTAACACCCTACAGTTAATACATTCATTTTCCACCACCCTACCCATAATATGTTCCATTTACACCACCCTACAGGTAATACATTGAACTGCCAACACCCTACAGGTAATACATTCCATTTCTAACACCCTACAGGTAATATATGCCATTTCCACCACCCTACAGGTAATACATTCCATTTCCACCACCCTACAGGTAATAGATTCCATTTCTAACACCCTACAGGTATACGTTCCATTTCCAACACCCTATAGGTAATACATTCCATTTCCACAACCCTACAGGAAATACATTGCATTTCTAACAACCTATAGGTAATAAATTCCATTTCAACCACCCTACAGGAAATACATTCCATTTCCACCACCCTGAGGTAATGCATTCCATTTCTAACAACCTACAGGTAATACATTCAATTTCTAACACCCTGCAGGTTATACATTCTATTTCAAAAACACTGCAGTTAATACATTCAATTTCCACCACCCTGCAGGTAATATGTTCCATTTCCAACACCCTACAGGTAATAAATTCAATTTCCAACACCCTGGAAGTAATACATTCTATTTCTAACACCCTATTGGTAATACATTCCATCTCCAACACCCTATAGTTAATACATTCCATTTCCACCACCCTACAGGTAATACATTCCATTTCTAACACTCTACAGTTAATACATTCTTTTTCCACAACCCTACACGTAATATGTTCCATTTCCACCACCCTAAAGGTAATACATTCAACTGCCAACACCCTACAGGTAATACATTCCATTTCTAACACCCTACAGGTAATACATTCCATTTCTAACACCCTACATGTAATAAATTCCATTTCCACAACCCTAAAGGTATTACATTCCATTTCCAACACCTCACAGGTAATACATTCATTTTCCACCACCCTACACGTAATATGTTCCATTTCCACCACCCTGCAGGTAATACATTCAACTGCCACCACCCTACAGGTATTACATTCAATTTCCAACACCCTATAGGTAATACATTCCATTTCCACCACCCTACAAGTAATACATTCCATTTCTAACACCCTACAGTTAATACATTCATTTTCCACCACCCTACAATAATATGTTCCATTTCCACCACCCTACAGGTAATACATTGAACTGCCAACACCCTACAGGTAATACATTCCATTTCTAACACCCTACAGGTAATATATGCCATTTCCACCACCCTACAGGTAATACATTCCATTTCCGACAACCTGCAGGTAATACATTCAATTTCCAACACCCTACAGGTAATACATTCCATTTCCACCACCCTACAGGTAATAGATTCCATTTCTAACACCCTACAGGTATACGTTCCATTTCCAACACCCTATAGGTAATACATTCCATTTCCACAACCCTACAGGAAATACATTGCATTTCTAACACCCTATAGGTAATAAATTCCATTTCAACCACCCTACAGGAAATACATTCCATTTCCACCACCCTGAGGTAATGCATTCCATTTCTAACAACCTACAGGTAATACATTCAATTTCTAACACCCTGCCGGTTATACATTCTATTTCAAAAACCCTGCAGTTAATACATTCAATTTCCACCACCCTGCAGGTAATATGTTCCATTTCCAACACCCTACAGGTAATAATTTCAATTTCCAACACCCTGCAGGTAATACATTCTATTTCTAACACCCTATTGGTAATACATTCCATCTCCAACACCCTGTAGTTAATACATTCCATTTCCACCACCCTACAGGTAATACATTCCATTTCTAACACTCTACAGTTAATACATTCTTTTTCCACCAACCTACACGTAATATGTTCCATTTCCACCACCCTAAAGGTAATACATTCAACTGCCAACACCCTACAGGTAATACATTCCATTTCTAACACCCTACAGGTAATACATTCCATTTCCACCACACTACAGGAAATACATTCCATTTCCACCACCCTACAGGTAATACATTCCATTTCTAACACCCTATAGGTAATATATTCCATTTCCACCACCCTACAGGTACTCATTCCATTTCTAAGACCCTACAGTTAATACATTCCATTTCCGACACCCTACAGGTAATACATTCTATTTCTAACACCCTACACGTAATACATTCCATCTCCAACACCCTATAGGTAATACATTCCATTTCCACCACCCTACAGGTAATACATTCCATTTCTAACACCCTACAGTTAATACATTCATTTTCCACCACCCTACACATAATATGTTCCATTTCCACCACCCTACAGGTAATACATTGAACTGCCAACACCCTACAGGTAATACATTCCATTTCTAACACCCTACAGGTAATATATTCCATTTCCACCACCCTACAGGTAATACATTCCATTTCCGACAACCTACAGGTAATACATTCAATTTCCAACACCTTACAGGTAATACATTCCATTTCTAACACCCTACATGTAATAAATTCCATTTCCACAACCCTAAAGGTATTACATTCCATTTCCAACACCCCACAGGTAATACATTCATTTTCCACCACCCTACACGTAATATGTTCCATTTCCACCACCCTGCAGGTAATACATTCAACTGCCACCACCCTACAGGTATTACATTCCATTTCCACCACCCTACAGGTAACAGATTCCGTTTCTAACACCCTACAGGTATACGTTCCATTTCCAACACCCTATAGGTAATACATTCCATTTCCACAACCCTAGAGGAAATACATTGCATTTCTCGCACCCTATAGGTAATACATTCCATTTCCACCACCCTGAGGTAATGCATTCCATTTCTAACAACCTACAGGTAATACATTCAATTTCTAACACCCTGCAGGTTATACATTCTATTTCAAAAACCCTGCAGTTAATACATTCAATTTCCACCACCCTGCAGGTAATATGTTCCATTTCCAACACCCTACAGGTAATAAATTCAATTTCCAACACCCTACAGGTAATACATTCTATTTCTAACACCCTATAGGTAATACATTCCATCTCCAACACCCTATAGTTAATACATTCCATTTCCACCACCCTACAGGTAATACATTCCATTTCTAACACTCTACAGTTAATACATTCTTTTTCCACCACCCTACACGTAATATGTTCCATTTCCACCACCCTAAAGGTAATACATTCAACTGCCAACACCCTACAGGTAATACATTCCATTTCTAACACCCTACAGGTAATACATTCCATTTCCACCACACTACAGGAAATACATTCAATTTCAGCCACCCTACAGGTTATACATTCCATTTCTAACACCCTACAGGTAATACATTCCATTTCCACCACCCTACAGGTAATACATTCCATTTCTAACACCCTATAGGTAATATATTCCATTTCCACCACCCTACAGGTAATGCATTCCATTTCCGACACCCTACAGGTAATACATTCAATTTCCAACACCCTACAGGTAATACATTCTATTTCAAACACCCTACATGTAATAAATTCCATTTCCACCACCCTACAGGTAATACATTCAACTGCCAACACCCTACAGGTAATACATTCCATTTCCACCACACTACAGGTAATACATTCAATTTCCAACTCCCTACAGGTAATATATTCCATTTCCAACACCCTACAGGTAATACATTCCATGTCCACCACCCTACAGGTAATACATTCCATTTCTAACACCCTACAGGTAATAGTTTCAATTTCCAACACACTACAGGTAATGCATTCCATTTCTAACAACCTACAGGTAATACATTCCATTTACACCACCCTACAGTTAATATATTCCATTGCTAACACCCTACAGGTAATACATTCCATTTCCACCACCCTCAGGTAATGCATTCCATGTCTAATACCCTATAGGTAATTTATTCCATTTCCATCACCCTACTGGTAATACAGTCCATTTCCAACAACCTACAGGTAATACATTCAATTTCCAACACGCTACAGGTAATACATTCAATTTCCAACACCCTACAGGTAATTCATTCCATTTACACCACCCTACAGGTAATATATTCCATTGGTAACACCCTACATGTAATAAATTCAATTTCCACAACCCTACAGGTATTACATTCCATCTCCAACACCCTATAGGTAATACATTCCATTTCCACCACCCTACAGGTAATACATTCCATTTCCAACACCCTACTGGTAATACATACATTTTCCACCACCCTACACGTAATATGTTCCATTTCCACCACCCTACAGGTAATACATTCCATTTCTAACACCCTACAGTTAATACATTCATTTTCCACCACCCTACACATAATATGTTCCATTTCCACCACCCTACAGGTAATACATTGAACTGCCAACACCCTACAGGTAATACATTCCATTTCTAACACCCTACAGGTAATATATTCCATTTCCACCACCCTACAGGTAATACATTCCATTTCCGACAACCTACAGGTAATACATTCAATTTCCAACACCTTACAGGTAATACATTCCATTTCTAACACCCTACATGTAATAAATTCCATTTCCACAACCCTAAAGGTATTACATTCCATTTCCAACACCCCACAGGTAATACATTCATTTTCCACCACCCTACACGTAATATGTTCCATTTCCACCACCCTGCAGGTAATACATTCAACTGCCACCACCCTACAGGTATTACATTCCATTTCCACCACCCTACAGGTAACAGATTCCGTTTCTAACACCCTACAGGTATACGTTCCATTTCCAACACCCTATAGGTAATACATTCCATTTCCACAACCCTAGAGGAAATACATTGCATTTCTCGCACCCTATAGGTAATACATTCCATTTCCACCACCCTGAGGTAATGCATTCCATTTCTAACAACCTACAGGTAATACATTCAATTTCTAACACCCTGCAGGTTATACATTCTATTTCAAAAACCCTGCAGTTAATACATTCAATTTCCACCACCCTGCAGGTAATATGTTCCATTTCCAACACCCTACAGGTAATAAATTCAATTTCCAACACCCTACAGGTAATACATTCTATTTCTAACACCCTATAGGTAATACATTCCATCTCCAACACCCTATAGTTAATACATTCCATTTCCACCACCCTACAGGTAATACATTCCATTTCTAACACTCTACAGTTAATACATTCTTTTTCCACCACCCTACACGTAATATGTTCCATTTCCACCACCCTAAAGGTAATACATTCAACTGCCAACACCCTACAGGTAATACATTCCATTTCTAACACCCTACAGGTAATACATTCCATTTCCACCACACTACAGGAAATACATTCAATTTCAGCCACCCTACAGGTTATACATTCCATTTCTAACACCCTACAGGTAATACATTCCATTTCCACCACCCTACAGGTAATACATTCCATTTCTAACACCCTATAGGTAATATATTCCATTTCCACCACCCTACAGGTAATGCATTCCATTTCCGACACCCTACAGGTAATACATTCAATTTCCAACACCCTACAGGTAATACATTCTATTTCAAACACCCTACATGTAATAAATTCCATTTCCACCACCCTACAGGTAATACATTCAACTGCCAACACCCTACAGGTAATACATTCCATTTCCACCACACTACAGGTAATACATTCAATTTCCAACTCCCTACAGGTAATATATTCCATTTCCAACACCCTACAGGTAATACATTCCATGTCCACCACCCTACAGGTAATACATTCCATTTCTAACACCCTACAGGTAATAGTTTCAATTTCCAACACACTACAGGTAATGCATTCCATTTCTAACAACCTACAGGTAATACATTCCATTTACACCACCCTACAGTTAATATATTCCATTGCTAACACCCTACAGGTAATACATTCCATTTCCACCACCCTCAGGTAATGCATTCCATGTCTAATACCCTATAGGTAATTTATTCCATTTCCATCACCCTACTGGTAATACAGTCCATTTCCAACAACCTACAGGTAATACATTCAATTTCCAACACGCTACAGGTAATACATTCAATTTCCAACACCCTACAGGTAATTCATTCCATTTCCACCACCCTACAGGTAATACATTGAACTGCCAACACCCTACAGGTAATACATTCCATTTCTAACACCCTACAGGTAATATATTCCATTTCCACCACCCTACAGGTAATACATTCCATTTCCGACAACCTACAGGTAATACATTCAATTTCCAACACCTTACAGGTAATACATTCCATTTCTAACACCCTACATGTAATAAATTCCATTTCCACAACCCTAAAGGTATTACATTCCATTTCCAACACCCCACAGGTAATACATTCATTTTCCACCACCCTACACGTAATATGTTCCATTTCCACCACCCTGCAGGTAATACATTCAACTGCCACCACCCTACAGGTATTACATTCCATTTCCACCACCCTACAGGTAACAGATTCCGTTTCTAACACCCTACAGGTATACGTTCCATTTCCAACACCCTATAGGTAATACATTCCATTTCCACAACCCTAGAGGAAATACATTGCATTTCTCGCACCCTATAGGTAATACATTCCATTTCCACCACCCTGAGGTAATGCATTCCATTTCTAACAACCTACAGGTAATACATTCAATTTCTAACACCCTGCAGGTTATACATTCTATTTCAAAAACCCTGCAGTTAATACATTCAATTTCCACCACCCTGCAGGTAATATGTTCCATTTCCAACACCCTACAGGTAATAAATTCAATTTCCAACACCCTACAGGTAATACATTCTATTTCTAACACCCTATAGGTAATACATTCCATCTCCAACACCCTATAGTTAATACATTCCATTTCCACCACCCTACAGGTAATACATTCCATTTCTAACACTCTACAGTTAATACATTCTTTTTCCACCACCCTACACGTAATATGTTCCATTTCCACCACCCTAAAGGTAATACATTCAACTGCCAACACCCTACAGGTAATACATTCCATTTCTAACACCCTACAGGTAATACATTCCATTTCCACCACACTACAGGAAATACATTCAATTTCAGCCACCCTACAGGTTATACATTCCATTTCTAACACCCTACAGGTAATACATTCCATTTCCACCACCCTACAGGTAATACATTCCATTTCTAACACCCTATAGGTAATATATTCCATTTCCACCACCCTACAGGTAATGCATTCCATTTCCGACACCCTACAGGTAATACATTCAATTTCCAACACCCTACAGGTAATACATTCTATTTCAAACACCCTACATGTAATAAATTCCATTTCCACCACCCTACAGGTAATACATTCAACTGCCAACACCCTACAGGTAATACATTCCATTTCCACCACACTACAGGTAATACATTCAATTTCCAACTCCCTACAGGTAATATATTCCATTTCCAACACCCTACAGGTAATACATTCCATGTCCACCACCCTACAGGTAATACATTCCATTTCTAACACCCTACAGGTAATAGTTTCAATTTCCAACACACTACAGGTAATGCATTCCATTTCTAACAACCTACAGGTAATACATTCCATTTACACCACCCTACAGTTAATATATTCCATTGCTAACACCCTACAGGTAATACATTCCATTTCCACCACCCTCAGGTAATGCATTCCATGTCTAATACCCTATAGGTAATTTATTCCATTTCCATCACCCTACTGGTAATACAGTCCATTTCCAACAACCTACAGGTAATACATTCAATTTCCAACACGCTACAGGTAATACATTCAATTTCCAACACCCTACAGGTAATTCATTCCATTTACACCACCCTACAGGTAATATATTCCATTGGTAACACCCTACATGTAATAAATTCAATTTCCACAACCCTACAGGTATTACATTCCATCTCCAACACCCTATAGGTAATACATTCCATTTCCACCACCCTACAGGTAATACATTCCATTTCCAACACCCTACTGGTAATACATACATTTTCCACCACCCTACACGTAATATGTTCCATTTCCACCACCCTACAGGTAATACATTCCATTTCTAACACCCTACAGTTAATACATTCATTTTCCACCACCCTACACATAATATGTTCCATTTCCACCACCCTACAGGTAATACATTGAACTGCCAACACCCTACAGGTAATACATTCCATTTCTAACACCCTACAGGTAATATATTCCATTTCCACCACCCTACAGGTAATACATTCCATTTCCGACAACCTACAGGTAATACATTCAATTTCCAACACCTTACAGGTAATACATTCCATTTCTAACACCCTACATGTAATAAATTCCATTTCCACAACCCTAAAGGTATTACATTCCATTTCCAACACCCCACAGGTAATACATTCATTTTCCACCACCCTACACGTAATATGTTCCATTTCCACCACCCTGCAGGTAATACATTCAACTGCCACCACCCTACAGGTATTACATTCCATTTCCACCACCCTACAGGTAACAGATTCCGTTTCTAACACCCTACAGGTATACGTTCCATTTCCAACACCCTATAGGTAATACATCCATTTCCACAACCCTAGAGGAAATACATTGCATTTCTCGCACCCTATAGGTAATACATTCCATTTCCACCACCCTGAGGTAATGCATTCCATTTCTAACAACCTACAGGTAATACATTCAATTTCTAACACCCTGCAGGTTATACATTCTATTTCAAAAACCCTGCAGTTAATACATTCAATTTCCACCACCCTGCAGGTAATATGTTCCATTTCCAACACCCTACAGGTAATAAATTCAATTCCAACACCCTACAGGTAATACATTCTATTTCTAACACCCTATAGGTAATACATTCCATCTCCAACACCCTATAGTTAATACATTCCATTTCCACCACCCTACAGGTAATACATTCCATTTCTAACACTCTACAGTTAATACATTCTTTTTCCACCACCCTACACGTAATATGTTCCATTTCCACCACCCTAAAGGTAATACATTCAACTGCCAACACCCTACAGGTAATACATTCCATTTCTAACACCCTACAGGTAATACATTCCATTTCCACCACACTACAGGAAATACATTCAATTTCAGCCACCCTACAGGTTATACATTCCATTTCTAACACCCTACAGGTAATACATTCCATTTCCACCACCCTACAGGTAATACATTCCATTTCTAACACCCTATAGGTAATATATTCCATTTCCACCACCCTACAGGTAATGCATTCCATTTCCGACACCCTACAGGTAATACATTCAATTTCCAACACCCTACAGGTAATACATTCTATTTCAAACACCCTACATGTAATAAATTCCATTTCCACCACCCTACAGGTAATACATTCAACTGCCAACACCCTACAGGTAATACATTCCATTTCCACCACACTACAGGTAATACATTCAATTTCCAACTCCCTACAGGTAATATATTCCATTTCCAACACCCTACAGGTAATACATTCCATGTCCACCACCCTACAGGTAATACATTCCATTTCTAACACCCTACAGGTAATAGTTTCAATTTCCAACACACTACAGGTAATGCATTCCATTTCTAACAACCTACAGGTAATACATTCCATTTACACCACCCTACAGTTAATATATTCCATTGCTAACACCCTACAGGTAATACATTCCATTTCCACCACCCTCAGGTAATGCATTCCATGTCTAATACCCTATAGGTAATTTATTCCATTTCCATCACCCTACTGGTAATACAGTCCATTTCCAACAACCTACAGGTAATACATTCAATTTCCAACACGCTACAGGTAATACATTCAATTTCCAACACCCTACAGGTAATTCATTCCATTTACACCACCCTACAGGTAATATATTCCATTGGTAACACCCTACATGTAATAAATTCAATTTCCACAACCCTACAGGTATTACATTCCATCTCCAACACACTATAGGTAATACATTCCATTTCCACCACCCTACAGGTAATACATTCCATTTCCAACACCCTACTGGTAATACATACATTTTCCACCACCCTACACGTAATATGTTCCATTTCCACCACCCTACAGGTAATACATTCCATTTCTAACACCCTACAGTTAATACATTCATTTTCCACCACCCTACACATAATATGTTCCATTTCCACCACCCTACAGGTAATACATTGAACTGCCAACACCCTACAGGTAATACATTCCATTTCTAACACCCTACAGGTAATATATTCCATTTCCACCACCCTACAGGTAATACATTCCATTTCCGACAACCTACAGGTAATACATTCAATTTCCAACACCTTACAGGTAATACATTCCATTTCTAACACCCTACATGTAATAAATTCCATTTCCACAACCCTAAAGGTATTACATTCCATTTCCAACACCCCACAGGTAATACATTCATTTTCCACCACCCTACACGTAATATGTTCCATTTCCACCACCCTGCAGGTAATACATTCAACTGCCACCACCCTACAGGTATTACATTCCATTTCCACCACCCTACAGGTAATAGATTCCATTTCTAACACCCTACAGGTATACGTTCCATTTCCAACACCCTATAGGTAATACATTCCATTTCCACAACCCTAGAGGAAATACATTGCATTTCTAGCACCCTATAGGTAATACATTCCATTTCCACCACCCTGAGGTAATGCATTCCATTTCTAACAACCTACAGGTAATAAATTCAATTTCTAACACCCTGCAGGTTATACATTCTATTTCAAAAACCCTGCAGTTAATACATTCAATTTCCACCACCCTACAGGTAATACATTCTATTTCTAACACCCTATAGGTAATACATTCCATCTCCAACACCCTATAGTTAATACATTCCATTTCCACCACCCTACAGGTAATACATTCCATTTCTAACACTCTACAGTTAATACATTCTTTTTCCACCACCCTACATGTAATATGTTCCATTTCCACCACCCTAAAGGTAATACATTCAACTGCCAACACCCTACAGGTAATACATTCCATTTCTAACACCCTACAGGTAATACATTCCATTTCCACCACACTACAGGAAATACATTCAATTTCAGCCACCCTACAGGTTATACATTCCATTTCTAACACCCTACAGGTAATACATTCCATTTCCACCACCCTACAGGTAATACATTCCATTTCTAACACCCTATAGGTAATATATTCCATTTCCACCACCCTACAGGTAATGCATTCCATTTCCGACACCCTACAGGTAATACATTCAATTTCCAACACCCTACAGGTAATACATTCTATTTCAAACACCCTACATGTAATAAATTCCATTTCCACCACCCTACAGGTAATACATTCAACTGCCAACACCCTACAGGTAATACATTCCATTTCCACCACACTACAGGTAATACATTCAATTTCCAACTCCCTACATGTAATATATTCCATTTCCAACACGCTACAGGTAATACATTCCTTTTCCACCACACTACAGGAAATACATTCCATTTCCACCACCCTACAGGTAATACATTCCATTTCTAACACCCTATAGGTAATGCATTCCATTTCCACCACCCTACAGGTAATGCATTCCATTTCCGACACCCTACAGGTAATACATTCTATTTCAAACACCCTACATGTAATAAATTCCATTTCCACCACCCTAAAGGTAATACATTCAATTTCTAACACCCTACAGGTAATACATTCAATTTCCAACACCCTACAGGTAATACATTCCATTTCTAACACCCTACAGCTAATACATTCCATTTCCACCACCCTGCAGGTACTCATTCCATTTCTAAGACCCTACAGGTAATACATTCCATTTCCGCCACCCTACAGGGAATACATTCATTTTCCACCACCCTACACGTAATATGTTCCATTTCCACCACCCTGCAGGTAATACATTCAACTGCCACCACCCTACAGGTATTACATTCCATTTCCACCACCCTACAGGTAATAGATTCCATTTCTAACACCCTACAGGTATACGTTCCATTTCCAACACCCTATAGGTAATACATTCCATTTCCACAACCCTAGAGGAAATACATTGCATTTCTAGCACCCTATAGGTAATACATTCCATTTCCACCACCCTGAGGTAATGCATTCCATTTCTAACAACCTACAGGTAATACATTCAATTTCTAACACCCTGCAGGTTATACATTCTATTTCAAAAACCCTGCAGTTAATACATTCAATTTCCACCACCCTGCAGGTAATATGTTCCATTTCCAACACCCTACAGGTAATAAATTCAATTTCCAACACCCTACAGGTAATACATTCTATTTCTAACACCCTATAGGTAATACATTCCATCTCCAACACCCTATAGTTAATACATTCCATTTCCACCACCCTACAGGTAATACATTCCATTTCTAACACTCTACAGTTAATACATTCTTTTTCCACCACCCTACATGTAATATGTTCCATTTCCACCACCCTAAAGGTAATACATTCAACTGCCAACACCCTACAGGTAATACATTCCATTTCTAACACCCTACAGGTAATACATTCCATTTCCACCACACTACAGGAAATACATTCAATTTCAGCCACCCTACAGGTTATACATTCCATTTCTAACACCCTACAGGTAATACATTCCATTTCCACCACCCTACAGGTAATACATTCCATTTCTAACACCCTATAGGTAATATATTCCATTTCCACCACCCTACAGGTAATGCATTCCATTTCCGACACCCTACAGGTAATACATTCAATTTCCAACACCCTACAGGTAATATATTCCATTGCTAACACCCTACAGGTAATACATTCCATTTCCACCACCCTCAGGTAATGCATTCCATGTCTAATACCCTATAGGTAATTTATTCCATTTCCATCACCCTACTGGTAATACAGTCCATTTCCAACAACCTACAGGTAATACATTCAATTTCCAACACGCTACAGGTAATACATTCAATTTCCAACACCCTACAGGTAATTCATTCCATTTACACCACCCTACAGGTAATATATTCCATTGGTAACACCCTACATGTAATAAATTCAATTTCCACAACCCTACAGGTATTACATTCCATCTCCAACACCCTACTGGTAATACATACATTTTCCACCACCCTACACGTAATATGTTCCATTTCCACCACCCCACAGGTAATACATTCCATTTCTAACACCCTACAGTTAATACATTCATTTTCCACCACCCTACACATAATATGTTCCATTTCCACCACCCTACAGGTAATACATTGAACTGCCAACACCCTACAGGTAATACATTCCATTTCTAACACCCTACAGGTAATATATTCCATTTCCACCACCCTACAGGTAATACATTCCATTTCCGACAACCTACAGGTAATACATTCAATTTCCAACACCTTACAGGTAATACATTCCATTTCTAACACCCTACATGTAATAAATTCCATTTCCACAACCCTAAAGGTATTACATTCCATTTCCACCACCCTACAGGTAATAGATTCCATTTCTAACACCCTACAGGTATACGTTCCATTTCCAACACCCTATAGGTAATACATTCCATTTCCACAACCCTAGAGGAAATACATTGCATTTCTAGCACCCTATAGGTAATACATTCCATTTCCACCACCCTGAGGTAATGCATTCCATTTCTAACAACCTACAGGTAATACATTCAATTTCTAACACCCTGCAGGTTATACATTCTATTTCAAAAACCCTGCAGTTAATACATTCAATTTCCACCACCCTGCAGGTAATATGTTCCATTTCCAACACCCTACAGGTAATAAATTCAATTTCCAACACCCTACAGGTAATACATTCCATCTCCAACACCCTATAGTTAATACATTCCATTTCCACCACCCTACAGGTAATACATTCCATTTCTAACACTCTACAGTTAATACATTCATTTTCCACCACCCTACACATAATATGTTCCATTTCCACCACCCTACAGGTAATACATTGAACTGCCAACACCCTACAGGTAATACATTCCATTTCTAACACCCTACAGGTAATATATTCCATTTCCACCACCCTACAGGTAATACATTCCATTTCCGACAACCTACAGGTAATACATTCAATTTCCAACACCCTGCAGGTTATACATTCTATTTCAAAAACCCTGCAGTTAATACATTCAATTTCCACCACCCTGCAGGTAATATGTTCCATTTCCAACACCCTACAGGTAATAAATTCAATTTCCAACACCCTACAGGTAATACATTCTATTTCTAACACCCTATAGGTAATACATTCCATCTCCAACACCCTATAGTTAATACATTCCATTTCCACCACCCTACAGGTAATACATTCCATTTCTAACACTCTACAGTTAATACATTCTTTTTCCACCACCCTACATGTAATATGTTCCATTTCCACCACCCTAAAGGTAATACATTCAACTGCCAACACCCTACAGGTAATACATTCCATTTCTAACACCCTACAGGTAATACATTCCATTTCCACCACACTACAGGAAATACATTCAATTTCAGCCACCCTACAGGTTATACATTCCATTTCTAACACCCTACAGGTAATACATTCCATTTCCACCACCCTACAGGTAATACATTCCATTTCTAACACCCTATAGGTAATATATTCCATTTCCACCACCCTACAGGTAATGCATTCCATTTCCGACACCCTACAGGTAATACATTCAATTTCCAACACCCTACAGGTAATACATTCTATTTCAAACACCCTACATGTAATAAATTCCATTTCCACCACCCTACAGGTAATCCATTCAACTGCCAACACCCTACAGGTAATACATTCCATTTCCACCACACTACAGGTAATACATTCAATTTCCAACTCCCTACATGTAATATATTCCATTTCCAACACCCTACAGGTAATACATTCCTTTTCCACCACACTACAGGAAATACATTCCATTTCCACCACCCTACAGGTAATACATTCCATTTCTAACACCCTATAGGTAATGCATTCCATTTCCACCACCCTACAGGTAATGCATTCCATTTCCGACACCCTACAGGTAATACATTCTATTTCAAACACCCTACATGTAATAAATTCCATTTCCACCACCCTAAAGGTAATACATTCAATTTCTAACACCCTACAGGTAATACATTCAATTTCCAACACCCTACAGGTAATACATTCCATTTCTAACACCCTACAGCTAATACATTCCATTTCCACCACCCTGCAGGTACTCATTCCATTTCTAAGACCCTACAGGTAATACATTCAATTTCCAACACCCTACAGGTAATACATTCTATTTCTAACACCCTATAGGATATACATTCCATCTCCAACACCCTATAGTTAATACATTCCATTTCCACCACCCTACAGGTAATACATTCCATTTCTAACACTCTACAGTTAATACATTCATTTTCCACCACCCTACACATAATATGTTCCATTTCCACCACCCTACAGGTAATACATTGAACTGCCAACACCCTACAGGTAATACATTCCATTTCTAACACCCTACAGGTAATATATTCCATTTCCACCACCCTACAGGTAATACATTCCATTTCCGACAACCTACAGGTAATACATTCAATTTCCAACACCCTGCAGGTTATACATTCTATTTCAAAAACCCTGCAGTTAATACATTCAATTTCCACCACCCTGCAGGTAATATGTTCCATTTCCAACACCCTACAGGTAATAAATTCAATTTCCAACACCCTACAGGTAATACATTCTATTTCTAACACCCTATAGGTAATACATTCCATCTCCAACACCCTATAGTTAATACATTCCATTTCCACCACCCTACAGGTAATACATTCCATTTCTAACACTCTACAGTTAATACATTCTTTTTCCACCACCCTACATGTAATATGTTCCATTTCCACCACCCTAAAGGTAATACATTCAACTGCCAACACCCTACAGGTAATACATTCCATTTCTAACACCCTACAGGTAATACATTCCATTTCCACCACACTACAGGAAATACATTCAATTTCAGCCACCCTACAGGTTATACATTCCATTTCTAACACCCTACAGGTAATACATTCCATTTCCACCACCCTACAGGTAATACATTCCATTTCTAACACCCTATAGGTAATATATTCCATTTCCACCACCCTACAGGTAATGCATTCCATTTCCGACACCCTACAGGTAATACATTCAATTTCCAACACCCTACAGGTAATACATTCTATTTCAAACACCCTACATGTAATAAATTCCATTTCCACCACCCTACAGGTAATACATTCAACTGCCAACACCCTACAGGTAATACATTCCATTTCCACCACACTACAGGTAATACATTCAATTTCCAACTCCCTACATGTAATATATTCCATTTCCAACACCCTACAGGTAATACATTCCTTTTCCACCACACTACAGGAAATACATTCCATTTCCACCACCCTACAGGTAATACATTCCATTTCTAACACCCTATAGGTAATGCATTCCATTTCCACCACCCTACAGGTAATGCATTCCATTTCCGACACCCTACAGGTAATACATTCTATTTCAAACACCCTACATGTAATAAATTCCATTTCCACCACCCTAAAGGTAATACATTCAATTTCTAACACCCTACAGGTAATACATTCAATTTCCAACACCCTACAGGTAATACATTCCATTTCTAACACCCTACAGCTAATACATTCCATTTCCACCACCCTGCAGGTACTCATTCCATTTCTAAGACCCTACAGGTAATACATTCCATTTCCGCCACCCTACAGGTAATACATTCATTTTCCACCACCCTACACGTAATATGTTCCATTTCCACCACCCTGCAGGTAATACATTCAACTGCCACCACCCTGCAGGTATTACATTCCATTTCCACCACCCTACAGGTAATAGATTCCATTTCTAACACCCTACAGGTATACGTTCCATTTCCAACACCCTATAGGTAATACATTCCATTTCCACAACCCTAGAGGAAATACATTGCATTTCTAGCACCCTATAGGTAATACATTCCATTTCCACCACCCTGAGGTAATGCATTCCATTTCTAACAACCTACAGGTAATACATTCAATTTCTAACACCCTGCAGGTTATACATTCTATTTCAAAAACCCTGCAGTTAATACATTCAATTTCCACCACCCTGCAGGTAATATGTTCCATTTCCAACACCCTACAGGTAATAAATTCAATTTCCAACACCCTACAGGTAATACATTCTATTTCTAACACCCTATAGGTAATACATTCCATCTCCAACACCCTATAGTTAATACATTCCATTTCCACCACCCTACAGGTAATACATTCCATTTCTAACACTCTACAGTTAATACATTCTTTTTCCACCACCCTACATGTAATATGTTCCATTTCCACCACCCTAAAGGTAATACATTCAACTGCCAACACCCTACAGGTAATACATTCCATTTCTAACACCCTACAGGTAATACATTCCATTTCCACCACACTACAGGAAATACATTCAATTTCAGCCACCCTACAGGTTATACATTCCATTTCTAACACCCTACAGGTAATACATTCCATTTCCACCACCCTACAGGTAATACATTCCATTTCTAACACCCTATAGGTAATATATTCCATTTCCACCACCCTACAGGTAATGCATTCCATTTCCGACACCCTACAGGTAATACATTCAATTTCCAACACCCTACAGGTAATACATTCTATTTCAAACACCCTACATGTAATAAATTCCATTTCCACCACCCTACAGGTAATACATTCAACTGCCAACACCCTACAGGTAATACATTCCATTTCCACCACACTACAGGTAATACATTCAATTTCCAACTCCCTACATGTAATATATTCCATTTCCAACACCCTACAGTTAATACATTCCTTTTCCACCACACTACAGGAAATACATTCCATTTCCACCACCCTACAGGTAATACATTCCATTTCTAACACCCTATAGGTAATGCATTCCATTTCCACCACCCTACAGGTAATGCATTCCATTTCCGACACCCTACAGG
The DNA here is from genome assembly GCF_030144855.1 of Hypanus sabinus. Lineage (NCBI taxonomy): Eukaryota > Metazoa > Chordata > Chondrichthyes > Myliobatiformes > Dasyatidae > Hypanus > Hypanus sabinus. The sequence goes on along the minus strand of NC_082718.1, from coordinate 71,776,615 downwards.
TAATACATTCTATTTCAAACACCCTACATGTAATAAATTCCATTTCCACCACCCTAAAGGTAATACATTCAATTTCTAACACCCTACAGGTAATACATTCAATTTCCAACACCCTACAGGTAATACATTCCATTTCTAACACCCTACAGCTAATACATTCCATTTCCACCACCCTGCAGGTACTCATTCCATTTCTAAGACCCTACAGTTAATACATTCCATTTCCACCACCCTACAGGTAATACATTCCATTTCTAACACCCTATAGGTAATATATTCCATTTCCACCACCCTACAGGTAATGCATTCCATTTCCGACACCCTACAGGTAATACATTCAATTTCCAACACCCTACAGGTAATACATTCTATTTCAAACACCCTACATGTAATAAATTCCATTTCCACCACCCTACAGGTAATACATTCAACTGCCAACACCCTACAGGTAATACATTCCATTTCCACCACACTACAGGTAATACATTCAATTTCCAACTCCCTACATGTAATATATTCCATTTCCAACACCCTGCAGGTAATACATTCCTTTTCCACCACACTACAGGAAATACATTCCATTTCCACCACCCTACAGGTAATACATTCCATTTCTAACACCCTATAGGTAATGCATTCCATTTCCACCACCCTACAGGTAATGCATTCCATTTCCGACACCCTACAGGTAATACATTCTATTTCAAACACCCTACATGTAATAAATTCCATTTCCACCACCCTAAAGGTAATACATTCAATTTCTAACACCCTACAGGTAATACATTCAATTTCCAACACCCTACAGCTAATACATTCCATTTCCACCACCCTACAGGTAATACATTCCATTTCTAACACTCTACAGTTAATACATTCTTTTTCCACCACCCTACACGTAATATGTTCCATTTCCACCACCCTAAAGGTAATACATTCAACTGCCAACACCCTACAGGTAATACATTCCATTTCTAACACCCTACAGGTAATACATTCCATTTCCACCACACTACAGGAAATACATTCAATTTCATCCACCCTACAGGTTATACATTCCATTTCTAACACCCTACAGGTAATACATTCCATTTCCACCACCCTACAGGTAATACATTCCATTTCTAACACCCTATAGGTAATATATTCCATTTCCACCACCCTACAGGTAATGCATTCCATTTCCGACACCCTACAGGTAATACATTCAATTTCCAACACCCTACAGGTAATACATTCTATTTCAAACACCCTACATGTAATAAATTCCATTTCCACCACCCTACAGGTAATACATTCAACTGCCAACACCCTACAGGTAATACATTCCATTTCCACCACACTACAGGTAATACATTCAATTTCCAACTCCCTACAGGTAATATATTCCATTTCCAACACCCTACAGGTAATACATTCCATGTCCACCACCCTACAGGTAATACATTCCATTTCTAACACCCTACAGGTAATAGTTTCAATTTCCAACACACTACAGGTAATGCATTCCATTTCTAACAACCTACAGGTAATACATTCCATTTACACCACCCTACAGTTAATATATTCCATTGCTAACACCCTACAGGTAATACATTCCATTTCCACCACCCTCAGGTAATGCATTCCATGTCTAATACCCTATAGGTAATTTATTCCATTTCCATCACCCTACTGGTAATACAGTCCATTTCCAACAACCTACAGGTAATACATTCAATTTCCAACACGCTACAGGTAATACATTCAATTTCCAACACCCTACAGGTAATTCATTCCATTTACACCACCCTACAGGTAATATATTCCATTGGTAACACCCTACATGTAATAAATTCAATTTCCACAACCCTACAGGTATTACATTCCATCTCCAACACCCTATAGGTAATACATTCCATTTCCACCACCCTACAGGTAATACATTCCATTTCCAACACCCTACTGGTAATACATTCATTTTCCACCACCCTACACGTAATATGTTCCATTTCCACCACCCTACAGGTAATACATTCATTTTCCACCACCCTACACATAATATGTTCCATTTCCACCACCCTACAGGTAATACATTGAACTGCCAACACCCTACAGGTAATACATTCCATTTCTAACACCCTACAGGTAATATATTCCATTTCCACCACCCTACAGGTAATACATTCCATTTCCGACAACCTACAGGTAATACATTCAATTTCCAACACCTTACAGGTAATACATTCCATTTCTAACACCCTACATGTAATAAATTCCATTTCCACAACCCTAAAGGTATTACATTCCATTTCCAACACCCCACAGGTAATACATTCATTTTCCACCACCCTACATGTAATATGTTCCATTTCCACCACCCTGCAGGTAATACATTCAACTGCCACCACCCTACAGGTATTACATTCCATTTCCACCACCCTACAGGTAATAGATTCCATTTCTAACACCCTACAGGTATACGTTCCATTTCCAACACCCTATAGGTAATACATTCCATTTCCACCACCCTGAGGTAATGCATTCCATTTCTAACAACCTACAGGTAATACATTCAATTTCTAACACCCTGCAGGTTATACATTCTATTTCAAAAACCCTGCAGTTAATACATTCAATTTCCACCACCCTGCAGGTAATATGTTCCATTTCCAACACCCTACAGGTAATACATTCTATTTCTAACACCCTATAGGTAATACATTCCATCTCCAACACCCTATAGTTAATACATTCCATTTCCACCACCCTACAGGTAATACATTCCATTTCTAACACTCTACAGTTAATACATTCTTTTTCCACCACCCTACATGTAATATGTTCCATTTCCACCACCCTAAAGGTAATACATTCAACTGCCAACACCCTACAGGTAATACATTCCATTTCTAACACCCTACAGGTAATACATTCCATTTCCACCACACTACAGGAAATACATTCAATTTCAGCCACCCTACAGGTTATACATTCCATTTCTAACACCCTACAGGTAATACATTCCATTTCCACCACCCTACAGGTAATACATTCCATTTCTAACACCCTATAGGTAATATATTCCATTTCCACCACCCTACAGGTAATGCATTCCATTTCCGACACCCTACAGGTAATACATTCAATTTCCAACACCCTACAGGTAATACATTCTATTTCAAACACCCTACATGTAATAAATTCCATTTCCACCACCCTACAGGTAATACATTCAACTGCCAACACCCTACAGGTAATACATTCCATTTCCACCACACTACAGGTAATACATTCAATTTCCAACTCCCTACATGTAATATATTCCATTTCCAACACCCTACAGGTAATACATTCCTTTTCCACCACACTACAGGAAATACATTCCATTTCCACCACCCTACAGGTAATACATTCCATTTCTAACACCCTATAGATAATGCATTCCATTTCCACCACCCTACAGGTAATGCATTCCATTTCCGACACCCTACAGGTAATACATTCTATTTCAAACACCCTACATGTAATAAATTCCATTTCCACCACCCTAAAGGTAATACATTCAATTTCTAACACCCTACAGGTAATACATTCAATTTCCAACACCCTACAGGTAATACATTCCATTTCTAACACCCTACAGCTAATACATTCCATTTCCACCACCCTGCAGGTACTCATTCCATTTCTAAGACCCTACAGGTAATACATTCCATTTCCGCCACCCTTCAGGTAATACATTCTATTTCAAAAACCCTGCAGTTAATACATTCAATTTCCACCACCCTGCAGGTAATATATTCCATTTCCAACACCCTACAGGTAATACATTCAATTTCCAACATCCTACAGGTAATACATTCTATTTCTAACACCCTACACGTAATACATTCCATCTCCAACACCCTATAGGTAATACATTCCATTTCCACCACCCTGCACATAATATGTTCCATTTCCACCACCCTACAGGTAATACATTGAACTGCCAACACCCTACAGGTAATACATTCCATTTCTAACACCCTACAGGTAATATATTCCATTTCCACCACCCTACAGGTAATACATTCCATTTCTAACAACCTACAGGTAATACATTCCATTTACACCACCCTACAGTTAATATATTCCATTGCTAACACCCTACAGGTAATACATTCCATTTCCACCACCCTCAGGTAATGCATTCCATGTCTAATACCCTATAGGTAATTTATTCCATTTCCATCACCCTACTTGTAATACAGTCCATTTCCAACAACCTACAGGTAATACATTCAATTTCCAACACGCTACAGGTAATACATTCAATTTCCAACACCCTACAGGTAATTCATTCCATTTACACCACCCTACAGGTAATATATTCCATTGGTAACACCCTACATGTAATAAATTCAATTTCCACAACCCTACAGGTATTACATTCCATCTCCAACACCCTATAGGTAATACATTCCATTTCCACCACCCTACAGGTAATACATTCCATTTCCAACACCCTACTGGTAATACATTCATTTTCCACCACCCTACACGTAATATGTTCCATTTCCACCACCCTACAGGTAATACATTCAACTGCCACCACCCTACAGGTAATACATTCAATTTCCAAAACCCTACAGGTAATATATTCCATTTCCAACACCCTACAGGTAATACATTCCATTTCCACCACCCTACAGGTAATAGATTCCATTTCTAACACCCTACAGGTATACGTTCCATTTCCAACACCCTATAGGTAATACATTCCATTTCCACAACCCTACAGGAAATACATTGCATTTCTAACACCCTATAGGTAATACATTCCATTTCCACCACCCTGCAGGTAATATGTTCCATTTCCAACACCCTACAGGTAATACATTCAATTTCCAACACCCTACAGGTAATACATTCCATTTCTAACACCCTACAGGTAATACATTCCATTTCCACCACACTACAGTTAATACATTCCATTTCTAAGACCCTACAGGTAATACATTCCATTTCCACCACCCTACAGGTAATACATTCCATTTCCAACACCCTACAGGTAAGTCATTCTATTTCTAACACCCTACAGATAATACATTGCATTTCCACCACCCTACTGGTAATACATTCCAGTTCTAACACCCTACTGGTAATACTTTCGATTTCCTCCACCCTACAGGTAATATATTCCACTTCTAACACCCTACAGGTAATACATTCCATTTCTAACACCCTACAGGTAATACATTCCATTTCCACCACCCTGCAGGTAATACATTCCAGTTCTTAGACCCTACAAGTAATACATTCCATTTCCAACACCCTACAGGTAATACATTCCATTTCTAACACCCTACAGGTAATACATTCCATTTCCACCACCCTACAGGTAATTCATTCCATTTCTAACACCCTACAGGTAATACATTCAATTTCCACCACCCTACAGGTAATACATTCCATTTCCAACACCCTACAGGTAAGTCATTCTATTTCTAACACCCTACAGGTAATACATTGCATTTCCACCACCCTACAGGTAATACATTGCATTTCTTACACCCTATAGGTAATACATTCCATTTCTTCCACCCTGCAGGTAATACATTCCAGTTCCAACACCCTACAGGTAATACATTCAATTTCCAACACCCTACAGGTAATACATTCCATTTCTAACACCCTACAGGTAATACATTCCATTTCCACCACACTACAGTTAATACATTCCATTTCTAAGACCCTACAGGTAATACTTTCCATTTCCACCACCCTACAGGTAATACATTCCATTTCCAACACCCTACAGGTAAGTCATTCTATTTCTAACACCCTACAGGTAATACATTGCATTTCCACCACCCTACAGGTAATACATTCCAGTTCTAACACCCTACTGGTAATACTTTCGATTTCCACCACCCTACAGGTAATATATTCCACTTCTAACACCCTACAGGTAATACATTCCATTTCTAACACCCTACAGGTAATACATTCCATTTCCACCACCCTGCAGGTAATACATTCCAGTTCTTAGACCCTACAAGTAATACATTCCATTTCCAACACCCTACAGGTAATACATTCCATTTCTAACACCCTACAGGTAATACATTCCATTTCCACCACCCTACAGGTAATTCATTCCATTTCTAACACCCTACAGGTAATACATTCAATTTCCACCACCCTACAGGTAATACATTCCATTTCCAACACCCTACAGGTAAGTCATTCTATTTCTAACACCCTACAGGTAATACATTGCATTTCCACCACCCGACAGGTAATACATTCCAGTTCTAACACCCTACTGGTAATACTTTCGATTTCCACCACCCTACAGGTATATATTCCACTTCTAACACCCTACAGGTAATACATTCCATTTCTAACACCCTACAGGTAATACATTCCATTTCCACCACCCTGCAGGTAATACATTCCAGTTCTTAGACCCTACAAGTAATACATTCCATTTCCAACACCCTACAGGTAATGCATTCCATTTCTAACACCCTACAGGTAATACATTCCATTTCCACCACCCTACAGGTAATTCATTCCATTTCTAACACCCTACAGGTAATACATTCAATTTCCAACACCCTACAGATAATACATTCTATTTCTAACACCCTACAGGTAATACATCAATTTCCAACACCCTACAGGTAATACATTCCATTTCCGACTCTCTACTGGTAATGCATTCCAGATCAGAACTCCCTGCTGCCTGAACATTTCTGCACGTCTCTTATCCTCTCATGAATAATATTAGATCTGTCATTCTTCATCTTTCTCTGAAAATCCTCTCTCTCTGTCCACCCTATGAAATCTCTTATTATTTTGAATACCATTTATCACCTTCCCCTCTGTTCTAAGGAGATAAATTTCAGGTTCAACAGTCATGCCTGTTTGCTGCCTTTTATATCTCTTCCCTTGTAGCTAGTCACATTAAATCTCCTCTGCACACTCTGCCAGGCCTTGTTCTATAAAGAACTCTGCACCTGGGGCATTAATTTTATTTATTTATTGAGATACAGTGCGGAACACACCCTTCTTGCCCTTCAAACCTTGTCACCCAGCAATCCCCTGATTTAATTCTAGCCTAATCACAGGACAATTTACAATGACCAATTAATCTACCAACCAGTACATCTTTGGACTGTGGGAGGAAACCCGAGCACCCGTAGGAAACCTACGCAGTCATGGGGAGAACGTACAAACTCATTACAGACAGTGCTGGGAATTGAACCAGGTCGACTGTACTGTAAAGCATTATGCTAACCATTCTGCTACCATGGTGCCCTTGTATCTCTCTCCATGGATGCTAACTGACCTGCTAAATTTTTCCATCATTTTCTATTTTTTATTTCAGTTTTCTAACTTCAGTGGTTTTTATTTGGTTTTTACTCCGAGTAATACAGTACAGAAGCAGGCCATTTGGCCTAAATGCTCCATGCTAACCAAGTTTCCAATCCAAGCTAGCCCCAGTTGCCTATATTCCTCTAAACCTTTTCTATCCATGAATCCGTCCAAATCTCTTTTTAACTTCCTTACTGCCTAGACTGAGAGCTAATTGTTCACAGGAGGTTTTAATATCCTGCTTTAAAAACAAAGGTCTTAGATAATAAACTTGGTGAAAAAATTTGGTGATTTATTGTCCTAGCAACTTAGTACCTACTCCTCATTCAAGTATTTCCTTTAAAAGAGATTCAGTTTCATTTACATTTTACACTATATTCTAACTGCAACCTGTGTGATTGTATCTGAATTACCAATGATAAGTCTTCCAGAGACTGGAACAAACTTCAGACTTGTAATGCTGGTGAAGGCATCATATGGAGTATTCACCAATCAGCAAAAGTTCAGGCAGTCTAAATGTATCCTTGCAAAGAGGATGAACCAGCAAACTCAAAGCTGACAACACTATCCAATTCAGCTCTGGACACTGCACTGGAGGTAAGGATGGAAGGCTGAGGCTTTATAAGGCACTGGTCAGGCTGCATTTGGAGTACACTGAGCAGCTTCTGGCCTCTTACCCAAAAAAGAATGTGCTGGCTTTCGAGAGGATCCAGAGAAGGTTCACAAGAATAATCCTGGGAATAAAAGGGTTAATGCATGAGGAGCCTTTGATGGCTCTGGGCCTGAACTCACTGGAGTTCATGAATATCATGAATGGCAGTGATGCTTCACTTCCTGCTAAGTTAAATGCCTTTTATGCTCTCTTTGAAAGGGAGAATAAATCTCTCTGATCATTGCAGCATCAATGACTCTGTGATCTCTGTCCTGGAAGCCGACGTCAAGTTGTCTTTGAAGACTTTGAACCCTCGCAAGGGGAAAGGCCCCAATGGGGTAACTAGTAGGGCTCTGAAAACTTGTGCTAACCAACTGGCAGGGAGGGCTCAAAGACATTTTCAATCTCTCGTTGCTACAGTGGGAAGTTTCCACCTGCTTCAAAAGGGCAACAATTATACCAATGGCCAAGAAGGACAGGGTGAGCTGCCTTAATGACTATTGTTCACATCTATGGTAATAAAGTGCTTTGAGAGGTCAGTTATGGCCAGAGTCAGCTCCTGGATTTGGACCCAATGGGATTTGCTTATCGCCACATTAAGTGTACAGTTGATGTGATCTCATTGGCTCTTCACACAGTCTTGAATCATCTGGGCAATGTTGTTACTCTTTAATAAACAGGATGCTGTTTATTGACTACAATCATCCCTACAGTTCTGATGAAAAAGCTCCAGAATCTGAGCCTCTGTACCTCCCTCTGCAACTGGATCCTTGACCTCGTCACTGGGATACTGCAGTCTGTGCAGATTGGAAATAACTTCTCCACTTCACTGGCAATCAATACTGGTGCACCTCAGGAGTGTGTGCCTAGCCCCCTACTCTACTCTGTCTATATCCATGACTGAGTGGCTAGGCACAGCTCAAATGCCATCTATAAGTTTTTTGACTATACAACTATGAGAAACATAGAAAACCTACAGCACAATACAGGCCCTTCGGACCACAAAGTTGTGCCGATCATGTCCCTACCTTAGAAATTATTAGGGATGGTTACTAAGGTCTAGGGTCTGTTCGTTGGTTATGTGGAACAGTCTATGCTCCAAACCTTTTCCTTCGCTACATTGACGACTACATTGGTGCTGCTTCCTGCACCCCTGCTGCGCTTGTCAATTTCATTAACTTAGCCTTTAACTTCCACCCAGCCCTCAAATTGACTTGGTCCATCTCGGACACTTCTCTTCCCTTTCTCGATCTCTCGGTCTCCATCTCTGGAGACAGACGGCCCACTGACATCTTCTATAAACTCACTGACTCCCATAACTATCTTGGTTATACCTCTTCCCACCCTGCCAAATGTAAAAATGCCATTCCCTATTCCCAGTTCCTCCATCTCTGCCGCATCTGCTCCCAGGATGAGGCTTTCCGTTCCAGGACATCTCAAGTGTCCTCTTTCTTTAAGGATCGTGGTTTCTCTTCTGCCATTGTCAATAATGCCCTCACCTGCATCTCCTCCATTTCCCGCACTTCAGCCCTCACTCCATCCTCCCGTCCTCACCTACCACCACACTAACCTCAGGATCCAGCATATTATCCTCCGCAACTTCCGCCACTTTCAACAGGACCCCACCACCAAGCACATCTTTCCCTCTTTACCCCTCTCCGCTTTCCACAGGAATTGTTCCCTCCACAACTCCCTGATCCACACATCCCTCCCCACGGATCTCCCACCTGGCACTTACCCCTGCAAGCTACACTTTCCTCTACACCTGCTCTCTTACCACCATTCAGGGCCCCAAACAGTCCTTCCAGGTGAGGCAACACTTCACTTGTTAGTCTATTGGGGTTATCTATTGCATCCGGTGCTCCCTGTGCGGCCTCCTCTACATCGGTGAGACCTGACGCAGATTGGGGGATCGCTTCGTTGAGCACCTCTGCTCCATCCACCACAACAGACAGGATCTCCTGGTTGCCACCCACTTCAACTCTCCTTCACATTCCCATTTGGATATCTCCATACATGGCTTCCTTTACTGCCATGATGAGGCCAAACTCAGGTTGGAGGAGCAACACCTCATATACTGTCTGGGTAGTCTCCAGCCCCTTGGCATGAACACTGAATTCTCCAACTTCAGGTAATTCCCTCCACCTCCTTTCCCCCATCCCAGTTTCACGCTGCCTCCTCCTCCAGCTGCCAATCACCACCCTCATGGTTCCGCCTCCTTCTACTACCCATAGTGCTTTCCCCTTACATTCCTTCTTCACCTTTCCTGCCTATCCCCTCCTCCTCCCACACCCCTTGATCTTTTCCTTACTGGTTTTTCACCTGGCACCTACCAGCCTTCTTCCCACCATCTCCCCACCTTCTTAATAGGACCCCTGCTCCCTCCCTCTTCAGTCCTGACAAAGGGTCTCGGCCGGAAACGTTGACTGTTTGTTTCCACGGATGCTGTCAAACCTGCTGAGTTCCTCCAGCATGTTGTGTGTGTTGCTTTGACCCCAGCATCTGCAGAGTATTTTGTACTTGTGAAATTACTGAGGTTACACATAGCCCTCTATTTTTCTAAGCTCCATGTATCTATTCAAAAATCTCTTAAAAGACCCTATCGTATCCACCTCCACCACCGTTGCTGGCAGCCCATATCACGCATTCACCACTTTCTGCATAAAAAAATGACCCCTGACATCTCCTCTGTACCTACTCTCAAACACCTTAAACCTGTGCCCTCTTGTGGCAGCCATTTCAGCCCTAGGAAAAAGCTTCTGACTATCCACACGAGCAATGCCTCTCATCATCTTATACACCTCTATCAGGTCACCTCTCATCCTGTCACTCCAAGGAGAAAAGGCCAAGTTCACTCAACCTGCTGTCATAAGGCATACCCCCCAATCCAGGCAACATCCTTGTAAACCTCCTCTGCACCCTTTCTATGGCTTCCACATCCTTCCTGTAGTGAGGTGACCAGAACTGAGCACAGTACTCCAAGTGGGGTCTGACCAGGGTCCTATATAGCTGCAACATTACCTCTCGTCTTCTAAATTCAATTCCACAATTGATGAAGGCCAATACACCATACGCCTTCTTAACCACAGAGTCAATCTGCACAGCCCAGGATCCCTCTGATCCTCCACACTGCCAAGAGTCATACCATTAATACTATATTCTGCCATCATATTTGAACTACCAAAATGAACCATTTCACACTTATCTGGGTTGAACTCCATGAAGAGTAAGGGTCCCAGTAAACATCCCTGAGGCACACCTCTGGTCACTAACCTCCATGCAGAATATGACCCATATACAGCTAACTTTTGTCTTCTGTGGGCAAGCCAGTTCTGGATCCACAAAGCAATGTCCCCTTGGATCCCATGCCTCCTTACTTTTGCAATAAGCCTTGCATGGGTTACCTTATCAAATGCCTTGCTGAAATCCATATACACTACATCTACAGCTCTTCCTTCATCTATGTGTTTCGTCACATCCTCAAAAAATTCAATCAGGCTCGTAAGGCATGACCTGCCCTTGACAAAGCCATGCTGACTATTCCTAATCATATTATACCTCTCCAAATGTACATAAATCCTGCCTCTCAGGATCTTCTCCATCAACTAACCAACCACTGAAGTAAGACTCACCAGTCTATAATTTCCTAGGCTATCTCTACTCCCTTTCTTGAATAATGGAACAACATCCGCAACCCTTTAATCCCCCGGAACCTCTCCTATCCTCATTGCTGATGCAAAGACCATCGCCAGAGGCTCAGCAATCTCCAGCCTCGCCTTCCACAGTAGCCTGGGGTACATCTCATCCGGTCCCTGTGACTTATCCAACTTGCTGCTTTCCAAAAGCTCCAGCACATCCTCTTTCTTAATATCTACATGCTCAACCTTTTCAGTCTGCTGTAAGTCTTCACTACGATCACCAAGATCATTTTCCATAGTGAATACTGAAGTAAAGTATTCATTAAGTACCTCTGCTATTTCCTCCGGTTCCATACACACTTTTCCACTTCACACTTGGTAGGTCCTATTCTTTCACGTCTTATCCTCTTACTCTTCACATACTTATAGAATGCCTTGGGGTTTTCCTTAATTCCTTAAAGGCCTTCTCATGGCCCCTTCTGGCTCTCCTAATTTCCTTCTTAAGTTCCTTCCTATTAGTTTCTAGATCTCTAAGATTACCTAGCTCTCTGAACCTTTCATAAGCTTTTTTCTTTTTTTCTTTCACTACAGCCTTTGTACACCACAGTTCCTGTACCCTACCGTAACTTCCCTGTCTCATTGGAACATATCTATGCAGACAAATATCCCCTGAACATTTGCCACATTTCTTCTGTACCTATCCCTGAGAACATCTCTTCCCAATTTAAACATCCAAGTTCTTGCCTGATAGCCTCATAATTCCCCTTACTCCAATTAAACACTTTTAGAACCATAGAACCATAGAACATTACAGCACAGAAACAGGCCTTTTGGCCCTTCTTGGCTGTGCTGAACCATTTTTCTGCCTAGTCCCGCTGACCTGCACCTGGGCCATATCCCTCCGAACCCCTCTCATCCATATACCTGTCCAAGTTTCTCTTAAATGCCAAAAGTGAGCCCGCATTCACCTCTTCATCTGGCAGCTCATTCCACACTCCCACCACTCTCTGCGTGAAGGAGACCCCCCCATGTTCCCTTTAAACTTTTCCCCTTTCACCCTTAACCCATGACCTCTGTTTTTTTCTCTCCTAGCCTCAGTGGGAAAAGCCTGCTTGCATTCACTCTATCTATACCCATCATAATTCTATACACCTCTATCAAATTACACCTCATTCTCCTACACTCCAGGGAATAAAGTCTTAACCTATTCAATCTTTCTCTGTAACCTTTCTCAAGTCCCGGCATCATCCTTGTAAATCTTCTCTGCACTCTTTCAACCTTATTAATATCCTTCCTGTAATTAGGTGACCAAAACTGCGTACTATACTCCAAATTCGGTCTCACCAAAGTCTTATACAACCTCACCATTACATTCCAACTCCAATACTCAATACTTTGATTTATAAAGGCCAATGTACCAAAATCTCTCTTTACGACCCTGTCTACTTCTGATTCCACTTTTAGGGAATTATGTATCTGTACTTCCAGATCCCTCAGTTCTACTGCACTCCTCAGTGTCCTACCATTTACCTTGTATGTTCTACCTTGGTTTGACTTTCCGAAGTGCAATACCTCACACTTGTCTGCATTAAACTCCATCTGCCATTTTTCAGCCAATTCCTCCAACTGATCCAAATCCCTCTGCAAGCTTTGAAAACCTTCCTCACTGTCCACTGCAATCTTTGTATCATCAGCAAATTTGCTGATCCAATTTGCCACATTATCATCCAGATCATTGATATAGATGACAAATAACAATGGACCCAGCACTGATCCCTGTGGCACACCACTAGTCACAGGCCTTCACTCAAGAAGCAATCCTCCACTACCAGTCTCTGGCTTCTTCCACTGAGCCAATATTATACCTAGCGACTGAATCTTCCTAACTAACCACACATGCGGGACCTTGTCAAAGGTCTTACTGAAGTCCATGTATACAACATCCACTGCCTTCCCTTCATCCACTTTCCTGGTAACTTCCTCGAAAAACTCACATGACCTACCACGCACAAAGTCATGCTGACTTTCTAATGAGTCCCTGTCTATCCAAATACTTGTAGATCCTATCAGTTAGTATTCCTTCCAATAATTTACCTACTACTGATGTCAAATTTACCGGCCTATGCTTTCCCGGCTTACTTTTTGAGCCTTTTTTAAACAACGGAACTGCATGAGCTATCCAACTTGTCTGTTCCCATCTCTCTCTAATGCTATTGTAAAGGAGGTAGAATTATGATCACTATCTCCAAAATGCTCTCCCACTGAGAAATATGACGCCATTTTCCAATACCAAATCAAGTACAGTTTCTCTTCTTGTATCTACTATTGTTGGCAGAATTCCAGGTGGTGACAAGGAGCAAGATATATCAGCTAGTGGTGTGATGTCGCAGTAACAACTTTGCATTCAATATCAGTAAGACACAAGAACTGATTGTGGACTTCAGAAAGGGAAGATGAGGGAACATACGCAAATCCTCTTAGAGAGATCAGAGTGGAAAGAGTGAGCAATTTCTATTTCCTGGATGTCAGTATCTCTGAGGCAGAGAGGCTTGTCAAATGGTGTGAGAACAACAATCTGAGACTCAATATGGACAAGACAACAGAAGTGATTGTGGACTGCAGGAAGACACAGGTCAACTGCTCTCCACTGCACATCAATTGCTTTGCCAAGCAGAGAGTGAAAAGCACTATGTTCCTTGGTGTGCATATAATTGATAATCTAACGTGGGCCCACAACACCTCCTCACTAGTCAAGATGGCACAGCAGCATCTACACTTTCTGAACAAGGCTCCCCACCCCCATTCTAACAACTTTTTACAGGAGCACCGTTGAGAGTGCCCTGTCTGGCTGCATCATTATGTGCGGAAGCTGTGAGGCATTGGACCACAGGACCCTACAGAAGATATTAAAGACCTCCGAGAGGATCACTGTGTATCCCTCCCCACTATTTGTTGCATTTAATAGGAGCACAGTATGCGAAGATTTGTTGAGGATCCCTACCACCCATCCCACAAACTCTTTGACCCACTACTAGATCATCAGGACTAGGTAACAGCATCTTTCCTAAGACTGAGGCTAATAAATACCCTGCCACCACCAAGGTCTCATCACTAGGACAGTTGCTGTTTGCCTGTGCTGTACACTATGCATGCTTTGAATTATATTTTATTAACTTATTTGAAGTAATATTTTGTTTCATGTGTTGTGTATGACGTATGTTTTGTGGGTGCCCCATGGTCCGGAGGACTGTTATTTTGTTTCGTTGTATATGGAAAGTCAGATGACAATAAACCTGAACTTGAATTTGGAGTGCTGTCTTATGGTAACAGTCTGGGAGAAGTAGACGAGAGGTTTATTGGAAGAAGCCAAGGATGAAAGAGTTTGTTTAGAAGCTGTAGAAATGTGAATTATAGAAAATGTGAATTCCTTAGAGCAGAGAAGATTGGTGAATGATTTTATTGTATTCAATAAAGAGACACTGTTCCAGTGGCAGACAGGCTGGTGATCAGTCAATGCAGATTTACACTGAATGCCCAAAGCAATTGTGAAAGCTGGAAGAAGCATCTTGTGCAGTGGGAATGCTCTGACCTAGAATGGACAGTCTGTGGGTTGTGGAAATAAATTCAGTATAAACAGTATAGATTGTTAAGGAGAGAAAAGAAAAGGAACTATTTTATTCGGTCACATGTAAGATACAGAGAAAAACTTTCGTGCATACTGTTCATACAGATCAAATTAGGCTGTTATCTTCTATAATGAATCCACGCAGCTTTTTGAATGCCCATCTATTCTAATAACCCTGCCTGCTTTGGCCTTGTTAGTTCAGAAGCATCTTCAGTTGCATTTGGACAATCCTTCTAAGCTCATAAATCAGAGTGACATCAGGAGTAAGGAAGAAGGTAATGACTCATAATTTGGGTGAAAGCAGAAGATGAGGAAAATACGGTGCGTGTATTGGTATTTGCTATTGGGTTATACAGTAATTGTCAATGTACCAGGATACAATGAAAACCTTACCTTGTATACTGCTTATGTAATTTATATCAAATTTAAATTAAATCAAATTGAGATAGTACAAGATAAAACAATATCCATGTGACAGTTACAGAGGAAGTGCAGTGCAGGTAAACAATAAAGTGCAAGATCACAATGAGGTAGATTGTGAAGCAAGTGTTCATGTTATCATACCAGGGAACTATTTAATAGTTTGATAACTGTGGGATAGAAGCTGTCCTTGAACCTGATGGTATGTGCTTTCAGGCTTTTGTATCTTCTGCCTGATGGAAGAGGGGAGAAAAGAGATGGTCCAAGGTTGGTTGGGTAGCTGATTATGCTGGCTGCTTTGCTGAGACAGCAAAAAGTACAAAGGAGTCCATGGAGGAAAGAGAACAGAGAGAGTGGGCTGAATATCCACCTCTGCACCTCTTTATTCCACTTCCATCAAGGAGGTGGCTACATAGCATCCATGCCAGGACCAACCACCAGACTCAAAAACAGTTACTTTCCTCAAGCAGTAAGGCTGATCAGCACCTTCACCCACTAACTACCCCTTTCCACACCCCAATCATCAATACATTGTCATTTCCTGTCAGTCACCTGTACAGGCACTGCTGTGTCTAGTGGCACTGTATGGACATACAATCAATCTATGTACAGTATATAAGCTATGAAATATATTTATATTTATTGTGCTTTTTATCATTATGTTCATTATCATGTTGAGTTTTTTTGTGCTGCATCAGATCCAAAGTAACAATTATTTTGTTCTCCTTTACACATATACCAGAAATGACATTAAAAATTCTTAAATCTCGTATAATTAATGTGATTCCATGACTGCCAGTTGAACTTAAGCCGCAGTGGGATTTCACGTTTATAGCAAGCGTTTACAAGAGAGTGCTCGCACCTCTGCTCATGCCAAATTGTTGTCATCCTGTCCCTCAGCAGGACATTGCTTTTCTCCACTGACAGCCACCTTCCCTGCAGCTTGACAGCAGAATCTGAGTTCCTAGACCGTTCTGAAACCCTGTGGCAGTTGCCAAAGGTACTGTCCTTCAGATAAGACATCAAAATGAAGTTCTGTCTAAAGATTTCAAGATCAGAGCAATCTCCATGATCTTTACAATCAGCAAAGGCTTTGACAATTCCAACCATATCTACTTCTGGTGAGGAGGCAGCTCCCATTTTGCCATTTTTCTGAATTTAATTCCAAAGCTCATGGAAATGGTTTAATACCAAATTAAGCCGCTGAGAAAATTAGACACTGTCTAAAATATATCCTTATAGCTGGGTGGTATTGAGTTGAATTAGTGTATTCTAATCAGGCAATCTGAGGATTGATTGGTCATGATTATATTTTTTTCTGCAAAAGCATTACAGAAATAATAGCTCGGCTTCCACATTAATTCCCTTCATAAGTAATTGCAAGAACCTATAAAAGTCTATTGCTTCTGTACTTGGGCGCTTAAACACCTGAAATTTACTGAACTGTAAGAGGCTGATTCCAATTCAGATTCAGACCTAAGGTGTCAACAGACTTTGTTCCTCCTGGCTGCCTGGATCTCCGATCCGGGGACTCACTGACCTGGGGGGCCTGCAGTTCTTGTCCTCGTCTATCCCTCATTTCGCTACTTGCCAAAAATGTTTCTCTTTAGTTTGTTCACTACCCAACATTCCATTTAGCACAGCTTCTCAGGCACTTGTCAATCCACTACCTGTTCAAGTACCGAGTTCCAAGCTCTTACTAATGTTGGTGAAAGATGTTTTATTAATTTCCTTCTCTAATATTATGTTCCTCCATCAACTAATCTGCTAATGGAAATAGGTCCTTTCTGCTTACACTTAGCTCCTCACTGTGTTATACACCTCAGTTAAATATTCGCTCAGACACCTTTGTCCCAAAGAAAATAATTCTCAGCCTAGCAGGGACATCCTCCTGAAGAGAGTTAGACATCCTTGAGCTTTTCCATCAATGGTGGGGGGTAGGGTGGAGGTGTAGCAATCACTCATGATGAATATGATGTTCTGCTGAAGGCTGGGTCCTCAGGTGGCTGTAGAGGTTGATTTGGGATCCATATATTCTGGTGTCACTTGGGCAAACACAAGAGGCTGTGATTAGTGCTTGGGTCTTTTGGTTGTTCATTCTCTCCTTTCACAGTTTCCGCTTGTACTACGTGGCACAGTGGAGGTCCTGCTCCCTTGTGAACAAATTTGAAGGGTATTGGTGATAGTACAATGATTCACTCTCACCATCCCCACAACCACACCCCAACTCCCACTTCTAGTTTTGTATTTGACAGAGTAGGTGGATCTGAAGTCTCAAAAACAGTCAAAACAAAATGTAAAGCACTGAAACAGTCTTAAACAGAAACATTTCCATTAATATTTGAGACTGCAGTTCATGACTGAAGGATCTACCATGAAAATATTAATCTTTTGACATCCTGTATCTTTCAGAATTACCTAGTAAATTCTCTTATTTGTTGTTAATAGTCTGGGATCGGAGTACAGTGCTGAGTTGTTTCTGTTTTATAATCCTACTCGAGCTCTCAGGTCTTCGCCCGCTGATCTCTTAAATTTAAACCATCTCCCTTGTTAGATAATTGGCAGCTCAGCTTTTTGAACTACACTCCTAAACTGTGGAATTGAATACCTGAAACTATGAGGGATGCAGACTCAGTTGACACTTTTAAATGCCAGCTCAAAACTGGTTTAGCCTTGCTTTTAATTAACATCTTTTTGTCTCTTATTTTCATTTATTTTTTATTTTATTTTTTATGTTTGCGCTTTATCCCATTGTAAAGCTTTAGGAACTGCATCGTCTGTCTGAAAAAAATCTCTGTAAATAGGCTATTAGTATTTGTTCTCAGCTTAAGCTGGTAAACCTGAGGTATGGACACTCATTTGCCAATTGCTAGGAACTTTTGGACTATTCTAGTGGTATTTAGTATTGTGGCTTTCTGAAGATTTACATAAATATTGCTGTGTAGGCCTAATTGTGTAGTGACTTTGGAATGATACCCTTTGTAGATATTACCATCGTGACAAGGTATGCCCTGTTCATGTTTCATAGCCTTTCAATTTCCTTGTTTAATTTAGCAAACTTCAATTTATTTTTCACTTATTGATATCTGTGATTTATGTGTGTTTGGAATGGCTATATCTATAAAGTGAGTTGTTCTTGCTAGTTTATCCTGTAATATTATATCTGGGTGGTTATTATGGATTGTCCTATCTGTAATAACAGATTGGTCATGAGATAATTTGTGGGATTCTCACTCTGGATCAGGCTTGTATTTATAGTAAGGCATGGTATCTTTTATGAGTTTGTGTTTTAAAACAAAATTTTTGTGAATGATGTTTGCCACTTGATTGTGCCTGTGTAAGTGATCAGATTGAGTTAAACTGATACAGGATCCTGTATTGTGTTGGATTGTTTCTGGTTTGTCTTGGCATTTTTTGCATTTATCATCTTGAATCTTTGATCATTTTCTGTGTTAACCACACAGAAACCACATGGAACCCCTGTTTCCGGGAAGAGGTCTTCAGCTCTGTTGTCACTTCTTTGTTGATATCTAGTTTGATCAGATCTTGGAGATGTTTTCCATGAAGGGTCATGCTTTTCCATTGGTAACTTTTTCTTCTATAGTGTTAATTTTCTCAGTTGTGCTTTAACTTGTTTAGTGGTGGGAATTTCTTATCAGAAATGCATCTGCTTGCATAGGGTGCTGAATCCTGTTTTTGTTGATGAAAATATATCTTTGTAAGTTTTATCTGAATGTTGTGTAAATGTTTAATGCCTGTTATTCCTCCACCTACTTCTGTCCTGGAAAGTGTTAATCTAAGAATGTTTGAATGTGCATAGTGTTTTCTAAAATTTGTCATTTCAGTTCTCATTTTTCTTTATATTTTCCACATTGGTTTCAAACCAAGATATTATGCCAAAAGAATACAATTATATGGGTATAGTGAAAGTGTTAATTGTTTTGGTTATATTTTCACCGTTCAACTCTGTTTGGCAGATTCTCTTAAGCCTTGAAGTAAATTCCGTCAGAAGTTTTCCCTTTATCACACTAGGATCCATTTTCTTTGCTAGTTGATATCTGAAATTTCAAATTGTTCATGCTTAAAAGGTATGTCAAAGTATAATTTGTTAGGCTGTTTCTGATTTGTTATCTTATTTTCATCCAATTCAGTAAGTTAGACAGTGGTTTTAAAGCTGGACAAAACTATGGTGGGTTTAGAGAATCGCCCTGGAAAATGCCATGGCTTATTTTAATAATGGTGGTTGTCCTTTCTTAGTTGCAGGAGGAATACGAAAGGAAAGTCAACAAAGCAGAAAGTTGCGGAATATTAACATGAAATTTGGTTAAAACTTGTTTAATTATTTGTGAAGTTAGAGACTTAAACTGAAAGTAAAGCATTAAACCTCACAGGAGGCACACTATATCATCACTGTTGGCTAACGTTGTAAGAACTCACATTTTACAAATGCCAGTCATACCTAGTATCATCTAATTTGACTGTAATCGTGATGCCAACTTTAGGTTCATAAATGTTAAATGATGATAGATTTGTCAGTAATATATTAAGTTCTGGAATCAATAGCTTGTCATTTCCCAGATGTGCTACATTTACTTCATTTTAATGTGTTATGTAAAACGATATGACATGACCCTTATATATTTTGCATCAAGAAATTCTAGGAAAGAGACTAAATTTGGCAAATTGGTTTATTATTGTCACATATACCAAGATGTTGGATTTAACAAATTTATTTATTTATTTAGATACAGCATAGAATAGGT
This sequence comes from Hypanus sabinus, assembly GCF_030144855.1. Taxonomy (NCBI): domain Eukaryota; kingdom Metazoa; phylum Chordata; class Chondrichthyes; order Myliobatiformes; family Dasyatidae; genus Hypanus; species Hypanus sabinus. The sequence goes on along the minus strand of NC_082718.1, from coordinate 71,756,173 downwards.
CCTTCCTGGGTGAATACAGGACTGAAAGTGTTAAATTTGAACGTGCGCAGTATACGGAATAAGGTGGATGAACTTGTAGCACAGTATACGGAATAAGGCGGATGAACTTGTAGCACAGTTACAGAATAAGGTCGATGAACTTGTAGCACAGTTGCAGATTGGCAGGTATGATGTTGTAGGCATCACTGAAACATGGCTAAAAGATTATGGCTGGGAACTTAATGTCCAAGGATACCCATTGTATCAAAGGACGGGCGGGAAGGTAGGGGGGTAGTGTTGCTGTGTTGGTAAAAAATGAAATCAAACCATTAGGAAGAGGTGACATAGGGTCAGAAGGTGTTGAATTGTTGTGGATAGAGCTAAGGAACTGCAAGGGTAAAAATGCCCTGATAGGCATTGTATATAGACTCTCAAACAGTAGTAAGTATGTGGTCTACAAATTACAATGGGAGATAGAAAATGCATGCCAAAAGAGTAATGTTACAATAGTCATGGAGGATTTCGATATGCAGTTAGATAAGTCACTGGGACCAGACAAGATATACCCCAGGCTACTGTGGGAGGTGCGGGAGGAGATTGCTGAGCCTCTGGCAATGATCTTTGTGTCATCAATGGGGACTGGAGAGGTTCCAGAGGATTGGAGGGTTGTGGATGTTGTTCCCTTATTCAAGAAAAGGAGTAGAGATAGCCCAGGAAATTATAGACCAGTGAGTTTTACTTCAGTGGTTGGTAAGTTGATGGAAAAGATCCTGAGAGTCAGGATTTATAAACATTTGGAGAGGCATAATATAATTAGGAATAGTCAGCATGGCTTTGTCAAAGGCAGGTTGTGCCTTACGAGCCTGATTGAATTTTTTGAGGATGTGACTAAACATATTGATGGGGGTAGATCAGTAGATGTAGTGTGTATGGATTTCAGTAAGGCATTGGTTAAGGTACACCATGCAAGGCTTATTGAGGAGGCATGGGATCCAAGGGAACATTGCTTTGTAGATCCAGAATTAGCTTCCCCACAGATGGCAAAGAGCGGTTGTAGACAGGTTGCAGCTGTTTACTATTTACATTGAAAATTTGGAAATGGGGACTTAGTGTAGCATAACAAAATTTGCTGTTGACACTAAACTGAGTGGAAAAGCAAATTGTACAGAGGATGTGGAGAGTTTGCAGAGGGATAAAGATAGGTTAAGTGAGTGGGCCAAGGTCTGGCAGATGGAATACAACACTGGTAAATCCAAGATCATCCATTTTGGAAGGAATAATAGAAGAGCAGATTACTTTACTTTACTTTATTATGCTTTATTGTCATGAAACAAATGATACTAAAGCATACAATAATCACAGTGATACTTGTTTCTGCGCTTCACACTCCCTTAAATACAAATCGAAGTAAATATAAAAAAAATTTAAATTATATATCATAATTAGAAAATAGAAAAGGAAAAGTACGGTAGTGCAAGTCAGGTCCGGATATTTGGAAGGTATGGCCCAGATCCGGCTCAGGATCTGTTCAGCAGTCTTATCACAGTTGGAAAGAAGCTGTTCCCAAATCTGGCCGTACGTATCTTCATGCTCCTGAACCTTCTCCCGGAGGGAAGTGGGACAAAAACTGTATTGGCTGGGTGGGTCTCGTCATTGATTATCCTGGCAGCACTACTCCGACACTGCTTCGATTATTATTTAAATGGTAAAAGATTGCAGCATGCTGTTGTGCAGAGGGTCTTGGGAATGCTTGTTCATGAATTACAATAAGTTTGCTTGCAGGTACAACAGGTTGTTTAGAAGGCAAATGGAATGCTGGCCTTCATTGCTAGAGGGATTGAATTCAAGAGTAGGGAGGTCATGCTGCAACTATATAGGGTACTGGTGAGGCTGCAACTGGAGTACTGTGTGCAGTTCTGGTCTCCATACTTGAGGAAGGATATGCTGGTTTTCAGGTAGTGCAGGGGAGGTTCACCAGATTAATTCCAGGGATGAAAAGGTTAACCTATGAGGAGAGGTTGAGTCGCCTGGGACTATACTGTCTGGAATTCAGAAGAATGAGAGGAGACCTTATAGAAACATACAAAATTTTGAAAGGGATAGATAAGATAGAAGTAAGTGGTAAGTGAGACTAGAATTAGGGGACATTGCCTCAAAATTCAGGGGAAAAGATTTAGGACGGAGATGAGCAGAAACAGTTTTTCCCAAAGAGTGGTGAATCTGTTGTATTCTCTGCCCAAGGAAGCAGTTGAGGCTTCCTCACTAAATATATTTAAGAAACCTGGTGGATATTTTTTTCATAGTAAAGGAATTAAGGGTTATGGAGAAAAGGCAGGTAGATGGAGATGAGTTTACAGACAGATTAGCCATGATCTTATTGAATAGCAGGGCAGGCTTGATGGGCCAGATGGCCGACTCCTGCTCCTATTTCTTAAGTTCTTATGTTCTTATATTCTGCATGAAGGTCGGTCACCAGTAGTGTGCCTCAGGGATCTGTTCTGGGACCCTTACTCTTTCTGATTTTTTATAAATGACCCGGATGAGGAAGTGAAGGGATGGGTTAGTAAGTTTGCTGATGACACAAAGGTTGGGAGTGTTGTGGATAATGTGGAGAGCTGCCAAAGGTTGCAACTGGACATTGATAGGATACAAAACTGGACTGAGAAGTGGCAGATGGCATTCAAGCCAGATAAGTGTGAAGTGGTTCATTTTGGTAGGTCAAGTATGATGGCAGAATATAGTATTAATGGTAAGACTCTTGACAGTGTGGAGAATCAGAGGGATCTTGGGGTCTGAGTCCATAGGACACTCAAAGCTGCAGTGCAGGTTGACTCCGTGGTTAAGAAGGCATATGGTGCATTGGCTTTCATCAATCATGGGTTTGAGTTTAGGTGCCGAGAGGTAATGTGTCAGCTATGTAGGATCCTGGTCAGACCCCACTTGGAGAACTGTGCTCAGTTCTGGTCACCTCAATGCGGGAAGGATGTGGAAACCATAGTAAGATTGTAGAGGAGATTTACAAGGATGTTACCTGGATTGGGGAGCATGCCTTATGAGAAAAGGTTGAGTGAGCTCGGCCTTTTCTCCTTGGAGCAGTGGAGGATGAGAGGTGACCTGATAGAGGTGTATAAGATGATGAGAGGCATTGATTGTGTGGATAGTCATTGGCTTTTTTCACTAGGGCTGAAATGGCTAACACGAGAGAGCACAGTTTTAAGGTGTTTGGAAGTAGGTACAGAGGAGATGTCATGGGTAAGTATTTTACGCATAGAGTGGTGAGTGTGTAGAATGAGCTGCTGGCAACGGTGGTGGAGGCAGATATAATAAGGTCTTTTAAGAGACTCCTGGATAGGTACATGGAGCTTAGAAAAATAGTGGAAAATTGGGGTTGAGAGGAAAAATGGGTCAGCCATGATGAGATGGCAGATGAGGCCCAATGGACCAAATGTCTTAATTCTGCTCCTATATCTAATAGCCTTATGGTCTTCTGGCTCAGTGAGCTGTGGCTTTCAGCAGCCCACCTATTTAACACTAGTCTAATCACGGGACAATTTACAATGCCCAATTAACCTAGTAACCTCTAGTCTTTGGACTGTGCAAGGAAACCGGAGCACCCAGAGGAAACCCACATGGTCATGGGGAGAACGCACAACCTGTTACAAACAGCGGCAGAATTGAACACTGAACTATGATGCCCTGGGCTGTAATAGTGCTGATCACTATGCCAAGGTAGTGCCCCTTTTTCAGTAGCTTTCTTTTAGCATTTTAAATATTCAGCCTACCTGGATATAAAGACTTCATTTTGCTTTCCCTTTCTCCTTCAGAAGCTAATTCATCTTGGTGAAATGAATGAGTGGGGCTTTGTGTGTGAATCACAATAGTTTTCAACCCTCAGCTCTATTACTTTGTGCTTTCGATAGAAAACCTTGGGGCTGAATTTCAATTTGGAAAAAATTGGAGCTCGTGAGGTGCAATTCATGATAATGGAGATGAAGAAAATTGCTGCAATATTTGTTTGGTTGCCTTTCTCATTTAGTAAGTAAGCATTAAATTGCCATCTCCGGCGCCTTAATGTTACTAATCCTTTATTGAGGGTCACTGAGATAATCATTATGAAATGACAGAGAAATTTGTAGAATTACTCATCAGATCAGGTTGAGTTGGTGGTGGTGCAGTGGTTAAATTACAAGACTAGCACTCCACAGGTGTGGGCTAAATATCCTGAGTTGCCGGATCAAATCCCATTTCAGCAGCTTGAGTTCAGTGAGTCGCTCGATGTTTTCATTGGGAAGAAATAGGAAAGAGAAGGAGCTGAAGGGGAGTAGTTACCACAAATTCGAGAATTCTGAAGTTCATGCCTTCAGCTTGTGGACTATCCAGGTGGAATATGAGGGGTTGTTCTTTATGTTCTTTATACTGCTATTTATTCTTTATACTTGGCTCTGTCCACAAAAAACAGGATCCACAAAAGACTGGCCAGCCATTTCAATTCCAATTCCCATTTGCATTCACACATTCAGGTTGGAGGAGCAGCACCTTATATTCCATCCCAGTAGCCTCCAACCTGATGCCATTAATACTGATTTCCTCAACTTCCAGTAATTTTGTTGTCCCTCCATCTTCTACAGTCCACTCTCCTCTCCTATCAGATTCCTTCATCTCCAGCCCTTTACCTTGTCCACATATCAACTCTCACCTCTCCCCCACCCACCTGGCTCCACCTATCATTTTCTAGCCTGTACTCCCTCGTCTCCCCCACCTTCTTATTTTGGCATCTTCCCCCTTCATTTCCATTCCTGAAGAAGGGTCTTGGCCTGAAATGTTGACTGTTTATTCATTTCCATTATTCATAATCAATTAGTCAGTTATCTGCCTCCCATTCAATGTCGATTTCTGCTGATGCTGTGGCTCGATTATTTCCAAGACGATCCATTGCCAAATATCATCTGAAGTCCTATTAGACATTCATGTGACTGCAAGAAACTTCAGAGCTGTGGACACAGCTTAGCACATCATGGAAACCAGCCAAAGATACTGTCTACACTCTTCCTACCTCAGTAAAGGGCCAGCATAATCAAAAATCCCAACTACCTCAGACATTCTCTCTTCTCCCCTCTCCCATTGAGCAGAAGATACAAAAGCCTGAAAGTACCACCACCAGGCTCAAGGACAGCTTCTACCCAGGTTATCAGACTATTGAATGGTTCCTTCACACAATAAGATGGACTCTTCACCTCATAATTTAGCTTGTTATGATCTTGCACCTTATTGTCTATCTGCTCTGCCCTTTCTCTGTAACTGTTACACTCTATTCTGTATTGTTGTTGTTTTACCTCGATGCATTGTAATGATTTGATATAAATTATATAAGCAGTATACAAGGTAAGGTTTTCACTGTATCCTGGTACATTGACAATTACTGTATAACCCGATAGCAAATGCCAATCCATTCACCGTGTTTTCCTCATCTTCTGCTTTCACCCACATTATGAGTCATTACCCTCTTCCTTACTCCTAATGTTACTTTGATTTATGAGCTTAGAAGGATTGTCCAAATGCAGCTGAAGATGCTTCTGAACTAACAAGGCCAAAGCAAGCAGTGTTATCGGAATAGATGGGCATTCAAAAAGCTGTGTGGATTAGTGCTAGCCTAATTTGGGTCTGCTATATGGCAATTTGTTGAGGCTGAAAAAATTAGTTTACAGATAATGACTATTTAAAGACGCTAGGCTGAAGAGGCTATCGAGGGGGTGATAGTGGCTAGCATAAAGCAGTGCCTGCAATCTGGATTCAGTTCCTCCCACTGTCTGTAAGGAGTTTATACATTGACGTGGGTTTCCTCCAACATTTCAGAGGCCTAAAGGTTAGTAAGTTGTGGGCATGCTACGTTGGCACTGTGGTAATACACATGGGCTACCCCCAGCGCATACTCAGACTGTGTACAGTGCATTTCACTGTATGCTTTGATGTTTCAATGTGCATGTGACATATAAGGCTAATCATGCTCTTTATCTTACATCGTACTGAATTAAACAACAACTCTTATATTGGTCATTGAAACCTAGGCAAGCTGAAAGAGCACCATGACTAGAAATGAGGCAGTCTCACCCTTAATATAATTGGCTCTTCAGTTCATATGCAGTGATTTCATTTCTTTGCACCTTAAGCTGCAGGAGCAGATTGGTAGTAATGAGTGTGAGGGCTTAATTTATCACTGGTTGCCTGGTGAAAAAGAAAGGATTTTTACTCCAAGATTCGGGAATTCCAGCCATCTGCTTGGATGGCTTTGATCTAGAAAGCAAAATGCACTTGTCTAATTGTTATTCCTGAAATAGTTGCCAGATTAAACTATTAAGAGGTGCTTGGTTTCTTTTTCACATATCGTCTTGAGAATTACAGTATGAAATTAATTTTTTTTCATTTGTTTTCCTAATGCCATTTTCTGTTGTATGTTTGTGTCATGGAAGATATCTGACCTTTGGTGAATGCTCTTTCAAAGATCAGGGATCACCTTTACTCACAGCATACATTTACATGTATTAGGACTTTGCTGTGGTGTGTTAGCGCGACATGTAGCAAAGAAAAAACAATACTCAGCAATCATAAGAATAAAAAATTATGCAAAAAATGGAGTTAGAGGTTAACGAATGGCATAGAATAAAATGTGCATAAATGATGAGGGGCTTTGATCATGTGGATAGTTAGAGGCTTTTCCCCAGGGCTGAAATGGTTAGCATGAGAGGGCACAGTTTTAAGGTGCTTGGAAGTAGGTACAGAGAAGATGTCAGAGATAAGTCTTTTTATGGAGAGAGTGGTGAGTGTGTAGAATGGGCAGCCGGCAACAGTGATGGAGGCAGATATGATAGGGTCTTTTAAGAGACTTTTGGATAGGTACAGGGAGCTTAGAAAAATAGAGGGCTATGAGTAACCTTGGTAATTTCTAAGGTAGGGATATGTTCAGCACAACTTTGTGGGCTGAAGGGCCTGTATTGTGCTGTAGGTTTTCTATATTTTTATGTTTTAAATACATCATTACCAGCATTACCAGCATTATGTAATGCTGCATAATGTAAGCAGCATTATAGAAAGTGATTTGAAGAGTTTCCAGAACAGCAATGGGAGTAATAAATAGAGGGGGTGGGGGTGGGAACTGGATGTTTTTCCAAGGAATTTGTTTAATTTATACCTGGATCTCTCTTCCCTTTATTCAGTCTATGATCCTGTAATGGCCTTTTGCAAGTGACCTGTAGAGACATAATTAGCAGAGACACAGGCCCATTGTATAGAACTATTGCTCAAGACAACGAGATTACTGTGCTAAAACAGATACCTACAATTCATATGGTATGTTTTAATAAAAAAAATCCCATATTTACATACAACAAGTCGTTTTGATAGTCTGTAACACCCAAAGGCCATTGGCAAGCTGGGGTTTAGCAAGATTCAGCGACGCGACAGCATTCGGGAAGAAGCTGTTTTTCAGTCTTACTGTCTTGGCCAAGATGTTTCTGTATCTCCTACCAGATGGCAGGAGACTGAACAAACTGTGTCTGGGATGGGATGGGTCATTAATGATGTTAAGAGTATGATGTAGGCATCAAGACTTGTAGATTGTCTCCAGGTCCAGTAGATGAGTCCCAATGATGTGCTGAGCCATCCTAATCACCAGCTGGAGTGTTTGTGATCTGCCTTGTCACAGCCAGAGTACCACACTGTCATTCTGTATGTCAGTATGCTCTCTACTGCACATAAATAATAGCTGTCCAACAATTTTTAAGACAAATTATCTTTCCGTAAGCAACTCAGGAAGTATAGTCGTCGTTGTGCCTTCTCAACTATACATGTTAGGTTGATGGACCAAGAGATTACTACCATGGCAAGTGTCCTGTGAAGACAGAGTTACATAGCATAGACCCAAGCCCAATGGCCCATCCTGCTCTTGCCAACCAAGTACTCACCACTACTAATCTCATTTACTAGAATTGGTTCATCACCTCCAATTCCTTGGAGAAGGTTGAGAGGGAAAATAAATCAGCATTGATGGAATAGCAGGTCAGACTCGAGAGCCAAATGGTCAAATTCTGCTCCTGCCTTATGGTATAAGACAGAGGTTCCCAACCTGGGGTCCACAGGCCCCTCAGATAATGGTAGGGGTGTATGGCACAAAAAAAGTTGTGAACCACTGGTCTAAGGCATTGAAAGTTATGGGCCAAGTGCTAGTAAATGTGATCATTGGTGACTATAGTGGGAGTCACTGCCTCTCACAAACCCACCCCGGGTGAAAAACTCCTTCCTCAGAACTCCTTGTATCTCTTATTCCTCATCCTCAGCCCATGTTCTCACTAGTTCCCTCCATAAATACTGAAATTTGCTCTTCACTATTTGAAAATTTTTGGATTTAATGTGAAAGACCTCACAATCCACCATGCAATTGTCTGCCTGCACCACAGTTTCACTGTAACCGGTACACTTGCCATGGTCTGGATCGGTTTCCCTTTAAATTTATCGAGGTTGTGTTATGATCCGGACTGTTGACACCTTGTTCCCCTTTAATTCCCTGTTTCACGTGTCCCTCGAGCTTGGTGATTAAGGTAATTTACTCTCGACCGAACCAGCAGTTTATAAGCCCCTAGCTTCAGCCATTCGGGGCGAGAGCATTATGGAGCATTAGCGAAGTCACTGTAGCTACCGCGAGCCAAACTCATCTAGCTTGAGCCAATTAAGTTTCTTGCGGAGCAAGCCAAGACTCCTCCCGCAGTAAGTGCCTTCCCTTGCCAGAGTGGGTCTGGGCAAGGTTACCCACCAGGGTAAGTTAAGAGCTCCTGCAGCTTGGAACAAACTTGGGTCCAGTGATAATACCATCCGTTGTTTCGTCGTCGTGTATCTAGCGCAGTAGACAAGCCATTTGCCGCTACTCGAATGGACTGTTGTTGTGTGTTCTCTGTATCCATGTCCTGTCTAAAGAGGGGTCCTGGCCCTGTACCCTTAAGGTGTCTTAAGGTGGAGTCCCGGCTCAGTGTTTCATATCCTCTGTTTGAGTATCAAGTCCTGGCCCTGGTGTTCCAAGTCCAAAGTATCAAGTCCTGGCTGTGGTGTTCCTTGTCTCCAAGTCCTGGCCGTGGCGTTCCTTGTCTCCAAGTCTCCAAGTCCAAGGTCTGTGTTCCTAGTCCTGGTTCTGATCCCTGATCTCCTAGTCCTGGCCCCCCAGACCCTGAGTCCCAGCTTAGTCCCAAGCCTCGTCCACTACGCCTATTCCTGTTTCCTCTTTGCTCTCCTTGATTTCCCTGTTCTACCCTTGTGTCACGGTTCTCCTTGTAAAAAGTAATAAACTCTATTTTAGTTAACCTGACAAAAACATGTTTGTGTCCTGCATTTGTGTCCTCCTCCAGCACCATTGCCCCCCTACATTGTGACAACACTATATTCTCCATTTTGTTTCTGTTTTTCCCTGTTCTGATGGCTGCCACACAAAGCAAAGTGTTCCACTCTATTTTGGTACGTGTGACAATAATAAACCAATTTGCCAAATTTAGTCTTTTTCCACAATTTTTAAGGCAAAACATGTAAAGGTCATGTTATGTCAGCTTTATATAACACATTAAAAAGAAATCAGGTAGCACATCTGGGAAATTACAAGCCATACTTATAGGGTGAAATAATGTGAAAGGGGATGGGACTGATGAGATAGTTCCATGAGGGCTGGCAAGGATCTGATAGGCCAAATGGTCTTATTCACAACTAGAAAAGGCAAAACTGCTTTCTGTTCATTATTTTGCTGATTCACCATTTCTAATAACATAGACATAGAGCTGCTTGCCCAAGGGAACAGTTAATAATTGAATTTCAATTGAGTTCCTCTTCTAATTTTTAACACTTCCCATAATGATACCACCCTAGTTATTTATTCAATATGTTAATAGAAGAAAAGACACTTTAATAGACAGTTATTGTTTGTTTCTGAATCTCATTTCAGGTTCACCATATAAATTCAATGGACAGACTTCTTCCACATATAAAACTTATCCACAACTTCTTGGCTTCAGGAGAGATATAGTCATGTCTTTACATGGATTCTCCCTCTGATGTTCAGTACCAATGTTCAAAAGAGAAATACAAGGCAAAGTTCAATTTTATTTAACACAGATGACAGTCAAAGACAAGTTTATAAGGTCCCAGAAATTGTAGTGAGATTTCTGATCATATAATTTTCAAAGTTCAACTGGTCAAAGTACATTTATTAGCAAAATGTATATACTATATGCATCCTTGAGATTCTTACAGCCAAACAAAGAAACCCAATAAAACCCATTAAAAAAGATCGTCGAGCACCCAATGCACAGAGACAAACAAATCGTACAAACAATAAAAGTAAGCAAATAACATTCAGAATTGAAGTTCACAAAAGTGATTTCACAGGCACGAAGCCAGTCACAGCCAATCCAGGACCCCATTAGGTGCAGACCACAGACAGTCCGGTGCAGAGATGAGCAAATCTTGCCAAGTAATGAGCTGAACACCAGCCTGTCCATCACCTATGGCCCCAATACCTTTTCAATCTGGCCCCGTGCTTAAATCGGCCAAACCTTGGTTCAAACCTCAGTCTCAGACCCAGGCCCTGTTGCATCAATATGCTCCCGGACCCAGACCCCACCAATTCAATTCGGTCCATATCCAACCTTTTCAATTGGGCACTGTTGGTCAAACATCAACTTGTTCTTTGCTCTCGCACTTAGACCCCCACTGCCTCAACTCTGCTTCACCTTGGATCTGCCACTTCAAATCAGTTCCAAGCCCACTCCAGCAATGGCCTGTTCCCCACTCTCCGACCCAGGCCTCACCGCCTCGATTCTGCCTGTAGATGCCACACCGCAAATGCCCTGCACCTTTGAGACTTCAGTTCACACTGCAAAAATACCAGGTAAAAGCTTAACTCCAAAAGAGAAGTTACAAGCTATTGAATACAGTGATCCACTCTTCTGATCCAACCAAGCAACCACCACCCACAATTCCTCTTACAGTAACTTCCCATGCAACCAAGGGTGATTCCACACTTGCCCTTTCACCCCTTCTCTTCCCACTAAGCACAGATGCAAAGCCTTTCCAATTAAAACAGCAATTCACTTGCACCTTTTCTAATCCAATGTAGAGTATTGGATGTTTGCAATGTGGTCTCCTCTATAGGTGTTCACTTTGTGGAGCAACTGTGATCAGTCTGCAGGATTCAGTACTCTCATACAGACAGAGCCATAGCAATCTATGTCCTTTCATACCCCAAAGCAGTCTGATCCCTACTGCTTCTGAAGATTGATTCATCCACTTTTAAGTTTGCTAATTTAATTCTTTAATTTGGGAGATTTGCACTAGAATTTCCCTTTGCTGAGTTCTCCATCAGCAAAGTCCATCTCCCTTGTGAAGATTGATGAAAAGTGCTAATCGAGCACCTTTTAGCTCCATGTACAGATTGCCCCTTCTGTCCATAATGCCCCCCATTTTCTATTCTCATGTTCCAACTGCTCCCATTCACTCGCTGGCCAGCTAGCCTTGTCAATAGCTCTTTCCAATGGTCAACCTGGTTTTGCTCTTTGCCCCGTCCTCCATCAACCTCTCTGCAGCATTATGACAAAAGATTCTACTGGCCCTGGAAATCCAGAGTAAACACACACAAAATGCTGACGGAACTCAGCAGGTCAGGTAGCATTTATGGAAAGGAATAAACAGTTAATGAAGAGAAGTTAATGGTCTTAGCCCAAAACTATAGAAACTGCTTGAGTTGCTGAATTCCTCCAACATTTTGAGTGTTACTCTAAGTAAACACAAAGTACACTGCAGATGCTGTGGTCAAATCAAGATGAACAAAAAGGCTGGATGAACTCAGCAGATCGGCAGCATCCGTTGAAAGAAGAAGTCAATGTTTCAGGCGAAGGGTCTTGGTCCAAAATGTTGACTGCTTCTTTCAACGGATGCTGTCCGACCTGCTGAGTTCATCCAGCTTTTTTGTACGTCTTGAGTGTTACTCTGCAGCTTCTTTTCTCACTTTCTCAGTTCCAACAAAGGGTCTCTGACTGAAACATTAAGCCCCATTCTTATCTCACTTTCTCAGTTCCAACATAGGGTCTCTGACTGAAACATTAACCCCGGTTCTTGCATACCTGGGCTGACCTGTTGAGTGTTTCCAGTGTTTTCTGCTTATGCTTCAGTGTAGACTTGTTCAATCAACAACACATCACTATTTGGTTTTAACAATGCCTTTGTGTGCTGATTTTTTCTGGAGAAAATTCATTGGCCCAAAGTGTTCAATCTTTTTATTTTCTGCGAAGTTTTTCCAACATTTTTCTTCATATTCTTGTCCTTACATTAATTATCTTTGGACCATTACATAAAGTGACAAGAAGCCTGGAATCAGTGATCCTTATCAAAAAATGTTTTATTTGACAAAAAGAAATAATTGGATTTATAATCACTTCTACAACAGTCTTCTATTTTAGTATTGTTAATGTTGTTTATTCATAATCAATCTCAATGACAGATGAGAATGACTTCTTGATCTGTGTGGAGGAATTTATGTCAGCCTTCAGATGACTATATTCAGCATCAAAGAGCCTCTCTTCACAAAGTGGATTATTTACGTTTAATGACCTATAGTGTAAACTCATGAGAGGGCACTCCACTGTTGTAACCTCTCAGAATCCTTTCTTGTTGGATGATCAAAATCACAAATGACAAACAAAATGGTGGTGGATAACTCAGAGGATGATGCTGGCAAAATGGTCAGTTTCTGTGATCCTTTCTCAGTAGTAATTCACAGACTCCCATTAGAACAGAGATGAGGAATTTCTGTAGCCAAAAGGTGGTGAATCTGTGGAATCCATTGCCAGAGACAATGTGGAGGGCAGGTCATTTACACTAGACCAGGGGTCGGCAACGTTTACCACTGAAAGAGCCAATATGGACCCATTTCCCACAGAAAAGAAAACACTGGGAGCCACAAAACCCGTTTGACATTTAAAATGAAATAACACTGCACACAACGGGTTTTTTTTTGCCTTTATGCTATGTATAAACAAACTATAATGTGTTGCATTTATGAAATTGATGAACTCCTGCAGAGAAAACGAAATTGCATTTCTGCATGCAACAAAAACATTTTGAACTCCAAAAAAAAGACGTTGGGTTGAAGGTTACTCCATAGTTAGCCTCCCTTGGATCGAAGAATTAAAAGAAAGCACGCACTGGCGGGTGTCAGGCATTGGCAGTGGTGATGTATATTAATAGCGATAAAAAACACGTTGTAGCGGTGTGCTACACGCAGCCCTAAAATAAAGACACTGCAGTCAAAGGTAGCTTTATTCGAACTAAACAGCCTTGCTTTAAAGCCTCCCTCAACCCATCCCCGTAGGCACAGATGCTCCAAAAGGCAAGTACTCACAAACCCCCGTAGGCTATCTCCCTTAGCCGGAACGGTGGCTAATTGTGAGCCGGTTCAGATGTGCCAGGAAATGGGGTCTCCACAAAGTTTTTAGATTGTACAAGATCACCATAATCTTCAAATTTCGAATTACATTTCAAAAACTAACAAACCACGGGGAGCCACATCACAGAGATGAAAGAGTCGCATGCGGCTCCGGAGCCGTGGGTTGCCGACCTCTGCATTAGACACTAGAATACTACAGCACAGTACAGGTCCTTCAGCCCTGCATGTTGTGCCGACTCATATATTCCTTAAAAAAAGTACTAAACCCACACTACCTCGTAACCCTCTATTTTTCTTTCTTCCATGTGCCTGACCAAGAGGCTCTTAAATACCCCTAATGTTTTAGCCTCCACCACCATCCCTGGCAAGTCATTCCAGGCACAACCCTCTGTGTAAAAAACTTACCCCTGATGTCTTCCCTAAAGTTCCCTCCCTTAACTTTGTACATATGTCCTCTAGTGTTTGCTATTCATGCCCTGGAAAACAGGTACTGACTATCCACCCTAGCTATGCCTCTCTTAATTTTGTAGACCTTTATCAAGTCCCCTCTCATCCTTCTATGTTCCAAAGAGAAAAGTTCCAGCTCTGCTAACCTTGCCTCATAAGACTTGCCTCATAAAAACGCTATGCTCAAGTCTCCTATTTAACCTGCCTGAGTGTGGTGGACTTTAGGACCCAGCGCAGTTCTGAATCTGCAGTGTTTCTGTTCACGAAAATAATAACGATCACGATTGAAAATAAGGTGTAAGTAATAAAGCGATCGGAAAGAGGTGAAACATCATCGGTCATTGGAAAAGTGTTAGGCTACAGTCCGTCAACGATTGGAACAATTTTAATGGAGCATGTGAAAGGCCCTGCCCCGGTGAAATCTACAATTATTACTAAGCAGCGCAGTGGTTTAATTATTGAAATACATACATTTCTTAAGAGTTTTATATACATAGAAAGGTAAAATATATACTATATATGAAGACAAATGTTTGACTAACTGACGCTAAATAATACCATATGTACCTGTTCCGACTTCAAATCTGACTTAAAGACAGACTCAGGAACGGAACTCGTTCGTAACCCAGGGACTGCCTGTACTTTTAAATCATTACTAGATTATTTATAATACCTAATACAGTGTAAATAGTTGTTATACTTTATTGTTTAGGGAATAATGACAAGAAAAAGATAGTCTGTACATGCTCAAACAACAAGTGCTAGAGAGAGAACTTCCGGGTTTTCCCAATCAGCAGTTGGTTGAATCCGTGCATACAGAACCCGTGGATAAAGAGGGCCGACTGTATTCATTTAAGACCTCCCCAATCTCCTCTGCCTCCAGATACATGTTGCCTTCTTTATCCTTTAGTGATCCCACCTTCATTGTTGTCATCCTTCTGTTATTCACATACACATAGAACACCTTGGGGTTCTCCTTAATCCAGATGCCAAGGCCTTTTCATGCCCCCTTCGAGCTCTCCTAAGTCCTTTCTTAAGCTCCTTCCTGACTACCCTATATTTCTCATGAGCCCTTCCTGCTTCTTCTATCTATCATATGCTTCCTTCTCCCTCTTGACGAGTTGCCTCACGTGTTTCGTCAGCCATGGTTCCCTTTTCCTACCATTTTTTCCTTGCATCAGTGGAACAAACCTATCCTGAACCCAGCATAAGTGGTCCCTAAACTTCCTCCACATTACTTCTGTGCTTTCACCCTTGAACATCTGTTTCCAATTTACTCTCGCTAATTCCTGTCTCATCCCTTCATAGTTAGCCCTTCCCCAGTTAAGCACTTTCCCATTTTGTCTGTTTTTTCCATAGCTATGCTGAAGCTAATGGAGCTGTGGTCACTCTCACCAAAATGCTGCCCCACCAAGAGGTGACCAGGTTTATTACCCAGAACTAGATCCAGTATGACCTCTCCTGTCGTCGGTCAGTCCGCATACTGTGTCAGAAATCCATCTTGAACACACCTGACAAATTCAGCCCCATCTATCCCCCTTGCACTCAGGAGGTACCAGTCAATATAAGGGAAGTTGAAATCACCCATAACTACAACTCAGTATTTCCTGCACCATTCTAAAATCTGCTTGCTTATCTGCTCCTCGGTGTCCTGAGGGCTATTCGGGGGCCTATAGACTACTCTCAGCACAGTGATTGATCCCTTCCTATTTCTGACTTCCACCCACACCGACTCAGTGGACACTCCCTCTGCAGCGTCGTCCCTTTCTATAGCCGTGATACTATCCCTGACCAGTAATGCTACTCCCCCTTTTCTACCTCCCATCCTATTCCTTTTAACACACCTAAACTCCAATACCTGCATCAGCCAATCCTGCCCTTCCACCAGCCAAGTTTTAGTAACAGCCACAACATTGTAGTTCCACATACTGATCCATGCTCTAAGTTCATCCCCTTTATTCCTAACACTCCTAGCGTCAAAATTGACACATTCAACTCCTCTAAATGGCCATATTTATGTTTTGTCCCCTGCCTGTCCTTCCTCACCAACTCGGAACACATAGCATCATGCCCTTGTCCTTCTACCCTAATCTTTGCACTCACATTCTGATTCCCACCCCCCTACCAAACTAGCTTAAATCCTCCCCAACAGCTCTAGCAAACCTGCCTGCCAGGATACTGGTCCCTTTCCAGTTCAGCTGCAGCCTGTCCTTTTTTGTACAGGTCAGACCTTTCCCAGAAGAGATCCCAATGATCCAGAAATCTGAACCCCTACCCACTGCACCAACTCTTCAGTCACGCATTCATCTGCCATGAATTCCTGTTCCTACCCTCTCTGTCTTATGGCATTGGCAGCAAACCCGAGATTACCACCTTGAGGTCCTGCTTTTTAACTTCTTTCCTAACTCCCTATGTTCCTTCTTCAGGACCTCATCCCTGCTCCTATCTATGTCATTGGTCCCCACATGGACCACAACATCTGGCTGCTCACCCTCTCTCCTGAGAACTCGATCCAAGATGTTGCGGACCCGGACACCAGGGAGGAAATAAGACCATCCAGGATTCTCAATCTCTCTCACAGAACCTCTTATCTGTCCCCCTAAATATCCAATCCCCTATCACTATTGCTATCTTCTTTTCCCTTCTTCCTTTCTGAGCTGAGGGTCCAGTCTCGGTGCCAGATAGGTTGTCCCCACCAACAGTATCCAAAACAGTATACAGATGGGAACAGTAAACAGATGGGAACAGCCCCAAGGGTGCTCTGCTTTTTCTGTCTATTCTGTCTATTCCCCTTCCCTCTCCTGACAGTCATCCAGTTACCTGTCTCCTGACTTTTAGGGGTGACTGTTTCCCTGAAACTGATCTATTACTGCCTCTGCATATATTGAATGTATTTAAAGTGGAGGTTGTTGATTAGAAAGGAGGTCAAAGGTAAAAGGCTGAGCCATGATTAAACAGTAGAACAAGATTAAACAGGAAGGATGTGGAAGCCGCAGAAAAGGTGCAGAGGAGATTTACAAGGATGTTGCCTAGATTGGGGAACATGCCTTATGAGAATAGGTTGAGTGAACTTGACCTTTTCTCCTTGGAGCGAAGGGTGATGAGAGATAACCTGATAGAGGTGTACAAGATGATGAGAGGCATTGATTGTGTGGATAGTCAGAGGCTTTTTCCCAGGGCTGAAGTGGGTGCCACAAGAGGACACAGTTTTAAGGTGCTGGGGAGTAGGTACAGAGGAGATGTCAGGGGTAAGTTTTTTACTCAGAGAGTGGTGAGTGTGTGGAATGTGCTGCTGGCAATGGTGGTGGAGGCAGGTACGATAGGGTCTTTTAAGAGGCGTTTAGGTAGGTACATGGAGCTTAGAAAAATGGAGGGCTATAGGTAAGTTTTTCTAAGGTAGGGACATGTTCGGCACAACTTTGTGGACAAAAGGGTCTGTATTGTGCTGTAGGTTTTCTACATTTCTATGTTTTCTGGAACAAACTCAATGGGCAGAATGCCTACGTCTACGGTCTTATGGTGATCAGACCTTGTGTAGTGGATGATGTTTTCTCTTACATTGAACAGCAACGCAGAGGAGTGGCCCTTTGGTCACAATGTCACAAGCAGGATGCTGAGTTACCTATTAACAACATTTAAAAGGTATGTTTGTACTTGGACAGGAAATGTTTAAAGGAATATGGGTCAAATTGAGTAAATGGTACAAGTTTTGATGGGAATGTTGGTCAGCATGAACAAAGTGGTTCTGAGAGACCCCTTTCCATGATGTTTGCTTCTCTTTCTCTCTCCAGTCCCTGCCTGTTGGTATTGACTCAGTGACTCTCTCTCTCTCTCTCGCTGCTCCCTGCCTGTGTGTTGGCATTGTCAATGGTGATTGGTTTATGAGTATTGCATATGCTGAGATACTGCAAAAACTTAGTTTTGCAAGCCATTCATACCGATCATTTCCAGAGATAAAGAACATTGAGACAGTGCAAGGGCATGTGGAATACAGAGCTACAAGAAGATGCAAGGGCCATGACAAGGTATATTGTGATACCAAGTTCCATTTGTTAAAGATGATCTTTTCACCTCACAACCTACCACAAAATCTACTAAAGCACCATCGAGATCTTATTCATTCCAGTTCAGTTTTGGTTGCTGCTCCTATATGAGATGTTGTGTCACTTACACTCAGGAACCAGTTCATCAGGTACACCTGTACACCTGCTCATTAATGATAACGTCTAATCAGCCAATCACGTGGCAGCAATTCAATGACTAAAAATATACCAACATGGTCAAGAGCCTCAGTTATTTTTCAGACCTGTTACATACCCTGTAATGGGTTAAAAAGAACCAGCAGAAATGGACCCACCTGGAGTCTGAGTCTTCCGTTATAAACTCTATTTATTAGTAACTACGTGAATAAAGTAATATAAAATAAGGTAAGATAAACAGATTAGCAGAGTATACACATATATAACTGAGTAAATGAAGTTCCCAAGCTTCCCCAGCTCAGGTGGTTAGGTGATACAGTCTTACGGTGGTATAGTAAGTAATCAGTTAAGTTCTGGAATTTGATTTGAGTAGAGTTGAAGAGAGAGAGAGAGTTGATTTGTCTTCCCAACGCCGATCCGCCACGTCATCCTCCTGCTCCTGAAACTTACTTAAAGCCACAACTTGTGACCACAAATTGAGGAATGCTGATTTTCCACAGTGAGCTATCAACCCAGGCCAGGGTTAAACACATCAATAGCTCCCCACCTTTGTCCACATTGTCAGCAAAATCCTCACCCTTGTCGCGGGCTTACCAGTGTCCTCTTTGCTTCTAGTATGTTTGATTAAAAAGTCAACTGACCTTGTATATATCTCACGAGTGCGGAACACCAGCTGACCATCATATAGCTCCGCCTTTCAGTTTCCAAGGCAACTCACAGAATTTCTCTCTCTCTCTGCTGCTGAATTAACACACAAGCTGTTCACTCCGTCTCTCTCTTGTTAAAGGAACAGTCCACTTTAGAATAATCCTTCAGATCTCATCATAGACCAAACTTCAGAATGGAGAAAAAATGTGACCTAATTGACTTTGACCATGGAATGATCATTGTGCCAGACAGGGTGGTTTGAGAATCTCAGAAACTGCTGATCTCCTGGGATTTTCACACACAGCAGTCTCTAGGGTAATAGAGAAGTGCAGCACAGAAACAGACTGTTCGGCTTTGTGGTGAACTACATACACCTGTCTGGACATGCCCCCTGCTGACTGCTCCTGTGGCTCCTCTCACAGACCTCTGTATAAAGGTGATCAAGGCCTGAGCCCAGCCTCTCAGTCTGCAGGATGTAGTATGGTGGTCATTCACTGTTGGTTCCTTCTTCCAGTCAATAAAAGCCGATATCTCGCCTTTACGTCTCAGAGTGAGATACTGATGCTGCATCAGGCTTATCTAGTCCATTTAAACCATTTAAACTGCTTATTCCCATCGATCTGCACCAGGACCATAGCCCTCCATGCCCCTACCATCCATGTACCTATCCAAACTTCTCTTAAACGTTGAAATTGAGCTTGCATGCGCCACTTTTGTTGGCACCTCATTCCACACTCTCACCTTCTGAGCAAAGAAGTTTCCCCTTGTGTTGCCCTTAAACTTTTCACTTTTCACCATAACCCATGACCTCCAGTTGTAGTCCCATCCAATCTCAGTGGAAAAACCATACTTGCATTTACACCTCATAATTTTGTATACCTCTATCAAATCTCCTCACAATCTTCTAAAGAATATATTCCTAACCTATTCAATCTTTCCATATAACTCAGGTCCTCCAGATCTGGCAACATCCTTGTAAATTTTCTCTGTACTCTTTCAACCTCGTTTACATCTTTCCTGTGTGACCAGAACTGCACATACAATCTTTTCTCTAACTATCTCCGCACTACTGAACGTGCGCAATTTACACAGCTTACTGAAAATTCAATCCGGGACGAGCAGCCCACAAATGTAACGCTTACGCGATCGGCTGGTGTATGTCTAGGGGAAGATTCGTCCACCCACCAAACCGTGTCTCCTGTATACATGGATGCTGTGAAATACACACTACTACAAACTTGCACACACAATGTCAAACCGCATACCATGTACGTTTACTGAATACACTTTATAAATCTTACTAGAACTAAGTGATTAATAGTGATACAATATATATGAAAGAAAAGAAAGGAAAGAAAAGGCGCCAGAACTTATCAGGGTTCTGTCAATTAGTGCACATCGTTGCGGCTCAACCATCAAGTCTTCAGCCCACTATTCGATCTTCTCTGACCTCTACGACCCGTGCGCCTGGTACCACCCTCCGTGATCGAGCATCAGCACCACCAGCACCATCCACCTTCCTTGCGATCTCCTTCCCGATGCTCCAAAAATCCGCGAAACCACAGCTCACTGACCCACAAGAAAGAATAACATCTATCCCAATTGGTTAACAAATTAATACAATTCTCATTATCAGCAATCATAACTCAAACAAGCTGCCAGAGAAAGCAGCATAACAAAGAAACATTTTTACTTTTAACAAAGAAGCCATTTTGATTAACATACGCAGTAACATAAGAACCCCTTTACATGTAGAGAATGGAGGGACATGAAAATTGTGCACAAAATGGCGGGACGTGGACATTGTGCAGGGAAAGGAGGGACATGGACATTGTGCTGAAAATGGAGGGACGTAGACATTGCGCTGAAAATGGAGAGGTAGACATTCTGCAGGGAATGGAGAGACAGTTATTGGAAAATTCAAGGGCATGGACATTGTGCGGTGAAAGGAGAGACATGGGAAATTGTGTAGAGAATACAAGGGAATGGACATTTTGTAGAGAATGGAAGGACGTGGATATTGCATAGAGAATAGAGGGACATACACATTGTGTAGAAAATACAGGGGCATACACATTGTGTAGAGAATGGAGGGACATGGATATAGTGTAAAAAAATGATGGGGCATGGACATTATGTAGAGAATGGAGTGACATGGGATATTGTGTGAGGATTTGAGGGATATGGACATTGTGTAGAAAATGCAGCATCATGGATATTGTTTAGAGAATGAAGGGACACTGACATTGCGTAGAGAATAGAGGGACATGGACATTGTGCTGAAAATGGACAGACAAGGACATTGTGCAGAGAATGGAGGGACGTGGACATTGTGCAGGGAATGGGGGAACATTGGACATTGTATACGGAATTGAGGGACATGGACCTTGTGCAGAGAGTGGAGAGACGTGGACTGCGTAGAAAATGTCCGGTGGGATATGGACATTTTGTATAAAATTCAATGTCCGACATTGTGCGGACATGGGACATTTTGTATGGAATGGAGGGACATGGACATTGTATAGAAAATAGAGGACATGCACAATGTGGCAAGAATGTAGGGGCATGTTCATTGTGTAGGCAGAGGAGATTAGTTTAGTTAGGAAGAGAATGGGAGAATTTGGGTATATGAACATTGCTTAAGGAGAGGGGATTTGTTTATTTGGTTGTTTAATTACTAGTTTTTTAGTTTGACAGTTTATCATGAGGTGAAAGCCCTTTTCTTGTGCTGTACTATGTTCCAGTTCTCTACATTCTCTAAAACAATTTCATCCGTTACATCTGTGCTTTACTGTCTGAAAGAAACATTCAGTTTGTCCCATTCTGATCCACTCTCTCATTTTATGCTTCCACATGTTCATCGTCATCCCTTTTGAAAGTTTCAATGTAATTTCAGACAAAAATTCCTTTTCCAGAATAGTTTTTTCACTCAAAGCAAACTTTCTCTGTCCTGGTAGAGGTACTTAATGGAAAAACCTGAAAATTAAAGTGTTTATGTGCTGCCTGAGGTCACAAAACTGATTCTTTGTTCATTGACAGACATGTACTGTAATGTCACAGCCCCTATTTCATCAAAGTTCTCTGTAACATGTGACTTGTCACTGGCATGGCATCCAGAAGTCCCAAATGCTTGATAAGCAATCTGCTGATGACTCTAAGCATCAACCCAGTGCACCACCTGTTATTGAATGAATTGACTTTATTTCTTACATCCTTCACATACATGAGGAGTAAAAATCTTTACGTTATGTCTCCATTTAAATGTGCAATGTGCAATCATAGTAATTTATAATAATTTATAATAAATAGAACAATCAATGTAACATAGAAATACACTCAAATTAGCGTGAGTTGATCTGTCTGATGGCCTGGTGGAAGAAGCTGTCCCAGAGCCTGTTGATCCTGGCTTTTATGCTGCGGTACTGTTTCCCAGATGGTAGCAGCTGGAATAGATGTTGGTTGGGATGACTTGGGTCCCCAATGATCCTTTAGGCTCTTTTTCACACCTGTCTCTGTAAACGTTCTGAATTATGGGAAGTTCACATCTACAGGTGCACTGGGCTGTCTGCACAACTCTCTGCAGAGTTCTGCAATTAAGAGAAATACAGTTTCCATACCAGGCAATGATACAGCCACTCAGGATGCTCTCAATTGTGCCCCTGTAGAAAGTTCTTAGGATTTGGGGGCCCATACCAAACTTCCTCAAACATCTGAGGTGAAAGAGGTGCTGTCGTGCCTTTTTCACCACACAGTTGGTGTGTACAGACCAAGTGAGGTCCGTGGTGATGTGGAAGCTATTCACCCTCTCAATCCCAGGTCCACTGATGTTCGTAGGGGTTAGCTCGTATTAATTCCTCCTGTAATCCACAACCAGCTCCTTTGTTTTTGCAATATTGAGGAAGAGGTTGTTTTCTGGACACCACTGTGTCAGAGAGATGACTTCTTACTTGAAGGCCACTTCGTTATTGTTTGAGGTAAGGCCAATTAATGTAGTGTCATCGGCAAATTTAATTAGCAGATTGGAGCTGTGGGTAGCGACACAGTCATGGGTATATGATGTGGTAGCAATTACAGAGACGTGGATGGCTCAGGGACAAGAATGGTTACAAATACCGAGTTTTAGATGTTTCAGAAAGGACAAGGAGGGAGGCTAAAGAGTTGGGGGTGTGGTACTGTTGATCAGAGATAGTGTCATGGCTGCAGAAAAGGTTGTTGCCATGAAGGGATTGTCTACGAAATCTCTGTGGATGGAGGTTAGGAACAGGAAGGGGTCAATAACTTTACTGGGTGTTTTTTATAGGCTGCCCAATAGTAACAGGGATATCAAGGATATCAAGATAGGGAAAAAGATCTTGGAAAGGTGTAATAATACCAGAGTTGTCGTGATGGGAGATCTTAATTTCCCAAATATTAATTGGCTTCTCCCTAGCGCAAGGGGTTTAGATGGGGTGGAGTTTGTTACATGTGTTCAGGAAGGTTTCTTGACACAATATATAGATAAGCCCTCAAGAAGAGAGGCTGTATTTGATTTGGTATTGGGAAATGAACCTGGTCAGGTGTCAGATCTCTCAGAGAGAGAGCATTTTGGAGATAGTGAACATAATTCTACATCCTTTACAATAGCATTGGAGAAAGATAGGAACAGACAAGTTAGAAAAGCGTTTAATTGGAGTAAGGGGAATTATGAGGATATCAGGAAGGAAATTGGAGGCTTAAATTGGAAACAGATGTTTTCAGGGAAAAGTATGGAAGAAACATGCAAATATTCAGGGATATTTGTGTGAAGTTCTGTGTAGATACATTCCAATGAGACAGGGAAGTTATGGTAGGGTACAGGAACTGTGGTGTACAAAGGCTGTAGTGAAAGAAAAAATGAAAAAAGCTTATGAAAGGTTCAGAGAGCTAGGTAATGTTAGAAATCTAGAAGCTTACAAGGCTAATAGGAAGGAGCTTAAGAAGGAAATTAGGAGAGCCAGAAGGGGCCATGAGAAGGCCTTGGTGGGCAGGATTAAGGAAAACCCCAAGGCATTCTACAAGTAGGTGAAGAGCAAGTGGATAAGACATGAAAGGATAGGACCTATCAAGTGTGACAGTGAGAAAGTGTGTATGGAACCGGAGGAAGTAGCAGGGGTACTTAATGAATACTTCAGTATTCACTATGGAAAAGGATCTTGATGATTGTAGTGATGACTTTCAGCAGTCTAAAAAGCTTGAGCATGTAGATATTAAGAAAGAGGATGTGCTGGAGCTTTTGGAAAGCATCAAATTGGATAAGTCACTGGGACCGGATGAGAGGTACCCCAGGCTACTGTGGGAGGCAAAGGAGGAGATTGCTGAGCATCTGGCGATGATTTTTGCATCATCAATAGGGACGGGAGAGGTTCCGGAGGATTGGGGGGTTGCGAATGTTGTTCCTTTATTCAAGAAAGGGAGTAGAGAGGTCGGCATGGAGGTCGGTCACCAGTGGGGTGCCTCAGGGATCTGTTCTGGGACCCTTACTCTTCATGAATTTTATAAATGTCCTGGATGAGGAAGTGGAGGAATGGGTTAGTAAGTTTGCTGATGACTCAAAGGTTGGAGGTGTTGTGGACAGTGTGGAGGGCTGTCAGAGGTTACAGCAGGACATTGATAGGATGCAAAACTGGGCTGAGAAGTGGCAGATGGAGTTCAACCCAGATAAGTGTGAAGTGGTTCATTTTGGTAGGTCAAATATGATGGCAGAATATAGTATTAATGGTAAGACTCTTGGCAGTGTGGAGGATCAGAGGGATCTTGGAGTCCATAGGATGCTCAAAGCAGCTGCACAGGTTGACTATGTGGTTAAGAAAGCGTACAGTGTATTGGCCTTCATCAACCGTGGAATTGAATTTAGGAGCCGAGAGGTAATGTTGCAGCTATATAGGACCCTGGTCAGACCCCACTTGGAGTACTTTGCTCAGTTCTGATCACCTCACTACAGGAAGGATGTGGAAGCCATTGAAAGGGTGCAAAGGAGATTTACAAGGATGTTGCCTGGATTGGGGAGCATGCCTTATGAGAATGAGTGAACTCGGCCTTTCTCCTTGGAGTGACAGAGGATAAGAGGTGACCTTATAGAGGAGTATAAGATGATGAGAGGCATTGATTGTATGGATAGTCAGAGGCTTTTTCCCAGGGATGGAATGGTTGCCACAAGATGACACAGGTTTAAGGTGCTGGGGAGTAGGTACAGAGGAGATGTCGGGATAAGTTTTTTACTCAGAGAGTGGTGAGTGCATGGAATGAGCTGCCAGCAATGGTGGTGGAGGCGGATACGATAGGGTCTTTTAAGAGACATGATAGGTACATGGAGCTTAGTAAAATAGAGGGCGATAGGTAAACCTAGTAATTTCTATAGTAGGGGCATGTTCGGCACAACTTTGTGGGCTGAAGGGCCTGTATTGTGCTGTAGGTTTTCTACATTCTTTGTTCTATGTGTATGTATACAGGGAGTAAATGGGAGGACTTAGTACACAGCCCTGAGGGACTCCTGTGTTGAGAGTCAGAGGAGTGGAGGCGAGGGAGCCATTTCTTACCACCTGCTGATGATCTGACAGGAAGTCTAGAATCCAGCTGCAGGGTCGAGGCTGAGGTCTCCGAGCTTCCTGTCGAGCATGGATGGAATTATTGTCGTGAATGCTGAACTATAGTCCAAGAACTGCATTCTCACATAAGCATCTTTCTTCTCCAGATGTGTAAGGACAGTGTGTAGAGCTGTGGCTATTGCATCATCTGTCGATCGGTTGTGTCGGAAGGCAAATTGTAGGGGGTCCAGTTTGGGTGATAGCAAGTTGCAGATGTAATCCTTGACCAGCCTCTCAAAGCATTTGTATATTATTGAGATGACTGTGACAGGATGCCAGTCGTTCAGGTATTTTACCTTGGTCTTTTTTGCTACAGGGACAATGGTGGATAATTTGAAGCAGGAGGGCACTCTATGCTGGGAGAGGGAGAGATGTCTGTAAACACATCTGCCAGATGTGCTGTGCACATCCTGAGTACTTGCCCTGGGATGCCGTTCGGTCCAGCATCCTTGTGTCATGAATCCCATGACAAGTTGAAAAGGACCAGCAGAAATGGAACACACCTGGAGTCTGGTTTACTATAAATTAAGACTATATTTATTACTACTACGAATCATTAAAACCGGATAATACAATATAGGTTATAAACTATTTTACTTTATATATATATCTCCATAAATGTGTGTGTGGATACAAAGATAATAGTCCCGGAGGTAGATATCAGTCTTACAGTGTCAGGTAAGTTTAAGCAGTTCTGTTCACTTTGTGTTGCGTCAAGTTGAGTTGATGGAGAGAGAGAGAGAGAGAGAGTTAATTGATTTGATGTTTAAGTTGGCAGATTTAGTTGTTCTTGCTTCCAAAGTCTTTAGAGTCACTTTGTGTGAACCCCACACAGACACAGATGGACAGAGCCCCTTCTAGGGAATGGTCTACTAACCCACGGCACGAGTTCACCACCAGCAGACCCCCACAGGCAAGCTCTTACCCGCACTGGTAATCATGGGTTGAAATTAATCGGTCCGTGGCCTCCACCCTCATGATGGTCTTGAACACCACCAGTGGTTTCTGAGGTAGCTTCTGCAATTCTCTCGTATCGTGTCTCCTCTGCCGTTATCAGACCAACAGCCTCAACTTCTTATAATCCATTCATAATTCCAGCCATCCGTTAACTCAACTGCTCTGAGCTGTTACCGTGGTGACTTTGCAACTCGTGTCTCAGCTGGCGCCGTACCCTCTCTGAAGGTCACAATTAAAAGTGTTATCAAAACCAAGTCAGAGTCCTCTCTCTCTTTTAATTGCCTCCTTGTTCATTAGACTGCTGAATTTTCTAGCAGTTTCTCACCTGCGTGACACCTTCCCCTTTCTGGGAAAATTTTGATCTTTGAGCAAAATTTTTCTCACACAGGTTCTACACACCAAGCACTATATTCTACTTCACAAAGTGTACATTTAGCATTTACACATCATTTTTTGTAACAGCGGGATAGGCAATCCGCAATGACATTGTCCGTACCCCTTAAGTATCTTATCTCGATATCAAACTGTTGTAAACATAGGCTCCAGTTTAATAAACGCCGATTTTGATCTTTAATCTTATCTAAAAACACCAAAAGGTTGTGGTCAATGTACACCACTAATGGTTTTTGTGCGGCACTGACGTAGCCTCGAAATATTGTAATGCAAAAATGAGGGACAGCAATTCTTTTTCTATTGTCGTGTAATTTTTCTGGTGCACATTAAACTTTTTGGAAAAGTATGCAACTGGATGTTCAGTACCATCATCTCCCCCCTTGTAATAGCACTGCCCCTGCAGCTTCATCGCTAGTGTCCGTCGCTAGGGAGAACGGCTTAGTGAAGTCCAGTGCCTTTAGCACTGGCTGGTGACAAGATACCCTCTAACCTTTTGAACGCCTTTTGGCAACGCTCATTCCACACAAATCGTTCACTCTTTCTCAGCAGTTTCATCAGTGGAAGGGCAATATCCGCAAAGTTCTTGCAAAATTTTCGATAATATCCCACCATACCTCCTCAAGGCTGTCTTACCCATTGGAATGGGTACATCAGCGATAGCCTGAAATTTCCCTTTCACAGGAGCCAGTTCACACTGGCCGACCATGTAACTAAGATATGTAACTCTGGCATGACCAAACTCACTCTTGACAAGGTTCACCGCCGGATTAGCTTTAGAGAGCCCATCAAATAATTTCTCTACTGTTCCTCCCACATGTCATTTCATACTACTAAATCGTCAATATATGCCCAAGTATTCTTCAAGCCTTGGATCACAGAGTTTATCATACGTTGAAATGTCCCAGGGGCATTTTTCATCCCGAAAGGCATCACATTATACTCGTACAACCCCGAGGGGGTGACGAATGCCGATATCTCTCGCACCCTATCGGTTAAGGGAACACACCAGTACCCTTTTAGCAGGTCAATTTTTGTTAGGTACTTAGCCTTCCCCACCCTATCGATGCAGTCATCTATTCTGGGAACAGGGTGAGCATCTGTTTTGGTTATTGCATTGACCCTTCTATAATCTGTACAAAATCTCATTGTCCCATTGGGCTTGGGAACTATCACGCACAGGGAAGCCCATGCAGAGGTGGATGGCCTGAGAATACCATTGGCCAACATATATTTGATTTCCTGTTCCACTACTTTACTACATTCTAAATTCATGCTGTAGGGGTACTGTTTCACTGGATCAGCCTGTCCCACAATGACATCATGTGTAGCTATACTACACTGTATCTGGGAATAGATCGGAATGTTTGCCAATTAGCTCCTTTATCTGCTGTTGCTTCAGTTCCAGGTGGTTAATTTTACTGTCTATGTTCTCCAAAACACCAGCATTCTGGAGTCAAGCTGAAACCAAACACTGTTCATTACACTCCCCCGTTATCTCTGAGCTAGTCTTTGCACCTGGGTCTTGTTTGGTCATGACCCCAACTGATACGGATTTAGGGTCAAAATAAGGTTTGATTCAGTTCACGTGCACTAATTGAGTGGCCTTCCTTCTACCAGGTGTCCTGATAACATAGTTCAGCTCATCAATTTTCCTCATTATTTCGTAAGGTCCAGTAAATTGAGCCTGGAGAGAGTTATTCTCCAAGGGAAACAAAACCAAAACCTTATCTCCAACCTCATAGCTTTGCTCCCTCGCCTCTCTGTCATACCAGCGCTTCATATCAGCGTGGGAGTCGTGGAGATTTTGTTTTGCAAGGTCACAAGCCCTGCTCAGCCTGTCTTGAAACTTTTAAGACATAATATAATACCTCAATTTGCACTTCCTTCTGAGACCATTGCTCTCTCAGTAAGGTCAAGGGTCCTTGAGGCCTATGACCGAACACGAGCTTAAACAGACTGAACCCCCAGCGATTTCTGAATTGAATCACTTATTGCAAATAAGAGTAAAGGTATACTCTCATCCCAATGTTTTTCATTTTCCATACAGCACGTTTTAATCATGGCTTTGAAGGGTATGCTGTGGACAAAATTTGTTTCGTTCCCAGTTCCATAACTGTCTGTTGAAATACACCCGATGTAAAATTACTGCCCTGATCCGATTGTATCTCCTTGGGCAGACCCACTAACGTGACGAACTTAATAAGTGTTTTCACCACTGTTTTAGCCTTTAGGTTCCTGAGGGGTATTGCTTCTGGGAACCTAGAGGCAGCACACATAATGGTTAACAAGTATTGGTGGCCACCTGCAGTCTTTGGCAGTGGGCCAACACAATCCACAATGACCCTGGAAAAAGGTTCGCCAAAAGCTGGTATGGGGCGAAGTGGCACCTTTGGGATAGTCTGATTCGGTTTCCCTACCACTTGACATGTGTGACAGGTTTTACAAAAAACCGCTACATCCTTTCTTATACCCGGCCAATGAAATTCTTTCATAATCTTGTGCCCTGTCTTTTTAACTCTAAGATGTCCCCCTAAAGGCATTGTATGAGCCACCTTTAAAATTTCTGTACAGTAACCCTTCAGAACCACCACGGTGCACCACGGCCCAATCCTCATCAGCAGATACTGTCGATGGTCTCCATTTCCTCATTAATACCCCATCCTTCAGATAGTAACCCATTGACTCCCTCTGAATTTCATCCTCAGAAAGAGCTGTCTCTTTTAAAACTGCAGTCTCAGGATCCCTATCCTGTTCTTCCATAAGCTTCTGCCTGGACAATGACAAACCCCTCTTATCCTCCTCACTACCTGAGTCCTGATCGAACACGGACGATAGAAAAGTTTCATATAAGTCAGTAGGATCCGTACCCCTGTCTTTGCTATCATGGGCACCTGACCCCTCCCGTCCAGATCGCTTCACTTCTGCAGCCTTCATTGTCATGCTTCTTGTGACCACGCATGTGGGATAAAGTTCACTGTCTGCGCTTGTCTCACTAACAGCAGGCCGGCTTGTTAGCTGTAACCCTGAGTATACATCTTTTCCTGCTAGGTCATTTCCCAACAAGACGTCCACGTTAGCCATCGGTAATTTAGGTCGTATCCCTATCTCAACTGGTCTAGACACTAAGTCACATTTCAAAATTATTTTGTGCAAAGGCATGACCTCAGTTCCCTTGCCAATACCTTCCAGAATATTCACTTGGTTCTTTTTTGTCTCGTCACCAAATTCTAAGACATCACTTAATATCAGTGACTGAAAGGCTCCAGTATCGCGCCAGATTCTCACTAGAACTCGGGGTGAGCCCTCCTTCGCAGACACAAAACCCTTGATAATAAACCACTCAATCCCTTCCTGAACTCGGCTGGACCCCACCTTCCTTCATGTGGTCTCAGCCGCCGGCGCACATGCGTCGGGGGTTTTCCCCTTCTCCTTTCCCATTTCTTTCTTCTGAATAAGACAGTTAGATGCCACACGGCCAGGCTTCCTGAAGTAGTAACAGGGAAAACTGGAAAACTTATCTTTGGTTGGTTAGCTCCTGCCTTGTTTACTGTGTTACTCAGCGGATTATCCTGGTAACTCTTCTGATAACTCTTGCTCGGGAAAAACTTAATCTTGTGAGTCAGGGCAAACTCATCTGCTAACCTAGCGGCTGTGGAAAGAGTCTCAACCTCTTTCTCTTCTAAGTATGTCCGTATCTCACTAGGGACACACTCTTTAAAGTAGTCCTCGTCTACCTCTTTCCAGACACGCTACCAATCAAAGTACCTCCTTTTCACGGGCAAACTCCATATATGTCTGGTTCACAAACTTCCTCAAACCCTGAAACTTCTGTCGGTACGCTTCTGGCACCATTTCATAGACCTTAAGCACAGCCTCCTTCACAGCATCATAATTCAGTCACAGGCAAGGGAGAATATGCTTGCTGCGCCTTCCCTTTTAACACACTTTGCAGCAATAATGCCCAGTCCTCCCTCGGCCACTTCCTGTTCTAAACCACTTTCTTAAAATGTAGGAAGTACCTATCAACGTCTTCTTTGGCAAAAGGACATACCAACTTAATTGACCGATTGACATTAATTGATACACCCCTCTCGTCACCACGGCCTGACACTTGACCCTCTTGACGCCGCATCTCCCTCTCAAACTCCCTCTGTTTCTCTGCCTCTGCAGCCTCGAACTTAAGTCTCTCCATTCTTAATTGTTCTAGTCATAACAGGGTCTCCTCATCACCTATCGGAAACTCCAGTAGCAACTCCTCCTCATATAACTCTTTCCCAACACAATATTCAGCTATTTTCGTCTGAATTCCTGCCTTTGTCATAATCCTCTGTATTCTGGAAAGTTTCCATTTTTTAGCAAAGTCACGTAGAACCTCCTTTCTGGCTCTCCTCAAAAACAGAGGAGTAGGGTTCTCTATAAATTCAATAGTCTCCATTTCTGCTGTTTTCCACACACAGATTAGTTACAAGGGATTTCCCCAATTAAGACAAGCCCTCACAATTTTGAAAATTGGCTTCAACCAAATTTGGGTTTTTTCATAATTTATTTTTTTATTGAAGTTCATCATCAAACAAACATTTCCATAAGATGTATTTCAGACATTGTACATATATATCATATAATCATATAAATCACAAATCTCCACATAGTAGTTATCTGGGGTATACATTTATAGAAAAGAGTGGAAAGAAAAAACAAGCAAAAGGAAAGAACTATGTACAAGTAGGGAATTATCTTTTTTTTTACAACAGATTCATTGATTTGTGAGAATAAAATCAGGCCTATGAACCATTATGTAGTTAAACCATTTTTCCCAGTATGAATCAAATTGTTCCAGCTTATGATTAACAGATGCTGTTATCTTCTTCATTTTGTAAATGTCCATTGTAATTTCCATCCATGTATTTAAAGTTGGGCTCTCCTGTGATAACCATTTCCTAGTAAGAGTCTTTTTCCCAGCCACCAACAGTATATTCATTAAATATTTATCTCTTTTCAACCATTCTTGAGGTATATATCCAAAATATATGGTCTTACTCTCTATGGTTATTTCATATTTGAAGATATCTCGTAGGCCATTGTGTATCCCCCTCCAATAGTTTTTGATAACAGGGCAGTCCCAAAAGATATGATAATGATTTACATTTTGATTTCCATAATTTCTCCAGCAAACAAGGAGGTTACTATCATAATGGGATTTCTGAGAGGGTGTAATAAAATATCTTGTCAAGTTTTCCCATCCAAATTCCCTCCATTTCTGTGAACTGGTACACTTCCATTGACACCTCCATATTGTTGTCCATTCTTCCTCAGATATAATCCCTCCTTCCTTCTCCCATTTTGTTTGGATGTATGAAGTCGAATGTGTTTTAAGGTTTGCCAACCCCTTATACATGCTTGAAATGATTTTACTACCATTATCTGAATTATATGCTTTTCTAAAGAGCTCTATCAAGCATGTACTTGCCTTGGTTACATTTTTAAGCATCTTGTTAACATATTGTCACATCTGTAAATCCGATAGAAATCTTGTTTTTCTAATGTGTTTCTCTTTAAGTATTTCAAAACTGAACAGTGTTCCTTCTTTCATTATGTTGCAAAGAACTGTTATTCCTTTAGCTATCCAGTCCTTAAATCTAGCATCCAATTTATTTGGTGTAAAATCTGAGTCATATGCACACCATTTAAGAATTGCAATATCTCCCTCTAGATTATATTATTTTATAGTAGTTTTCCATATTTTAAGAGTCAATTTCACCCATGGGTTATCAATAGTATTTATGTACCTTTGCAGGTTGTTATCAGCCAAAATTGCTTGTATGGGGATGGGAAGTACACACTCCTCAATATTTTTCCATTGAGCGTCATATGATGGGTTACACCAACATATCACAGCTCTCAACTGTGCTGCAAAATAATAATCTCTAAGAGAAGGTAGGCCCCATCCCCCCCTTTTCCTTTGCTAATTGCAAAGTTTTGAGACGAACTCTAGGCCTTTTACCCTGCCAAATATACTTTGATAACATCTTGTTCCATTCATTGAATTGATTTTGATTAATCTCTATTGGTAGGGTCTGAAAGAGATATAACAGTCTGGGCAGTATATTCATTTTAATAGACTCAGTCCTTGAACTGAGACTAAAAAAAGGAATCAGGTTCCATCTCGTCATATCTTCCTTATTTTTTTATATATATAAAGGCTATAATTACATTCTGATAATTTTGCCAAATCTTTTGGCATAATGATGCCCAAATATTTGAAAGACTCTGGTGTGCCATGCCCAAGGATATCTACTTTCAATTTTTCTTGGTGGGCTATAGTAATATGAAAGTAATTGGGTTTTATCTATGTTGATCTTGTATCCTGATAATTGACCATATTGTTCAAAGGATTGCATCAATTTAGATAAAGAGTATGTTGGTTGCCCTAGATAGATCAAAATCTCATTTGCATAACAAGCCAGTTTACGCTCTGTCCCTTTAATAGTAATACCCCTGATATCTTCATTTTGTCTGATGTATTGAGCTAATGGTTCCAGATATAACGCGAAGAGTAGCGGTGACCATACACAACCCTGTCTTGTACCCTTTCTAGGGTAAGACTATTTGATAAATATCCATTGATTTTAATCCTAGCAGTAGGATTGTCATATTGTGTCTGTATAGTTTTAATAATTGTGTCTTGGAAACCAAATCTGTGTAAAACTCTGTAAAGAAAATTCCAATTAACTGAATTAAATGCTTTTTCAGCATCCATGCTTATCACTATTGCTTCGATTTTATTTTTTTGTATATGATCCATAATGTGAAGTGTCCTTCGTATATTGTCTTGTGTCTGGCGTTATCGTATAAAACCTGTCTGATCATTTCGTATCAGTATGGGTAGAAACTCTTCTAATCGTTTAGCCATGATGGAGGTAAATAATCTATAATCTACATTAAGAATGGATATTGGTCTAAATGACCTGCATTCCATTTTATCCTTGCTTTCTTTCGGTATAGCTGAGATTATCACTTCCTTCCAACTGGGTGGCATTTGTGCCTTTTTTAGAGCCCAGTTCAGTGTGGGGAGTAAAACAGGAATGAACTCATTTTTAAATTCTTTGTACCACTCTGCCGTATAACCATCTGATCCTGGTGACTTGCTTAATTTAAGCCTACTAATTGCAGCTTTTAATTCAACTTCAGTTATGTCAGCAGTCATCGTTCTATTTTGTTCTTCGCTTAAAGTGGGTAACTCTCGAGAATTCAAGAAGGTGTCAATTTGGGTTATGCTTCCCCTTGGAACTTTGGAATATAGAGTTTTGTAAAACACTTCAAAAGCTTCTTGAATTTCACTTAGCTTATTTTTTATCGTTTTTGTTCTTGGGTCCCTAATTCTATGAATTGTATTTTCTGCTTTTTTTTTTCAGTTTCCACACCAGTATTTTCATAGATTTCAATCCACTTTCATAATGTTTCTGTTTCAGAAACATTGTTTTTCCTGATTTCTTACATAGCCAAACTATTTATTTAATTCCTAATTCTTTTAATTTCCCCTAATGTATCCTGTGCCAAATTCAATTTGTGTCTTTTTCTCTAGTTCCTTCAGCCTATTTTGTAATTCCTCTAATGTTTTATTCCTTATTTTTTTCTTATATGAAGATATTGCTATAATTTTCCCTCTTAAGACCGCCTTCAGATTATTCCATAAAATGGGAGGTGAAACCTTTCAATTATCATTAAATTCTAAGTAGAGACCAATTTATTTTTTTTAATTTGTTCCTTAAAGTACGGATCATTGAGTAGACTTGAACTTAGTTTCCAAATAGTATTCTTTGGTTGTAGGTCAAAATTAACAGATAAATATATAGGTCACTTACATCTATTGTGCCAATTCCACAGGTGTTTATTTTGTCTTTGTCTTTTCCAAATTTTATGAATTAGTCTATTCTTGTACATACAGAATGGGGAGCAGAATAATGAGTGTAATCCCTTCTGTCAGGGAAAATGTCCCTCCATATATCAATTAAACCAACATCCTCAAAAAGTGTATTAACTTCCTTATGTAAAGGTTTTGTTTCATAGGTTTTTCTATTGGAAGAGTCTAAGTTTGGTTGTAATTGTAAATTTAAGTCTCCCCCACATGTCAGGAGACCTTCTGATTCTGTTACCATAATATCAGTAATTTTCTGAAAGAAACCAATATCACTTCCCAGAAGTGAGTAAATATTCAATAGAATAACTGAATTTCCGTCTGTATTCCCTCTTACCAGAATATATCCTGCCCTCTTTATCTCCCATTTCGAATACTTCTTCAAAATTTAGCTTACTTGAGATAAGAATAGCAACTCCTCTCCTATGTCCTGATTTATATTAGGAGAAAAACAGATTAGTGAAGCCCATTCTCTTTAGTTTTTTATGCTCATTATCACTTAAATGAGTTTCCTGTAAATAAACTACATGGGCTTGTTCTTTTTTCATTTTGGATAAAATTCTCTTACGTTTGATTGGATTTAATAGCCCATTGACATTTACCTTGTCCTTAGCCATCTGTATTTATCTGTCAATGTATCATTGCAATTAGAATAAAACTTAATTGATCTACTCCCTGAACAAATAAGAATCAAGAAACGTAAATAATAACAAAAATGGCAATGAACATGTGATTCCAAGGCTGAGGCCTCTAGTAGATGACTCTGCATTGAACTACAAAAAATGTCTAGCTGTAGCTCCTGCTTGTGAGTTGAGGGCCCCCATTGCAGTATTCATAAAAGTCAGTGAAAAAATCCATTACACAGAAAAGATTTCCCTGTGTACTCCTCCTATATATACATATATATATATATATATATATATATATATATATATATATGCACACACGCACAAAAAATATATATATACACACACATATATTACATACATATACATATATGCACACATATATACTCATTTTGGTGGGGAAAAAGGAGTAAGTGAGCAAATAAAGAATAACAACTAGGTAATATAAAATCCACATTATACTAAGTATTTCTCGAGATAGGTATATCACCATGTACTTTTGCTTCCGTTTAGCTTCTCAACATTTTTAAAGTTAGCCAAACCTTATGGCTCTTCTGAAGGGGGTGAGGACTATCTTTGGGAAACTCCCAGTCTGTTCCTGATATGTTTCTCTCGGCCTCCTCCCGTCTCCTGCCTTCTTGATTTGCGCACTATTTCCCAAGCGGAGCAGGATAATTCCTCAGCCAGGCTTTTCCTCGTTTTGGTCATGCTGACGGGCAACCCTCTGGCCTTCATGTCTGTAGTCGCCTCTTCCACTGTCTGGTACAACCGTGTCCCGTTGTCATAAAACACTCAAAGTTTAGCAGGATACGGAGTTTGAAATCTAATCTTATTTTGCTTTAGTACTCGCTTTACTTCAGAGTATTCTTTGAAGTTTCTGCAGGACTGCGAGGGGGGGGTGATCTTTGTCAAAATATATTAATTTATCATGGAAAAACACTCTTCTTACCCCAGGCCCTTCGTAGAATCTCCGCCTTGGTGCTGTACCAAAGGAATTTAATTATTATTGAGCGTGGCTTTCTATCCCGGGTAGGTTTCGGGATGAGTGCATGATGGGCTCTTTTAACTTCCAGCTCCATAGCCGAGGGAAGCTCCAGCACATCCCACAATAACTTTCCAACAAACTCCTTCATAGACGAGCCCTCTGCTCCTTCAGGAACGTTGTAGATTTTGATATTTTTCCACCGTGATTTTCCGTCCAGGTCAAGCCGTTTACCTTCTTGGTGATGTAATATTTTTATTGTCTTACTCAGTATCCGTTCCACGTTTTGAATGCAATCTTCCACCTTCTCAATTCGAGTCTCTGCCACCGCTATTTTTGATTGACACTGGCGAGCTCTGACTTAATATCACGGAGCTGCTGTTTTATATCTTTCTGGAACTCCATTATTTCTTTCAGAATTTTGATCATATTCACTGCTTTGCCTGAACAAGGCCCAGCGTCTGCCTCGCTAGCACGCAGTCGGTTAGGAGAGCTGCTTACTGCACTCCTCTCGGTCACGGGCTCCGCAGAGTCACTTTTTTTATTTCCATTCCTTTTCCCCATTCTTGCCCCTCAGATCAAATATTTTTCGAAAAATACTATATTTGATGGGTTAACGGGGCTTAATGGGTGCTTTTCTGGAGGAGCTAGTGACTTAAGCTGCCATTCTCGACGATGATGTCACCGGAAACTCCGCTTCAACCAAATTTGTTCAGAACCCGGACGCAGACCCCAATTTTGGTAGGTATCCCGTGAAAAGTTGAAAAGGACCAGCAGAATTGGAACACACCTGGAGTCTGGTTTACTATAAATTAAGACTATATTTATTACTACTACGAATCATTAAAACTGGATAATATGATATGGGTTATAAACTATTATATATATCTCTGTAAATGTGTGTGTGGATACAAAGTTAATTGTCCCGGAGGTAGATATCAGTCTTACAGTGTCAGGTAAGTTTAAGCAGTTCAGTTCAGTTCACTTTGTGTTGCGTCAAGTTGAATTGATGGAGAGAGTGGGAGAGTTAATTGAGTTGTTTAAGTTGGCAGCTTTAGTAGTTCTTGCTTCCAAAGTCTTTAGAGTCACTTCGTGTGAACCCCACACAGACACAGATGGACAGAGCCCCTTCTAAGGAATGGTCTACTAATCCACGGCATGATTTCACCACCAGCAGACCCCCACAGGCAAGCTCTTACCAGTACTGGTAATCATGGGTTGAAATTAATCGGTCAGTGGCCTCCACCCTCGTGGTGGTCTTGAACACCACCAATGGTTTCTCAGGTAGCTTCTGCAATTCTCCCGTGTCGTGTTTCCTCTGCCGTTATCAGACCAACAGCCTCAACTTTTTATAATCCATTCGTAATTCCAGCCGTCCGTTAACTCAACTGCTCTGTGCTGTTACCATGGTGACTTCCCAGCTTGTGTCTCAGCTGGCGCCGTACTCTCTCTCTCTCAAGGTCACAATTAAAAGTGTTATCAAAACCAAGTCAGAGTCCTCTCTCTCTTTTAATTTCCTCCTTGTTCATTAGACTGCTGAATTTTCTAGCAGTTTCTCACCTGCATGACACTTGCAACTATTCTCTTGTTGGAAACATCTGCTTATCTCAGCCTCAGAGATGACCAGGCAGAACCCTAATGAAGAAGGTGACTTTCCTCGGAGGCTCAGAGTTAGTGACATTGAACTGAGCATAAGCTCATCTGGGAGAGAGGCTGCGATGTTGGCAGCGCCACGTTTGGCTTTGACGTCTGTGATGGTATGTAGCCCTCACAAGTCATGTGTGCTATTCGTTATGACTCTTAATTCAATCTTATCTCTCTATTGTTGTTTCGCAGGCTTGACAGCTTTGCGCAGATTGTAGCTGCTTTTCTTGAGCTCCTGCTGATTGCCGGTAATGTAAGCTCTGTGTCGCATGTTAAGTACTGTTCGCACCGAAATATTGATCCAGGGTTTCTGGTTCAAGTAGACCCTGACTGACTGACAACATCATCGATGCCCTTCTGGATGAAGCACATGCCTCCATCAGGGAACTTGAAGACATCCTCATCATGGAAGACATTCCAGTTAACGTCATCGAAGCAATCCTGCAGCATGGAGGCCAGTTTGGTTGGACCAGCAATGGGCGGTTTTAACTATAGCCACCTCTTGTTTCAGCTTCTGCCTGTATGTTGGGCAAAAGCAGGGTCAAAAAGCGACCTGATTTTGTAAGTGTTGTGGAAGGGAGTGTAGCAGTGGTCAAGTGTGTTACCTCCACGAGTGCTCATCTGGATGTGCTGACAAAACTTCGGAGAGATTTTCGTCAGCGACGCTTATCAAGTCATTGGCGACAATGAAGGCAGCCTCTGGGTGTGCAGTCTCCAGCGTGTTGATGGTCTCATACAGTTCCTTGAGAACCAGGTCAGTATCAGCCTGCAGTGGAATGTACACCGCTGTGATGATAACAGCTGTGAACTCCCTGGGCAGCCAGTAGGGTCTGCACAGCAGCACCAGGTATTCCAGGTCTGGGGAACTAAAGGATTGTGAGGGCATGAACATTCTGGGGGGGGGGGGGGGGTCACACCAAGCATTGTTGACCATGAAGCATACTCCTCCTCCTTTACTCTTCCCAGAGAGGTTTCTCGACCTGTCCGCTTGGAACAGGGAGAACCCAAAAGGTTCGATAGTGTGGTCTGCTATCTTCTCTGTCAGCCAGGGCTTCACAAAGTGTTGCACTCCTTTGTTCCTGCTGGTAGGACATTCTGGCTCTCAGTTTGCACAGCTTGTCATCCAGGGACTGAACGCTAGTTAGGAGTAGGCCAGGGAGTGGCAGTCGATTTGCACGCCATCTCAGCCTCACCAGGACGCCGGCCCTTCTCCCTCGCCTCTGGAGCTTCTTCTGAGGTTGCGGTGGTGTAAGAAACGAGTCTCCCATGGATCACGCAAGCACGGGTTCCCAGAGTAGGAACCCCTGCTAACACAGTTGAGTTTAAAATATTAGAAGTTTGAAACTGAATCTGTCTTCTTCCAGTTTCAGCAGGATGTGGACCAGTTGACCTATTTGTTCTTGGGATGTGAGGATGCATTTCTTCTTCTCAGAAGGCCCTGAATTTTGAAAGGCTCCACCCAGTGAGGTATGGAGATTGAGTCAAGTACACTCAGGCAAAGGTAGGATTTGAGTCAAGTGTACTCAGGCCCTGAATTTTCGTATGGAGTGAGCATTGAACATAGAGCGAGCATTGAACACGGAGCACTGGAGTGCAGTACGGGCCGTTCAGTCCAACCTTATAACCTACTCTACGATCAACCTAACCTTTCCCTCCGGCATAGCTGTCTATTTTTCTATCATCCACGTACCTATCTAAATGATAGAGTGAACCCTACCTAAAGGTTTACCATCTCTGCATTGAACTGAGACGTGGCTCTTGGATTGGCCATGACTGGCTTTGCAGCTGTGGACTCGCTTTACTTGTTTTCCTTCCAATTGGGTGCTTGATGGTCTTTTTTTAATGGATTCTATTGGGTCTCTTTTTTTTTGTGGCTATCTGTAAGGAGACAAATTCCAAGGTTGTATATAGTATTCATACTTGAATAATATGCACATTTTGAACTTGGAACTTTAGATGTCCCTATTGTTGCTGCCTCTATCTCTGATAGTGGTCCACACACCCACCCCTCTTTGTTTAAAAAAACACCACTGACATCCAAGCCTATCTCCACGGCTATACTTTCCACCAATCAACTCAAAATTGTGCCCCCTCATATCAGCTATTTATGCCCTAGGAGAAAGTCTCTTGCTGTCCACTCGATCTATGCCATTTTCATCTTGTACTATCTAGATTAAGGGTAAAAGGTTATAGGAATTATCAAGATCCAAGCAGCCATAATCTTATTGAAGAATGAAAATAGCCCAAAGCATTCAGTCATTCTCTTCTGTTCTTAAAATTGCTGCATTGGGCTACTTAGCAACAGGTTATTGAATGTTTTATCTTGACTCTAATTGGTTGAGTTACAGAGAAAAGAGTTTGGGCTGCCTCTAAAAAGTGAGTGCCTCCCTAGCATTGCCTGTGGGACAAGACTACTTCCTTTACCTCTTCCTTACTCTTACTACTTCATTTCCCTCCCCACCCTAAATCTACTGCCTCATTGTTATCCCCACCATTTCTCTCTCCCCCAATATCCTGGCCTCGTCCTAAACATCTCTCCCCAGGCAATCTGCATAACCCTTGTTTGATCTACCCAACCCTTACTTTTTTCCACACAACTCATAACCCTTTGCTGCCAATAATCTGCTTGAGTTTTTTCACAAGCATCTACCCATGTCATCAAAATGCTCTCAGAGTGAGGAAGTTGTCTTTCATGTAAAAAAGTACCTTGTAAAGCTAAAATTCCATATCGTTCAAGGAAATCAGCATTTCCAGGGTCCCCAGCTATGACTCCAAACTTTCTTGCTAGACCTGATGAAAGGTTTGGACCCAAAACATTTACTGTATATTTCCCTCCATAGATGCTGCCTGACTCCTTTGTTGCTCCTCGTGGAAGTTAAGTTTTTCCCAAAATCCCATGTTGTGTAACCATAATCTCAGTCACCCTTCGATTTGACGAAGGTGTGAAGATGCAACTGCATGCTATCTATTCACTTCTTAACCACCACCGTGGTTAATTCTGAAATAACTACTTGGTTCAAGGGCAATAAGCAATGCATGATAATGCTGGTTTTACCTGCATCTTCCACATAGAATTGGAACTGGAATCTGAATTGTCACATGTACCAAAATAGAGTGAGAAGCTTGCCTTGCATACTGTTCATACTGATCAAGTCATTACACATTCCATTGAAACAGTACAATTGCTCCTTCATAGTGTCTTTTATAACATTCTCAGAATATCCTAAACACTCTGGGAAGTACTGTTTGGAATGTCCCCCATTGTTGTGCCATTGTCTGGCATCCAATTTTAAACTGTATTATACCACAGCCAG
Source organism: Hypanus sabinus (assembly GCF_030144855.1). Taxonomy (NCBI): domain Eukaryota; kingdom Metazoa; phylum Chordata; class Chondrichthyes; order Myliobatiformes; family Dasyatidae; genus Hypanus; species Hypanus sabinus. Next base: position 71,714,996 of record NC_082718.1, on the reverse strand, counting down.
TGACAACTTAAAGCAGATGATCATTGCTGTATTTTCTTTTAAGGGACAACTTCTTTTAAGGGCTTCAGGTTTTTAGATAATTGGGCTTTGTTCCAGGGAAGGTGGGATCTGTTCCGAAGGGACGGTTTACACCTGAACTGGAGCGGTACTAACATTCTTGCAGGGAAGTTTGCTAGTTCTGCTCAGGGGGGTTTAAACTAAATTTGCAGGGGGCAGGAATCCAGAATGTGAGAGAGGATAGCGAGATGAAGAATAAAGGACCGGTGGGGACTACACGGTTCCGGAATATTAAGTGTGTAGTAGAGAAAGGTGAGGCGGAACAAGTGATAAGGAGGACACATGTACAGAGGGATGGTCTGACGGAAAATGGAATTAAATGTGCAGAAAGAATAAGTAAATTTAGGAGGGACAACAAAATTCAAGGGGCTTATAGCCCAATGGGAGTTCAGGGAGTGGGGTTAAACAGAGAGATTAAACAGCGATTTAAACAGAGAGAGGAGAAATGGGCTAAAAATCCTATATCTGAATGCACTAAGTGTCAGAAATAAGGCGGATGAGCTTGAAGCTCAGGTGCGAATGGGTAACTATGATGTTGTTGGGATAATGGAGACATGGCTGCAGGGAGATCAGACCTGGGAAATGAATGTACAAAGGTATACGTGCTATCTTAGGGACAGAAATGTGGGCAGAGGGGGTGGGTTGGCCCTGTTGGTGAGGAATGAGATTCAGTCCTTTGAAAGGGGGGACATAGGATCAGGAGAAGTAGAGTCTGTGTGGATAGAATTGAGGAACAGTAAGGGCAAAAAGACCCTAATGGGTGTTGTCTACAGGCCCCCAAACAGTAGCATGGATATTGGGTGCAAGTTGAATAGGGAGTTAACATTGGCATGTGGCAAAGGTAATGGCGCAGTAGTTATGGGGGATTTCAACATGCAGGTGAACTGGGAGAATCAGGTTAGTGCTGGACCCCAGGATAGGGAGTTTGTGCCTAAGGGATGCATTCTTGGAACAGCTTGTACGAGAGCTGACCAGGGACAAGGCTATTCTGGATTTAGTGTTATGTAATGAACAGGATTTGATAAGCGATCTTGAAGTAAAGGAGCCATTAGGAGGTAGTGATCATAATATGATAAGTTTTTATCTGCAATTTGAGAAGGATAAGGGCAGCTCGGAGGTGTCAGTGTTGCAGTTGAACAAAGGAGACTATAGAGCCATGAGGGAGGAGCTGGCCAAACTCAAATGGACGGATATCCTAGCAGAAAAAAACAGTGGAACAGCAATGGCAGGTATTCTTGGGAATAATGCACAAGGTGTAAAATCAGTTCATCCCCTGGAGAAGGAAGGATTCAAAGGGGGGAAAGGGGCCACAGTGTTTGACAAAGGAAGTCAGAGATTGCATAGCATTAAAAAAAAAGTATGACAGAGCTAAGGTGAGTGGGAAGATAGATGATTGGGAAATTTTTAAGGAACAACAGAACTTAACTAAAAAGGCAATACGGGGAGAAAAAAATGAGGTACGAATTCAAGCTAGCCAGGAATATAAAGAAGGATAGCAAAAGCTTTTTTAGGTATGTGAAGAGAAAGAAGATAGTTAAGAACAATGTTGGGCCCTTGAAGAATGAATTGGGTGAAATTGTTATGGGAAACAGAGAAATGGCAGATGAATTTAATAAGTACTTTAGATCTGTCTTCACTAGGGAGACAAGCAATCTCCCAGATGTATGAATGGGCCAAGGACATAAGGTAACAGAGGAAATGAAACAGAATGACATTAGGAAGGAAAAGGTGATGAGTAGACTGATGGGACTGAAAGCTGACAAATCCCCAGGTCCAGATGGTCTGCATCCTAGGGTAATAAAGGAGGTGGCTCTGGAAATTGCGGAAGCATTGGTAATCATTTTCCAATGTTCCTTAGATTCAGGATCAGTTCCTGAGGATTGGAGAATGGCTAATGTTATCCCACTTTCTAAGAAAGGAGGGAGGGCGAAAACAGAGAACTATGTTAGCCTAACATCAGTAGTGGGGAAGATGCTACAGTCCATTATTAAAGATGAAATAGTGGCATATCTAGATAGCAGTGATAGGATTGGGCCGAGCCAGCATGGATTTACCAAGGGCAAATCATGCTTGACTAATCTATTGGAGTTTTTCGAGGACGTAACCAGGAAGTTAGATAAGGGAGATCCAGTGGATGTAGTGTACCTCAATTTTCAGAAGGCATTTGATAAGGTCCCACATAGGAGATTGGTGGGTAAAATCAGAGCTCATGGCATTGGGGGGGAAGATATTGACATGGATAGAAAACTGGTTGGCAGATAGAAAGCAAAGGGTAGCGGTGAATGGGTGTTTCTTGGAATGGCAGGTGGTGACTAGTGGGGTGCCACAGGGCTCGGTATTGGGACCACAGCTGTTTACGATTTACATCAATGATTTAGATGAAGGCATTGAGAATAACATCAGCAAGTTTGCTGATGATACTAAGCTGGATGGCAGTGTGACATGTGATAAGGATGTTAGGAGAATTCAGGGTGACTTGGATAGGCTGGGTGAGTGGGCAGATACTTGGCAGATGACGTTTAATGTGAATAAGTGTGAGGTTATCCAGTTTGGGAGTAAGAACAGGAAGGCAGATTATTATCTGAACAGTGTAGAGTTAGGTAAGGGAGAAATACAAAGAGATCTAGGAGTCCTTGTTCATCAGTCACTGAAGGTGAATGAGCAAGTGTAGCAGGCAGTGAAGAAAGCTAATGGAATGTTGGCCTTTATTACAAAGGGAATTGAGTACAAGAGCAAGGAAATCCTTTTGCATTTATACAGGGCCCTGGTGTACAGTTTTGGTCTCCAGGGTTAAGGAAGGACATCCTGGCTGTAGAGGAAGTGCAGCGTAGATTCATGAGGTTAATACCTGGGATGTCAGGACTGTCTTAAGCAGAGAGGTTAGAGAGACTGGGCTTGTACACGCTGGAATTAAGGAGATTGAGAGGGGATCTGATTGCAACATATAAGATTATTAAGGGATTGGACAAGATAGAGGCAGGAAATATGTTCCAGATGCTGGGAGAGTCCAGTACCAGAGGGCATGGTTTAAGAATAAGGGGTAGGTCATTTAGGACAGAGTTAAGGAAAAACTTCTCCCAGAGAGTTGTGGGTTCGTGGAATGCACTGCCTCAGAAGGCAGTGGAGGCCAATTCTCTGGATGCTTTCAAGAAGGAGCTAGATAGGTATCTTATGGATAGGGGAATCAAGGGATATGGGGACCAGGCAGGAAGCGGGTATTGTTAGTAGATGATCAGCCATGATCTCAGAATGGCGGTGCAGGCTCGAAGGGCCAAAGGTCTACTTCTGCACCTATTGTCTATTGTCAATTTTGCCCAGGACAATCAGGGCAAGATGTGCAGAACTACAAAGGAACAAAATGATTTTTGGGTAACTGGCTCTCTAAAGCAGATTAGACTGAAAGACTGGTCAACCTTGGCAAACAATAATGAAATTGGCTTTCAATCCTGTCCTTCATTTCTTCAATCCTGTCTTTGTGTAACTCATCTTCAGTTTAGAGCAAGGATTTATTGTTGTTTACCTAAGGTAATAAACATGTTTGGCAACATTAAGATACCACTATGCAAACCAAAATTATCGGATTTTATTTTCCTGCTTTCTCATCTGAAGCTCTATGCAATTGCTCAGTAAATATATTTATAAATTTCCTTTCAAGAGCTCTGCAGCTAAATTATTCTGCAAACACATTTCTCCATGACATTTCATGATGTTGGAACAGTTTGAAATGCATCAAAGACAAAAGTATGCCTTTTAAGTCAGGTTGCTGTTGTATCAAGGGAAACATAAGATCATAAGACAAAGGAGCAGAATTAGACCATTTAACCCACCGAGTCTGCTCCATCATTTTATTGTGGCTGATCCATTTCCCTCTCAACCCTATTTTCCAGCTTTCATAGAAATATAGAAAACTTACCACACAATGCAGGCCCTTCAGCCCACAAAGCTGTGCTGAACATGTCCTTACCTAAGGTTACCCAGAGCCCTCTATTTTTCTGAGCTCCATCCTTCATCCCATAACCTTTCATGCCCTGACTAATAAAGAATCTAATAACTTCAGCTTTAAGTATACTCAATGGTATGGCCTCCACAGCCACCTGTGGCAATAAATTCCACAGATTCACCACCCTCGGGCTCAAAACTTTCCTCCTTAACTCCATTCTAAATAGATGTCCTCCTATTCTGAAGTTGTGCCCTCTGATCCTAGACTTCTCCGCTATAGGAATCATCTTCTCCACACCATTCTATTGAGCCCAGCCCCATTCTACTAAATTCTAGTGAGTACAAGCCCAGAGCTATCAAATGCTCCTCATTGGTTAACCCTTTTGTTCCTGGAACCATTCTCATGAATTTCCTCTGAACCCTATCCAATGTTAGCATCTTTCTCAGTTAAGGGGCCCAAAACTGCTTACAATACTCCAAGTGAGTCCACACAAGTGCTTTATTAACATTACATCCTTGCTTTTATATTCTAGTCTTCTTGAAATGAATGCCAACAGTGCATTTGCCTTCCTTACCAACGACTCAACCTGCATGAGGATTCCCATGCACCTTTGCACCTCTGAATTTTTAATTTTCTTCCTGTTTAGAAAATAGTTTACTCCATTATTCCTTCTACCAAAATCATGACCATGCACTTCCCTATATTATATTCCATCTGCCACTTCTTTGCCCATTCTTCTAATCTGTCTAAATCCTCCTGTAGCCTCCCTGCTTTCTCAACACTATCAGCCTGTCCACCTGTCTTTGTATCATCCACAAACTTGGCCACAAAGCCACCAATTTGTCATTCAAGTCATTAACGTAAAACATAAAAAGAATCGGTCCGAACAATGGTCCCTGCAGAACATCACTAGTCACCAGGAACCAACCAGAAAAGGCTCCACTTATTCCCACTCTTTGCCTCCTGCCAATCAGCCAAGCTCTATCTATAGGAATTTATCCTGGTAAGCAGTTTATGTGTGGCACCTTGTCAAAGGCCTTCTGGAAATCCAAGTACACTGCATCATTCTCCTTTGACTAGCCTGCCTGATATTTCCTTAAATGATTCCAACGGATTTGTCAGGCAATATTTTCCCCTTAAGGAAGCCATGCTGACAATGGTCTGTTTTATCATGTGCCTCCAAGTACCCCAAAACCACATCCTTAACAATAATCTCCAACATCTGAGGTCAGACTAACTGGCTTATAGTTTCCTTTTATCTGCCTTTCTCCCTTCTTGAACAGTGGAGTGACATATGCATTTTCCCAAACCTCCGGAACCATGCCAGAATCTAGGGATTCTTGAAAGATCATTACTAATGGCTCCATAATGTCTTCAGCTACCTCTTTCAGAACCCAGAGGTGTACGCCATCTGCTCCAGGTGACTTATCAACCTTCAGACCTTTCAGTTTCCCAAGCACCTTCTCCCTAGTAATAGCAACTACGCTCACTTCTGTCCCCGGACACTCTTGAACTATTGGTATACTGCTAGTGCTTTCCACAGTGAAGACTGACACAAAATACTTTTTAAGTTTGTCCACTATTCCTTTGTCCCCCATTGCTACCTTTCCAGTGGTCCAATATCAACTCTCACCTCCCTTTTAGTCTTTATAGATCTGAAAAACTTTTGTTATCCTCTTTGATTATATTGGCTTGCTTACCAATATATTTCATCTGTTCGCTTCTTATGGCTTTTTAGTTGCTTTCTATTGATTTTTAAAAGCTTCCAAGTTTTTAATTTCCTACTGTTTTCTGCTCTATTATATGCCTTTTGCTTTTATGGTGTCTTTGACTTACCTTGTCAGCCACGGCTGCATCATTTTCCCTTTAGAATACTTCTTCATCTTTGGGATGTATCTATTCTGCACCTTTCTACTTTGCCCACAGAATCTCCAGCTATTGCTATTCTGCTGTCATCCCTGTTAGAGTCCCCTTCCAATCAACTTCAGCCAGCTTCACTCTCATGCCTCTGTAATTCCTTTTGCTCCACTGTAACACTGATACACCTGACGAGCTTCTTCCTGCAGCTTCCTCAAACTGCAGGATAAATTCTATCATATTATGATCACTCCTTTACCTTAAGCTCTTTAATCAAATCTGGTTCACTACACAACACCAAATTCAGAATAGCCTCTTCCCTAGAAGGCTCAACTACGAGCTGCTCTGAAAAAAACATCTCATAGGCATTCTACAAAGTTCTATTGTTGGGATCCAGCTCCAACCTTATTTTCCCAATCTACTTGACTTGAAATCCCCCATGACTATCGTAACAATGCTCTTTTGACATTCCTATCTCCCATTGTAAAATCCTGACTACCATTCAGAGATTTGTATATAACTTCCATTAGGGTCTTTTTACCCTTGCAGTTTCTCAACTCCATCCACAATAATTCTACATCTTCTGACCCTATGTCATCTCTTTCTACCAACAGAGCCACACCTCCCCCTCTGCCTATCTGCCTGTCTGTTCGATACAATGTGTACCCTTTGGTTTAAGCTCTCAAACAAATCTAAGACCATGGGAACAGCAATATGATGGAGTTTCTGCTTTTGTTGAGACTAAGTATTCTACATAACATGGGCAGGCATGTACACTTCACCTCACACTGTGCCATGGCATCTTTAAGGTTATGATTTTGAAGTTGTATGAGACCATAAGATATAGGAGCAGAATTAAGTCGGTCAGCCCATTGAGTCTACTCTGCAACTCTATCATGGCTGATGAGTAGTTAGTGAGGTCTAATTTGACATATTGTGTCCAGTTCTGGTCATCTACCTGGAGAAAAGGTATCAATAGGATTGAAAGAGGACAGAAAAAAGTTACAAGGATGTCAGCAGGAATGTTTGAGTAGGTCAGGACTTGATTCCCTGGCACTTTTGAGAATGAAGGGAGATCAGACAGAAATAGACAAAATTAGGAAGGGTATAGGCAGTGTTAACACAAGCAGGCTTTTCCCACTGTGGATGGGTGAGACTAGCACTAGAGGTTTAAGGTGAAAGGTGAAATAATTAAGAGGAGTCTGAGGGGAATCTTCTTCATGCAGAGGAGTGGTGAGAGTATGGAGCAGGCTGCCAATGGAAGTGGTGGATTTAGGTTTGATTTTGACATTTAGGAGAAAATTGGATGAGTATATGGCTGGGAAGGCATGGAGGGCTATCATTCAGATACAGGTCATTGGGACTAGGCAGAATAATGGTCCAGCACAGAGTAAGTAGGCCAAAGGGCCTTTTTCTGTGCAGCAGTGCTTCATGACTCTTTCACACTTTGTCAGTGTTTCAAATGGATTAAGGAGGAATGGCAGTTAATGTAGTTGGCTCTTGTCCTTTTCTCAAAACCAATTGTTGGGACTTCTCTTAAACATACCCCTTTAAATCTTATTCTTCACCTAAGATAATGAAATAACCAAGAAGAGGATGTCAAATGACAGGAATGGATGCAAATCAATGGATCTGGGGTTGAGAGTGTAAACAACTTTAAATTCTTCAGCATCCACATCACCAAGGACCTCACGTGGTCTGTACACACCAATTACGTGGTGAAAAAGGTACAGCAGCACCTCTTTCACCTCAGAAGGCTGAGGAAGTTTGGTATGGGCCCCCAATCCTAAGAACTTTCTGCAGGGCACAATTGAGAGCATCCTGACTGGCTGCATCACTACCTGGTATGGGAGCTGCAGACAGTGCTGTGGACAGCCCAGTACATCTGTAGTTGTGAACTTTCCATGATTCAGGACATTTAAAAAGACAGGTGTGAAAAAAGGACCTGAAAGGTCATTGGGGACCAAGTCACCCCAACCACAATCTATCCCAGCTGCTACCATCTGGGAAATGGTACCGCAGCATAAAAGCCAGGATCAACAGGCTCCAGGACAAACTTTTCCACAAGGCCATCAGACTAATTTGAGTGTATGTCTATGTTACTGTTCTATTTATTAAAAATTACTATGATTGCACATTTAGACAGAGATGTAAAGATGTTTGCTCCTCATGTATGTGAAGGATGTAAGAAATAAAGTCAGTTCAATTCAATTGAAATATGGAAAGAAACTGTGGAGGGTGAGTGCTGAAAGGGTTGTTGTAAACGTTTGGAGAGAGCAGTGAAATCTGGGTCATTGAAGGCATTAAAACTGTGACTTACAGCTGGTTTCCCATTACTTCACTCTGTTGCTTAACAGTCCCTACACAGCACAGCACAGTCACTTCACAACACACACAGCATTTTTAGACACCAAGAATATAATAAACACAAGAAATTCTGGAAATCTTGAACAACACAGAGAAAAAGCTGGAGGAACTCAGTAGGTCAAGCAGCATCTATGGAGGGGAATAGACAGTTGACATTTCTGAAGGGGACAGGATCTTGGCCCAAAACATCGACCATTTATTCTCCTCCATGGAACCTGACAGATGATAGGTGAGACCCTTCCCCAACTACCCTCTTTCCTGTTCACCTGGTCTCACCTATAACCTGACAAGATGCACTCCTTCCCTCCCCCCACCTTCATTAGGCTTCTGCCCCCTTCCTTACTAGTCCTGACAAAGGGTGTCAGCCCAAAAACAAGTCAATCAAGATTTGAATAGCTCAGCAGAAAGTCATTGACTAGACAATCAAGATTTGAATAGCTCAGACTCAGCAGAAAGCAACTGATTGGGCAATCAAGGTCAGGTGACCAAGCAGTTTGAAAAACTCAAACAAATAAATAGAGGGGTAGCTCAAGTGGAGCAGCCTGTGGAAAGCAGTCAGTGGGCTAGTGAAGGAGTGGAGATTTGAGGCTTTGATGAGAAGAGGCGGAGGATAAGCTTGTTCCCAGTTAGTCTTTACAATGCCTCCTGAGACGGTGATGTGCCTCTCCTGTGAGATGTGGCAGTCTTGGGGGAGCTCCCCTCTCCCGCAGAGTCACATCTGCCAGAAGTGTTTGCAGCTGGGCAATCTGGAAGACCATGTAGGAATCTGGAGCAGCAGCTGGATGACCTTTGACTTATCAGGGGGAATGAGGCAGTCATAGATGAGAGCTACAGGGAGGTAATCATGCCTAGGCTGCCGGAAGCAGGTTGTTGGGTGACAGTCCAAGGGGGGAAAGTGAAGGAGAGTAGACAGGTAGTGCAGAGCACCCTTGTAGCCATTCCCCTGAATAATAAGTTTACTGTCCTGGATGCTGTTGGTGATGATAACTGACCAGGTGTGAGCCACGGTGGCAGGGCCTCTGGCACTGAGTCTGCTCCTGTGGAGCAGAAGGAAGGGACGTAGAAGAGGAGAGCTTTCATCATTGGAGACTCTATAATCAGCGGAGCAGACAGGAGATTTTGTGGATGTGAGAAGGAAATCCGCAAGGTTTGTTGCCTCCTAGGTGCCAGGGTCCGGGATGTCTCTGACCAGGTGCATGACATCCTGGTATGAGAGGGAAAGCAACCAGAAGTCATGATACATGTTGGTACCAACAACATAGGCAGAAAGAGGGATGAGGTCCTGAAGTGTGAGTTTTGGGAACCAGACAGAAGGCTGAAGAACAGGACCTCAAGGGTGGTGTTATCAGGATTGCTGCCAGTACTATGTGATAGTGATGGTAGGAATTGGAGGAGATGGCAGTTGAATGCGTGGCTGAGGAGTTGGTGCAGGGGCAGGGTTTTTTTGCTTTGGACCATTGGGATCTCTTCTGGGGAAGGTGGGACCTGTACCGATTGGATGGGTTGCACCTGAACTCAAGCGGGAGCAATATCCTTTAAGGTAGGTTTGCTAGTGTGGTTCGGGAGGGTTTAAACTAATTTGCAAGGGGGATGGGACCCGGAGTGATAGAGCAGTGAAAGAAGTGCATGGAGTAAGGCCAGATCTAACATATAGAGAGGCTTTGAGGAAAGTGAAGCAGAATAAAGGGTGTAAAGGTAGTAAGCTGTAAGGGCTAAAGTGTGTGTACTTCAGTGCCAGAAGCATCAGGAACAAAGGTGATGAACTGAGAGCTTGGATACATACATGGAATTATGATGTAGTAGCCATTACAGAGACTTAGCAGGCACCAGGGCAGGAATGGATTCTCAATATTCCTGGATTTCAGTGCTTTAAAAGGGATAGAGAAGGGGGAAAAGGGGAGGAGAGTTGGCATTACTGGTCAGGGATACTATTACAGCTGCAAAAAGGGTGGATAATGTAGCAGGATCCTCTTTTGAGTCAGTATGAGTGGAAGTCAGGAACAGGAAGTGAGCAGTTAGTCTACTGGGGGTTTTCTGTAGGCCCCCTGGTAGCAGCAGAGATACCAAGGAGCAGATTGGAAGGCAGATTTTGGAAAGGTGCAAAAATAACAGGGTTGTTATCATGAGTGACTTTAACTTCCCTAATATTGATTGGCACTTGATTAGTTCCAAGGGTTTAGATGGGGCAGAGTTTAAGTGTGTCCAGGATGGATTCCTGCATAGTATGTTGACAGGCCAACTAGGGGGAATGCCATACTAAATCTAGTATTAGGTAACAAACCGAGTCAGGTCACAGATCTGTCAGTGGGTGAGCATCTGGGGGACAGTGATCACTGCTCCCTGACCTTTAGCATTATCATGGAAAAGAATAGTCAGAGAGGATAGGAAAATTTTTTAATTGGGGAAGGGCAAATTATGAGGCTACAAGGCTAGAACTTGCAGTTGTGAATTGGGATGATGTTTTTGCAAGGAAACGTACTATGGACATGTGGTCAATGCTTAAGGATCTCTTGCAGGATGTTAGGGATAAATTTGTCCCAGTGAGGAAGATAAAGAATGGTAGGGTGAAGGAACTATGGGTGACAAGTGAAGTTGAAAATCTAGTCAGGTGGAAGAAGGCAGCATACATGAGGTTTAGGAAGCAAGGATCAGATGGGTTTATTGAGGAATATAGGGTAGCAAGAAAGGAGTTTAAGAAGGGGCTGAGAAGAGCAAGAAGGGGGCATAAGAAGGCCTTGGCAAGTAGGGTAAAGGAAACCCCCAAGGCATTCTTGAATTATATGAAGAACAAAAGGATGACAGGAGTGAAGTTAGGACCGATTAGAGATGAAAGTGGGAAGATGTGCCTGGAGGCTGTGGAAGTGAGTGAGGTCCTCAATGAATACTTCTCTTCGGTGTTCACCACTGAGAGAGAACTTGATGATGGTGAGGACAATATGAGTGAGGTTGATGTTCTGGAGCATTTTGATATTAAAGGAGAGGAGGTGTTGAAGTTGTTAAAATACATTAGGATGGATAAGTCCCCGGGGCCTGATGGAATATTCCCCAGGCTACTCCACAAGGCAAGGGAAGAGATTGCTGAACCTCTGGCTAGGGTCTTTATGTCCTCGTTGTCCACGGGAATGGTACCAGAGGATTGGAATGAGGCGAATGTTGTCCCCTTGTTCAAAAAAGGTAGTAGGGATAGTCCAGGTAATTATTGACCAGTGAGCCTTACATCTGTGGTGGGAAAGCTGTTGGAAAAGATTCTTAGAGATAGGATCTATGGGCATTTAGAGAATCATGGTCTGATCCGGGACAGTCAGCATGGCTTTGTGAAGGGCAGATCATGCCTAACAAGCCTGATAGAGTTCTTTGAGGAGGTGACCAGGCATATAGATGAGGGTAGTGCAGTGGATGTGATCTACATGGATTTTAGTAAAGCATTTGACAAGGTTCCACATGGTAGGCTTATTCAGAAAGTCAGAAGGCATGGGATCCAGGGAAGTCTGGCCAAGTGGATTCAGAATTGGCTTGCCTGCAGAAGGCAGAGGGTTGTGGAGGAGGGAGTACATTCAGATTGTAGAGTTGTGACTAGTGGTATCCCACAAGGATCTGTTCTGGGACCTCTACTTTTTGTGATTTTTATTAATGACCTGGATGTGGGGGTAGAAGGGTGGGTTGGCAAGTTTGCAGATGACACAAAGGTTGGTGGTGTTGTAAATAGTGTAGCGGATTGTTGAAGATTGCAGAGAGACATTGATAGGATGCAGAAATGGGCTGAGAAATGACAGATGGAGTTCAACCTAAAGAAGTGTGATGTGGTACACTTTGGAAGGATAAACTCCAAGACAGAGTACAAAGTAAATGGCTGGATACTTGGTAGTGTGGAGGAGCAGGGGGATCTGGGGGTACATGTCCACAGATCCCTGAAAGTTGCCTCACAAGTAGACAGGGTAGTTAAGAAAGCTTATGGGGTGTTAGCTTTCATAAGTCAAGGGATAGAGTTTAAGAGATGTGATGTAATGATGCAGCTCTATAAAACACTAGTTAGGCCACACTTGGAGTACTGTATCCATTTCTGGTCGCCTCAGTATAGGAAGGATGTGGAAGCATTGGAAAGGGTACAGAGGAGATTTACCAGGATGCTGCCTGGTTTAGAGAATATGGATTATGATCAGAGATTAAGGGAGCTAGGGCTTCACTCTTTGGAGAGAAGGAGGATAAGAGGAGACATTATAGAGGTGTACAAGATATTAAGATGAATAGACAGAGTGGACAGCCAGCGCCTCTTCCCCAGGGCACCACAGCTCAGTACAAGAGGACATTGCTTTAAGGTAAGGGGAGGGAAGTTCAAGTGAGATTTTAGAGGAAGGTTTTTCACTTAGAGTGGTTGGTGTGTGGAATGCACTACCTGAGTCAGTGGTGGACGCAGATACACTAGTGAAGTTTAAGAGACTATTAGACAGGTATATGGAGGAATTTAAGGTGGGGGGGGTTATATGGGAGGCAGAGTTTGAGGGTTGGCGCAACATTGTGGGCCGAAGGTCCTGTAATGTGCTGTACTGTTCTATGTTCTGTGTTCAAAACATCAACTGTTTTTTCCACTGCATAGATGCTGCTTGGCATGCTGAGTTTGTCCAGCATTTGTTCTTAACAGTCCATACTCTTTCCACCATCCATAATGCTCGTCAGAGGTATTATTAAATATTCCAGTTGTTTGGTTGGCAGCTGGTTTCAGGAAGGTGAACACCATCCAGGACAGAGCATCCCATCTGATTTGCAGCCTCCCCACCTCCCTGAATATTCATTCCCTGGATCACCTCAATGGCTTGGCTGCTGAGTTCACCATGAACGAGGTACATGCCTGGGTTGTTCAGTATTAATGAGGGTTTTGGCCTGGAATGGCGATTGTTTATTATTTTCCAAGGAATATCATGGCCTTTGTCAGAAGTGGGTGTTCACTGTCTCCTTGCTGGGCTGCCATTTGTAAAGACAATAATGCTGAATGATGCAGTGAGCCAAAGCAGCAGACTTGCCTGATTTGCCTCATGAACAGGCAGTTTACAGAATAAAGCAAGAGAGCAGGGAGAGAGACTGAAGAACTTGCTTCTTTACCAATCCAAAAACTTAGAGCAGGGAGGTAACTCTGGAGAAGGGCCTCTGAGGAGGGAAAAATTGTGAGGGTAACTGAGAGGAACATTAATGCTCTGCAAGTCATTTCCTGGCAACCAGAACATTGGCCCCTACAGATTTCACTTTATCAAGAGGCAGGCCGATTGCGGCAGGCATTCTGGAGAACCTATTGAATGGAAACCTCTTCCTTCACAAACTCATCTTGGACTAGACCAGACCAAGTGCAAGCATTGTTTATATGTGGGCAGCTATTTTACACACAGAAAGCTTCCTCAAGTAGCATACCATTAATGGTCACGTGTTAATAGACTCCATGTGCCAGCCACCATTCCCCTCTCCAGTGCTACCTACCTCTTATTTTTTCACCCTCCAGTCTGCCAATTGCCTCACACACCCACCCCACCCCGTTTGATCACCAGCTATTTGTCCTCTCTGCTCTCAGTCCTGATCAGGGTTTTGGCATAAATGACAGCAGTTCTTTACCCTTTACTAACGCTGAGTCCACCCGGCAGATTGTTTGCCGCCAATAGTCAGATAACCTGCTTTAATTGATGTCTGTTGGAAGGTTGTCATTGGCCATTTTCAAGAACTCTACAAGAACATTACACCCACCCCATGGGGTAGATTTGTTTTACCATAATCTCATCCACAGGCAATCTCTGCAGACAGGGCAATATTCCCTCTGTGGATTTGGAACCTCGGGCTAGGAAGTGTTAAATGCCCTAAGTGTTAAAGCCTTTGCATTAAGCACAGCCTAATTACAATGTCAATAACACAATTAGAGGAGCAACTCTGCATTCTGAAACTCCAATTATTGGAGGGGAGAGGAGATGAAAGAGGCACAGAGAGCCCAGTGTCACAGTTTATTTATTGAGATGATAGCAGGCATGAGGGGAGAGCAGTAGAGCAGTGAGCTCAGGTTCTGCTTCTGCCCAGAAAGAGGCACAATGATTAACCTTGAGTTATCAGATTTATTATCATTAATGCATTTGACTTCATTCTTCCACAAATACTTTAACCTTCCCTGTCAGATAGAGAGGTGTCCATTTAGAACTGAGATGAGGAGGAATTTTTTTTTAGCCTGAGAAGGCAAATCTGTGGAATTCATTGTCACAGAGAGCAGTGAGTATATTTAAAGCAGATTTGGAAAGGTTTTTGATTAGTAATAGCATCAAAGGATACAGGGGAATGGGATTGAGAGGCAAAATAAATCAGCCATGATGGAATGGCAGAGCTGGCTCGATGGGCTGAATGGCCTAATTGTGCTTCTATCTCGTGATCTGAAGACGGGGGAGTTCAGCAGGTTAGGCATAGTCTGTGGATGGATGTTTCAGGCAGAGACACTTAATCAGGACTGGAAAGAAAGGGGCCAGGAGCCAGAATAAGGTGTGGGGAGGGAGTAGGAGAACCAGCTGGCAGAAGATCAGTGAAGTCAGGTGAAGGGGTTATTGGATGCATGGGGAAGGAGTAATGAAGTAAGAAGTGGAGGGGTGTTGGGGAAGGTGGGTGAGTGAAGGGGGAATTGGGTGTATGGGGAAGGAGTGATGAAGAAGCGGGGATGTTAGGCGAAGGTGGGTGGGTGAAGGGGTTTTGGATACAAGGCAGAGGGGTGATGAAGTAAGAAATGGAGGGGTGTTAGGTGAAGGTGTGTGGGTGAGGGGGGTATTGGATGCATGGGGGAGGGGTGATGAAGAAAGAAGCGGGGGGTGTTAGAAGTTTTGCTGCTTATTATTGTTGCTTCCCAGTTCAGTTTGTGTTGCCATGTTGTTCTGCCAACCCACTTCCAAGTAGTGTGTGCCTACCCTGCTCATCAGGAAACCAACATGGTGTTGAGAGTGGGGTGAGGGGGTACACTGTTTTCACACAACATAGCTCCACCTCACACATTTGTTCTGTATCAATATCACATTGAACAAATTGGATAGGAAATAAATGCATTCCATAGTGCTGATCATAAACACAGGAGATTCTGCAGATGCTGGAAATCCAAAGCAACATATACAAAATACTGTAGGAACTCAGGAGGTCAGTAGAGAGAAATAGTTGATGTTTTGGGCTTCATTAGGACTTGGACCTGCATGTTAACACTCTCTCTCTCCACAGATACTGCCTGACCTTCTGTGTGTTTACAGTACTTTCCTAAGTCTGAAATATCTTTTCTCACTCTACAATGTCCTCAGCTGTAAGTCTTGTCCATAAGACCACAAGACATAGGAATTGAATTGGGCCGTTCGGCCCATTGAATCTTCTCCGCCATTCCATCATGGCTGATTTATTTTCCCTCTCAACTCCATTCTCCTGCCTTCTCCCCATAACTTTTGATGCCCTTACTAATTACTGATGCCCTTACAACCTCCATTTTAAAGGTACCCCCTGACTTGGCCTCCAGAGTCATCTGTGACAATGAATTCCACAGATTCACCATCCCCTGGCTAAAGAAATTCCTCCTCACCTCTGTTCTGTAGGGTCATTTTCCATTCTGAGGTTATGCACTCTGGTCCCAGACTCTCCCACTATTGGAAACATCCACTCTGCCTAGTCTCTTCATCCAACTTTCTCACTCAAAATCCCTGGCAGACAAATACACCTTGCATCTCCTTAAACACCATGCAAAGATTTGCATCACCAGTGGGCTCTCCTGAACCATATTGTAATTTGGATCCTGATTTCCTGGATATCCTCAAATCATGTGAGATCCAAATCAGACTTTTTCCTCAAATGCTTTTGACAACATCAGATCCTGAGTTCAGACATTCTCTAAAGAAATATAAATCATCATTGACAAAACCGCAACAGCATGTTTCCTTTTCTCTTTTGAAATCCAACAAAAGTAATTACTTTTACCTTAAGCTGTTAAGACAAGGGCTACAAATGTTGAGTCTGTTGGTGTCAAAATTTTAAACCAATGGCAAGCCAGCAGATTGGATGTAGCAGCACTGAAGGTGAAAAGCATCATTATCATCAGTTTAGTCTGAAGGGCTGGAGCGGAGTCATTGGGAATTAATTTCCTTTAAAAACCTGCATGTCAGCATGATGCGAGGGAGCAACAAGGTGTAGAATAAATTTCAGCTTTGTAACAGTTTCACAGAATAAGGCATAGAACACTACGGCGCAGTACAGGCCCTTAAGCCAAAATGTTAAGATCGATCTAACCCTTTCCCCCCACACAGTTCTCAATTTTTCTTTGATCCATGAGTATTGTTGAGTGTCTTCGATATCCCTAATCTGTCAGCTTTTACTGCCACCCCTGGCACACAACTCTGTGTAAGAAACCAACTTTGACATCCCCCACAAAATGCTGGGGGAGCTCAGCAGGCCAGGCAACTTCAATGGAAAAGAGTACAGTCGATGTCTCAGCTCATAATGTTGATAGTACTGTTTTCCATAGATGCTGCCTGACCTGCTGAGTTCCTCCAGCATTTTGTGTGTGTGGATTGGATTTCCAGCATCTGCAGATTTTCTCTTGTCTCTGGCTTCTATCTATCTTTTATCTTTTATCTATCATTTACATTCTATCTTTTCACAATGTTTAACAATTTCACTGCTGAGGATTGGGGTCTGGGGTTTCTGATCAAAGAGGATATGTTAGCAATGTTTAATAATTCCGCTGCTGAAGACGACGGTCTGGGGTTTCTGGTCGAAGCAGAAGCATTGCACTAGACAATAAAGATTTTGCCTCACGAATCAAACAGATCTTCAATGATAGGCAATTCGAAGAAGCTCAAGTGGGACTGGAGAAAATCACATGGAAGGCATTCAAGGATGTTGAAAATTTTCTTGGCAACTACAGAGCATCGAACTATATGTAGCTGGTTGATAACATGCATCAAGCATACAAAACCATGAAGTGCAACTTGTCACTAAAGATTCATTTTCTGCATTCCAATTTGGACGTCTTCCATGCAAACCTTGGCACTGTCAGTGACAAGCATGGTGAAAGGTTTCACCAGGACATTGCGGTGATGGAGAAACGGCATCAGGCCACTGCAATCCATGAATGCTGGCTGATTATTGCTGGACACCTCAGACACTGAGTACAAACGAACGTCATCAACAAAATATTTAGAGCTGAGTTGAACTATTGCAAAGCATCAGCACAATTTGTGGTGAACGACATATACCTGTCTGGACACAACCCCCCCCCCCCCACCCCCCGCTGACTGCTCCTGTGGCTCCTCCCACAGACTCTTGTATAAAGGCGATAGGAGGCACTGCTCCTCCTTCAGTCTCCAGGATGTTGTGTGATGGTCTCTTACAGCTGACAGTGCTTTCTTCCAGCTAATTAAAGCCTATCTCACCTCACATCTCCAAGAGTTATTTATAGTGCATCACAGTTACACAATTAAACATACTATATTCAATAAAAATTAATTTCTGTTTCTCCAGATTCCTATGTGATGCAAGTAGAAGGCAAGGAGATATATGCTGAGCTTCAAGCAGACTATTAAAAACAAAAAAAAAAATTCTGAGGAAGCAGCAAGTTTGGAATAATTTCCAGTGCAGTGTTCGCACTGTTTAAGAAGCATGGACACAGGGATTAGAGGGATACAGATAGTGTGCAAACAGTTGAGAGTTTAAATAAACAGCATGGTCAGCAAAGACATGATGTGCTGAAGCACATATCCTGACCTATGTTCCTGTGTTACACTGACCCTCAATGAGAAGACTCTGAGTGTAGGTGTTGTTCCCTTTGTCTGTTTTAGCCTAACTGACCCTCAGCGAGCAGTCTCTGGGTGTAGTTCTCTGTGTCAGTGTTATACTGACCCTCAGCAACCAGTCTCTGGGTGTAGGTGTAGGTCTCTGTGTCAGTGTTAAAATGACCCTCAGCGAGCAGTCTCTGGGTGTAGGTGTAGGTCTCTGTGTCAGTGTTAAAATGACCCTCAGCGAGCAGTCTCTGGGTGTAGATGTAGGTCTCTGTGTCAGTGTTAAAATGACCCTCAGCGACCAGTCTCTGGGTGTAGGTGTAAGTCTCTGTGTCAGTGTAATAATGAACCTCAGCGAGCAGTCTCTGTGTGTAGGTTTAGGTCTCGGAGTCAGTGTTACAATGACCCTCAGTTAGCAGTCCCTGAGTATAGGTGTAGTTCTCTGTGTCTGTGTTACCTTGACTGACCCTCGGCGAGCAGCCTCTGGGTGTAGGTGTAGGTGTAGGTCTCTGTGTCAGTGTTACACTGACACTCAGCGGGCAGTCTCTGGGTGTAGGTGTAGATCTCTGTGTCAGTGTTATAATGACCCTCAGTGAGCAGTCTCTGGGTGTAGGTGTAGGTCTCTGTGTCTGTGTTACCCTGACTGATCCTCAGCGAG
The DNA here is from genome assembly GCF_030144855.1 of Hypanus sabinus. Taxonomy (NCBI): domain Eukaryota; kingdom Metazoa; phylum Chordata; class Chondrichthyes; order Myliobatiformes; family Dasyatidae; genus Hypanus; species Hypanus sabinus. Next base: position 71,696,359 of record NC_082718.1, on the reverse strand, counting down.
CAGTAGCTGGGTGTAGGTATAGGCTTCTGTGTCATTGTTACAATGACCCTCAGAGAGCTGTCTCTGGGAGTAGGTGTAGGTCTCTCTATCTGTGTTAAAGTGACTCTCAGACAGCAGTCGCTGACTGTAGGTGTAGGTCTCTGTGTCAGTGTTACACAGACTGACCGTGAAAGAGCAGTTTATGGGTCTTGGTGTAGCTCTCTGTGTCAGTGTTACAATAACCCTCAGCGAGAAGTCTGTGCGTGTAGGTGTAGGCCTCTGTGTCAGTGTTACAATGACACTCAGCGAGCAGGCTCTAGGTGTAGGTGTAAGTCTCTGTGTCAGTGTTACAATGACCCTCAGCGAGCAGTCTCTTGGTGTAGGTGTAGGTCTCTGTGTCTGCGTTACCCTGACTGACCCTCGGCGAGCAGTCTCTGAGTGTGGGTGTAGGTGTAGGTCTCTGTGTCAGTGTTGCAATGACCCTCAGAGAGCAGTCTCTCGGTGTAGGTGTAGGTCTCTGTGTCAGTGTTAAAATGACCCTCAGCGACAAGTCTCTGGGTGTAGGTGTAAGTCTCTGTGTCAGTGTAATAATGACCCTCAGCGAGCAGTCTGTGGGTGTAGGTGTAGGTGTATGTCTCAGTGTCTGTGTTACAGTGACTGATCCTCGGCGATCAGTATCTGGGTGTAGGTGCAGGTCTCTCTATCTGTTTTACAATGACCCTCAGCGAGCAGTCTCTTGGTGTAGGTGTAGGTCTCTGTGTCTGTGTTATAATGACCCTCAGCGAGCAGTCTCTGGGTGTAGGTGTAGGTCTCTGTGTCTGTGTTAACCTGACTGACCCTCGGTGAGCCGTCTCTGGGTGTAGGTGTAGGTCTCTGTGTCTGTGTTAACCTGACTGACCCTCGGTGAGCCGTCTCTGGGTGTAGGTGTAGGTCTCTGTGTCTGTGTTAACCTGACTGACCCTCGGTGAGCCGTCTCTGGGTGTAGGTGTAGGTGTAGGACCTTATGTCTGTGTTACCCTGACTGATCCTCGGCGATCAGTCTCTGTGCGTAGGTGTAGGTCTCTGTGTCTGTTTTACAATGACACTCAGCGAGCAGTCTCTTGGTGTAGGTGTAGGTCTCTGTGTCTGTGTTAACCTGACTGACCCTCGGTGAGCCATCTCTGGGTGTAGGTGTATGTCTCAGTGTCTGTGTTACCCTGACTGATCCTCGGCGAGCAGTATCTGGGTGTATGTTTAGGTCTCTGTGTCAGTGTTACAATCACCCCCAGCGAGCAGGCTCCAGGTGCAGGTGTAGGTCTCTGTGTCAGTGTTGCAATGACCCTCAGCGAGCAGTCTCCAGGTGCAGGTGTAGGTCTCTGTGTCAGTGTTACAATGACCCTCAGCGAGCAGGCTTTAGGTGTAGGTGTAGGTCTCTGTGTCATTGTTGCAATGACCCTCAGCGAGCTGTTTCTGGAAGTAGGTGTAGATCTCTGTGTCAGTGTTGCAATGACCCTCAGCGAGCTGTTTCTGGGAGTAGGTGTAGATCTCTGTGTCAGTGTTACAATGAGCCTCAGCGTCAGGCTCTAGGTGTAGGTGTAGGTCTCTGTGTCTACGTTACCCTGACTGACCCTCGGCGAGCAGTCTCTGAGTGTGGGTGTAGGGGTAGGTGTCTGTGTCAGTGTTGCACTGACCCTCAGCGAGCAGTCTCCAGGTGCAGGTGTAGGTCTCTGTGTCAGTGTTACAATGACCCTCAGCGAGCAGGCTTTAGGTGTAGGTTTAGATCTCTCTGTCAGTGTTACAGTGACCCTCAGCGAGCAGTCTCTGGGTGTAGGTGTAGGTCTCTGTTTCTGCGTTACCTGACTGACCCTCGGCGAGCAGTCTCTGGGTGTAGGTGTAAGTCTCTGTGTCAGTGTTACAATGACCCTCAGCGAGCTGTTTCTGGGAGTAGGTGTAGATCTCTGTGTCAGTGTTGCAATGACCCTCAGCGGGCTGTTTCTGGGAGTAGGTGTAGATCTCTGTGTCAGTGTTACAATGAGCCTCAGCGTCAGGCTCTAGGTGTAGGTGTAGGTCTCTGTGTCTACGTTACCCTGACTGACCCTCGGCGAGCAGTCTCTGAGTGTGGGTGTAGGGGTAGGTGTCTGTGTCAGTGTTGCAATGACTCTCAGTGGGCAGTATCTGGCTGTTGGTATAGGTCTCTGTGTCAGTGTTACAATGACCCTCAGCGAGCTGTTTCTGGGAGTAGGTGTAAGTGTAGGTCTCTGTGTCAGTGTTGCAATGACCCTCAGCGAGCAGTCTCTGGGTGTAGGTGTAGGGCTCTGGGTCAGTGTTACGATGACCCTCAGCGAGCAGTCTGTTGGTGTAGGCGTAGGTCTCTGTGTCAGTGATACAATGACTGACCCTCGGCGAGCAGTCTCTGGGAGTAGGTGTAGGTCTCTGTGTCAGTGTTGCAATGACCCTCAGCGAGCAGTCTCTCTGTGTAGGTGAAGGGCTCTGTGTCAGTGTTGCAATGACCCTCAGCGAGCAGTCTCTCTGTGTAGGTGAAGGGCTCTGGGTCAGTGTTGCAATGACCCTCAGCGAGCAGACTCTCTGTGTTACACAGACTGACCCTGAAAGAGAGTCTATGGGTGTAGGTGTAGGTCTCTGTGTCAGTGTTACAATAACCCTCAGCGAGAAGTCTGTGGGTGTAGGTGTAGGTGTATGTCTCAGTGTCTGTGTTACAGTGACTGATCCTCGGCGATCAGTATCTGGGTGTAGGTGCAGGTCTCTCTATCTGTTTTACAATGACCCTCAGCGAGCAGTCTCTTGGTGTAGGTGTAGGTCTCTGTGTCTGTGTTATAATGACCCTCAGCGAGCAGTCTCTGGGTGTAGGTGTAGGTGTAGGTCTCTGTCAGTGTTACAATGACCCTCAGCGAACAGTCTCCGGGTGTAGGTGTAAGTCTCTGTGTCAGTGTGACAATGACACTCAGCGAGCAGTCTGTTGGTGTAGCTGTAGGTGTAGGTCTCTGTGTCAGTGTGACAATGACCCTCAGCGAGCAGTCTCCAGGTGTAGGTGTAGGTGTATGTCTCTGTGTCTGTGTTACCCTGACTGATCCTCGGCGATCAGTATCTGGGTGTAGGTATAGGTCTATTTGTCAGTGTTACAATGACCCTCAGCGAGCAGTCTCTGGGTGTAGATGTAGGTCTCTGTGTCAGTGTTAAAATGACCCTCAGCGAGCAGTCTCTGGGTGTAGGTGTAGGTCTCTGTGTCAGTGTTAAAATGACCCTCAGCGACCAGTCTCTGGGTGTAGGTGTAAGTCTCTGTGTCAGTGTAATAATGAACCTCAGCGAGCAGTCTCTGTGTGTAGGTTTAGGTCTCGGAGTCAGTGTTACAATGACCCTCAGTTAGCAGTCCCTGGGTATAGGTGTAGTTCTCTGTGTCTGTGTTACCTTGACTGACCCTCGGCGAGCAGCCTCTGGGTGTAGGTGTAGGTGTAGGTCTCTGTGTCAGTGTTAAAATGACCCTCAGCGACCAGTCTCTGGGTGTAGGTGTAAGTCTCTGTGTCAGTGTAATAATGAGCCTCAGCGAGCAGTCTCTGTGTGTAGGTTTAAGTCTCGGAGTCAGTGTTACAATGACCCTCAGTTAGCAGTCCCTAGGTGTAGGTGTAGTTCTCTGTGTCTGTGTTACCTTGACTGACCCTCGGCGAGCAGCCTCTGGGTGTAGGTGTAGGTGTAGGTGTAGGTCTCTGTGTCAGTGTTACACTGACACTCAGCGGGCAGTCTCTGGGTGTAGGTGTAGATCTCTGTGTCAGTGCTACAATGACACTCAGAGAGCAGTCTCTGGGTGTAGGTGTAGGTCTCTGTGTCTGTGTTACCCTGACTGATCCTCAGCGAGCAGTATCTGGGTGTAAGTATAGGCTTCTGTGTCATTGTTACAATGACCCTCAGCGAACTGTCTCTGGGTGTAGGTGTAGGTCTCTGTGTCTGCGTTACGCTGACTGACCTTCGGCGAGCAGTCTCTGAGTATGGGTGTAGGGGTAGGTGTCTGTGTCAGTGTTGCAGACCCTCAGCAAGCAGTCTCTGGGTGTAGGTGTAGGTCTCTGTGTCAGTGTTGCAATGACACTCAGCGGGCAGTCTCTGGGTGTAGGTGTAGGTCTCTGTGTCAGTGTTAAAATGACCCTCAGCGACCAGTCTCTGGGTGTAGGTGTAAGTCTCTGTGTCAGTGTAATAATGAGCCTCAGCGAGGAGTCTCTGTGTGTAGGTTTAGGTCTCGGAGTCAGTGTTACAATGACCCTCAGTTAGCAGTCCCTAGGTGTAGGTGTAGTTCTCTGTGTCTGTGTTACCTTGACTGACCCTCGGCGAGCAGCCTCTGGGTGTAGGTGTAGGTGTAGGTCTCTGTGTCAGTGTTACACTGACACTCAGCGGGCAGTCTCTGGGTGTAGTTGTAGATCTCTGTGTCAGTGTTACAATGACCCTCAGTGAGCAGCCTCTGGGTGTAGGTGTAGGTCTCTGTGTCTGTGTTACCCTGACTGATCCTCAGCGAGCAGTATCTGGGTGTAGGTATAGGCTTCTGTGTCATTGTTACAATGACCCTCAGAGAGCTGTCTCTGGGTGTAGGTGTAGGTCTCTCTATCTGTGTTAAAATGACTCTCAGACAGCAGTCGCTGACTGTAGGTGTAGGTCTCTGTGTCAGTGTGACAATGACCCTCAGTGAGCAGTCTGTGGGTGTAGGTGTAGGTGTAGGTCTCTGTCAGTGTTACAATGACCCTCAGCGAGCAGTCTCTGGGTGTAGTTCTCTGTGTCAGTGTTACAATAACCCTCAGCGAGAAGTCTGTGGGTGTAGGTGTAGGTGTATGTCTCAGTGTCTGTGTTACCCTGACTGATCCTCGGCGAGCAGTCTCTGGGTGTAGGTGTAGGTCTCTGTGTCTGTGTTAACCTGACTGACCCTCAGTGAGCAGTCTCTGGGTGTAGGTGTAGGTCTCTGGGTCAGTGTTGCAATGACCCTCAGCGAGCAGTCTCTCTGTGTAGGTGAAGGGCTCTGTGTCAGTGTTGCAATGACCCTCAGCGAGCAGTCTCTCTGTGTAGGTGAAGGGCTCTGGGTCAGTGTTGCAATGACCCTCAGCGAGCAGACTCTCTGTGTTACACAGACTGACCCTGAAAGAGAGTCTATGGGTGTAGGTGTAGGTCTCTGTGTCAGTGTTACAATAACCCTCAGCGAGAAGTCTGTGGGTGTAGGTGTAGGTGTATGTCTCAGTGTCTGTGTTACAGTGACTGATCCTCGGCGATCAGTATCTGGGTGTAGGTGCAGGTCTCTCTATCTGTTTTACAATGACCCTCAGCGAGCAGTCTCTTGGTGTAGGTGTAGGTCTCTGTGTCTGTGTTATAATGACCCTCAGCGAGCAGTCTGTTGGTGTAGCTGTAGGTGTAGGTCTCTGTGTCTGTGTTACAATGACCCTCAGCATGCAGTCTCTTGGTGTAGGTGTAGGTCTCTGTGTCAGTGTTACAATGACCCTCAGCGAGCAGTCTCTTGGTATAGGTGTAGGTCTCTGAGTCATTGTTATAATGACCCTCAGCGAGCAGTCTCTTGGTGTAGGTGTAGGTCTCTCTGTCTGTGTTACCCTGACTGACTCTCGGCGAGCAGTCTCTTGGTGTAGGTTTAGATCTCTCTGTCAGTGTTACAATGACACTCAGCGAGCAGTCTCTTGGTGTAGGTGTAGGTCTCTGTGTCTGTGTTCCCCTGACTGACTCTCGGCGAGCAGTCTCTTGGTGTAGGTTTAGATCTCTGTGTCAGTGTTACAATGACCCTCTGCGAGCAGTCTCTGGGTGTAGGTGTAGGTCTCTGTGTCAGTGTTAAAATGACCCTCTGCGAGCAGTCTCTGGGTGTAGGTGTAGGTCTCTGTGTTAGTGTTACACTGACCCTCAGTGAGCAGTCTCTGGGTGTAGGTGTAGGTCTCTGTGTCTGTGTTACAATGACCCTCAGCGTGCAGTCTCTTGGCGTAGGTGTAGGTCTCTATGTCATTGTTATAATGACCCTCAGCGAGCAGTCTCTTGGTGTAGGTGTAGGTCTCTGTGTCTGTGTTACCCTGACTGACCCTCGGCGAGCAGCCTCTTTGTGTAGGTTTAGGTCACGGTGTCAGTGTTACAATGACCCTCAGCGAGCAGTCTCTTGGTGTAGGTTTAGATCTCTCTGTCAGTGTTACAATGACCCTCAGTTAGCAGTCCCTGGGTATAGGTGTAGTTCTCTGTGTCTGTGTTACCTTGACTGACCCTCGGCGAGCAGTCTCCGGGTGTAGGTGTAGGTGTCTGTGTCAGTGTTACAATGACCCTCAGCGAGCAGTCTCTGGGTGTAGGTGTAGGTCTCGGTGTCAGTGTTACAGTGACCCTCAGCGAGCAGGCTCTAGGTGTAGGTGTAGGTCTCGGTGTCAGTGTTACAGTGACCCTCAGCGAGCAGGCTCTAGGTGTAGGTGTAGGTCTCGGTGTCTGTGTTCCCCTGACTGACCCTCTGCGAGCAGTTTCTGGGTGTAGGTCTCTGTGTCTGTGTTACAATGACCCTCAGCGAGCAGTCTCCGCGTGTAGGCGAAGGTCCCTGTGTCAGTGTTACAATGACCCTCAGCGAGCAGGCTCTAGGTGTAGGTGTAGGTCTCGGTGTCTGTGTTCCCCTGACTGACCCTCTGCGAGCAGTCTCTGGGTGTAGGTGTAGGTCTCTGTGTCTGTTGTATAATGACCCGCAGTTGGCAGTCTCTGGGTGTAGGTGTAAGTCTCTGTGTCTGTGTTACAATGACTCTCAGTGAGCAGTCTCTGTGTGTATGTTTAGGTCTCAGTGTCAGTGTGATAATGACCCTCAGCGAGCAGTCTCCGCGTGTAGGCGTAGGTCTCAGTGTCAGTGTGACAATGACCCTCAGTGAGCAGTCTGTGGGTGTAGGTGTAGGTCTCTGTGTCTGTGTTACAATGACACTCAGCGAGCAGTCTGTTGGTGTAGCTGTAGGTGTAGGTCTCTGTGTCAGTGTGACAATGACCCTCAGTGAGCAGTCTCTTGGTGTAGGTGTAGGTCTCTGTGTCTGTGTTACAATGACTCTCAGTGAGCAGTCTCTGGGTGTAGGTGTAGGTCTCTGTGTCAGTGTAATAATGAACCTCAGCGAGCAGTCTCTGTGTGTAGGTTTAGGTCACGGTGTCTGTGTTACAATGACCCTCAGTGACCAGGCTCTAGGTGTAAGTGTAGGTCTCTGTGTAAGTGTTACAATGACCCTCAGCGAGCAGTCTCCGCGTGTAGACGTAGGTCTCCGTGTCAGTGTGACAATGACCCTCAGCGAGCAGTCTGTTGGTGTAGCTGTAGGTGTAGGTCTCTGTGTCAGTGTTACAATGACTCTCAGTGAGCAGTCTCTGTGTGTATGTTTAGGTCTCTGTGTAAGTGTTACAATGACCCTCAGCGAGCAGTCTCCGCGTGTAGGCGTAGGTCCCTGTGTCAGTGTGACAATGACCCTCAGTGACCAGGCTCTAGGTGTAAGTGTAGGTCTCTGTGTAAGTGTTACAATGACCATCAGCGAGCAGTCTCCGCGTGTAGGCGTAGGTCTCCGTGTCAGTGTGACAATGACCCTCAGCGAGCAGTCTGTTGGTGTAGCTGTAGGTGTAGGTCTCTGTTTCAGTGTTACAATGACACTCAGCGAGCAGTCTGTTGGTGTAGGTGTAGGTCTCTGTGTCAGTGTTACAATGACCCTCTGCGAGCAGTCTCTTGGTGTAGGTTTAGGTCTCTGTGTCATTGTTATAATGACCCTCAGCGAGCAGTCTCTTGGTGTAGGTGTAGGTCTCTGTGTCTGTGTTACCCTGACTGACCCTCGGCGAGCAGTCTCCAGGTGCAGGTGTAGGTCTCTGTGTCAGTGTTACAATGACCCTAAGCGAGCAGGCTCTAGGTGTAGGTTTAGGTCTCTGTGTAAGTGTTACAATGACCCTCAGCGAGCAGTCTCCGCGTGTAGGCGTAGGTCCCTGTGTCAGTGTTACAATGACCCTCAGTGAGCAGTCTCTGTGTGTACGTGTAGGTCTCCGTGTCAGTGTGACAATGACCCTCAGCGAGCAGTCTGTTGGTGTAGCTGTAGGTGTAGGTCTCTGTGTCAGTGTTACAATGACCCTCAGCGAGCAGTCTCTGGGTGTAGGTGTAGGTCTCTGTGTCTGTGTTACAATGACCCGCAGTGGGCAGTCTCTGGGTGTAGGTGTAGGTCTCTGTGTCTGTGTTACAATGACCCGCAGTGGGCAGTCTCTGGGTGTAGGTGTAGATCTCTGTGTCTGTGTTACAATGACTCTCAGTGAGCAGTCTCTGGGTGTAGGTGTAGGTCTCTGTGTCTGTGTTACAATGACCCGCAGTGGGCAGTCTCTGGGTGTAGGTGTAGGTCTCTGTGTCTGTGTTACAATGACCCGCAGTGGGCAGTCTCTGGGTGTAGGTGTAGATCTCTGTGTCTGTGTTACAATGACTCTCAGTGAGCAGTCTCTGTGTGTCGGTTTTGGTCTCTGTGTAAGTGTTACAATGACCCTCAGCGAGCATTCTCCGCGTGAGGACGTAGGTCTCTGTGTCACTGTTACAATGACCCTCAGTGAGCAGTCTCTGTGTGTAGGTGTAGGTGTAAGTCTCTCTGTCAGTGTGACAATGACTCTCAGTGCGCACTCTCTGGTTGTACGTGACCCACAGTGAGCTGTCTCTGGGTGTAGGTGTAGGTCTCTGTGTCAGTGATACAATGACTGACCCTCACTGGGCAGTCTCTGGGTGTAGGTGTAGGTCTCTGTGTCAGAATTACACTGACCCTCAGCAAGCAGTCTCTGGGTGTAGGTGTAGGTCTCTGTGTCAGTGTTAAAATGACCCTCAGCGACCAGTCTCTGGGTGTAGGTGTAAGTCTGTGTCAGTGTAATAATGAACCTCAGCGAGCAGTCTCTGTGTGTAAGTTTAGGTCTCGGAGTCAGTGTTACAATGACCCTCAGTTAGCAGTCCCTAGGTGTAGGTGTAGTTCTCTGTGTCTGTGTTACCTTGACTGACCCTCGGCGAGCAGCCTCTGGGTGTAGGTGTAGGTGTAGGTCTCTGTGTCACTGTTACACTGACACTCAGCGGGCAGTCTCTGGGTGTAGGTGTAGATCTCTGTGTCAGTGTTACAATGACCCTCTGCGAGCAGTCTCTTGGTGTAGGTGTAGGTCTCTGTGTCAGTGTTACAATGACCCTCTGTGAGCAGTCTCTTGGTGTAGGTGTAGGTCTCTGTGTCTGTGTTACCCTGACTGACCCTCAGCGAGCAGTCTCTGTGTGTAGGTGTAGGTGTATGTCTCTGTGTCAGTGTGACAATGACTCTCAGTGCGCAGACTCTGGTTGTAGGTGAAGCTCTCAGTGTCAGTGTTACAATGACCTACAGCGAGCTGTCTCTGGGTGTAGGCGTAGGTCTCTGTGTCAGTGATACAATGACTGACCCTCACTGGGCAGTCTCTGGGTGTAGGTGTAGGTCTCTGTGTCAGAATTACACTGACCCTCAGCTGGCAGTCTCTGGGTGTAGGTGTAGGTCTCTGTGTCAGTGTTAAAATGACCCTCAGCGACCAGTCTCTGGGTGTAGGTGTAAGTCTCTGTGTCAGTGTAATAATGAGCCTCAGCGAGCAGTCTCTGTGTGTAGGTTTAGGTCTCGGAGTCAGTGTTACAATGACCCTCAGTTAGCAGTCCCTAGGTGTAGGTGTAGTTCTCTGTGTCTGTGTTACCTTGACTGACCCTTGGCGAGCAGCCTCTGGGTGTAGGTGTAGGTGTAGGTCTCTGTGTCATTGTTACAATGACCCTCAGCGAGCAGTCTCTGGGTGTAGGTGTAGGTCTCTGTGTCAGTGTTACACTGACCCTCAGCGAGCAGTCTCTGGGTGTAGGTGTAGGTCTCTGTGTCAGTGTTACAATGACCCTCAGCAAACAGTCTCTGGGTGTAGGTGTATGTCTCTGTGTCAGTGTTACAATGACCCTCAGCAAACAGTCTCTGGGTGTAGGTGTAGGTCTCTGTGTCAGTGTTACAATGACCCTCAGCGCGCAGTCTTTGGGTGTAGTTGTAGGTCTTTGTGTTAGTGTTACACTGACCCTCTGCGAGCAGTCTCTGGATGTAGGTGTAAGTCGCTGTGTCTGTGTTACGCGGAACTTCAGAGAGCAAAATTTGAGTGTAGTTGTGGTTTAGTGGCTGATTGGGTGAAAAGCAACACTCAGACTGTCTGTTCTGCTGTTCAACCAAAAGCGTTTATTGGTTTTATATTACTTAACAGCTTTAAAAAAAACTTTGCACTAAACCTTCATCATGATCTAACTTACACTTGCTAATGGGAGAAGGCAATTGTCTAGATGGTAGCATCCGAAGCCTGTCAGGATACAGCAACTTCAGATGTTTTCTGATTGGCACAAGTTCAGCCAGGTAGAGATGAGCATCTCTTCAGTCACATGATCACACCCCTGTGCACTGTTCCCTCAAAGCTGTGTTAGTACCTGAACTGATAGTTATTGAAAGGTGCCTGCATGCATTGCCTTTGTTGTCACACATGTGGAATTTTCTTTTATTTAATGCCAATATATTTTTGAAATTATGTTAATATAGTTGTGAAATACCCTGTAATTCGTTATGTGTTAATGAATATAATCTATAAATTTTCTAGATAACAAATGTATCTGAACCTTTACTTTGAAACATTTTTTGTAATTTATTTTTTATTGACTTTCGTCATCGAACAAACATTTCCATAAGATGTTTTTCAGACATTGTACATATATATCATATATATCACAAATCTCCACAAAGTATTTATCTGAGGTATACTCTCATAGAAAAGAGTGGAAAGAAAAAACAAGCAAAAGGAAAAAACCATGTACAAGTAGGGAGTGATTTTTTTTTTACAACAGATTCATTGACTTGTGAGAATAAAATCAGGCCTATGAGGCATTATGTAGTTAAACTATTTTTCCCAGTATGAATCAAATTGTTCCAAATTGGATAAAATTCTCTTACATTTGAGTGGATTTAATAGCCCATTGACATTAAGAAAATGAATTTTACCTTGTCCTTAGCCATCTGTATTTATCTGTCAAGGTATCATTGAAATTAGAATAAAACCTTCTCTTTCTACTCCCTGAACAAATAAGAACCAAGAAATGCAAATAGCAACAAAAATGGCAACAAACATGTGATTCCAAGGCTGTGGTCTCCAGTAGATGACCCTGCGCTGAGCTAGAGGAAATGTCTAGCTATGGGGGATAACCCCTCCTACTTGTGAGTTGAGGGCCCTCAATGCAGTATTCATAAAAGTCAGTGAACAAATCCATTACACAGAAAAAATTTCCCTGTGTACACACACACACACACATTCTGGTGGGGAAAAAGGAGTAAGTGAGAGAATAAAGAATAACAACTAAGTAATATAAAATCCACATTGTAAGTATTTCTCGAGATAGGTACATCACCGTTTTGCTTCCGTTTAGCTTCTCAACATTTTTAAAGTTAGCCAAACCCTATGGCTCTTCTGAAGGGGGTGAGGACTGTCTTTGGGAAACTCCCGGTCTGTTCCTGATATATTTCTCTCGACCTCCTCCCGTTCCTGCCTTCTTAATTCTCGCACTATTTCCCAAGCGGAGCGAGATAATTCCTCAGTCAGGCTTTCCCTCGTTTTGGTGACGCTAACGGGCAACCCTCTGGCCTTCATGTCTGTAGTCGCCTCTTCCACTGTCTGGTACAACCACCTCCCATTGTCATAAAACACTCAAAGTTTAGCAGGGTACAGAGTTTGAAATCTAATCTTGTTTTGCTCGAGTACTTGCTTTACTTCAGAGTATTCTTTGCATTTCTGTAGGACCGCGGGGGGGGGGGTAATCTTGTTCGAAATATATTAATTTATCGTCGTAAAACACTCTCTTCTTATCCCAGGCTCTTTGTAGAATCTGCGCCTTGGTGCTGTACCGCAGGAATTTAATTATTATTGAGCGTGGCTTTCTAACCTGGGTAGGTTTCGGAACGAACACATGGTGGGCTCTCTCGACTTCCAGCTCCATAACCAAGGGAAGATCCAACGCGTCCTGCAGTAACTTTTCGACAAACTCCGTCATAGACGTGAGTTTGATTCTAAAGTCCTGTGTGGTCACCAAACATGGCCATCGTTCTTCAGTGGTGGAATTATCACCCAGGCAAGGATGGACACACGAACAATTCCCCACCAGTCACACCTTTTCACACTGTGAGCCACTGATCGATTTCCTCAAATCGATCCTCCAAAACCTCACCTTCCTGTGGGTGGAGCAAAGCTCATTCAGTGTCCGAAACTGTGTGTCTCATGGTGTGTCTCCCGATATTTTGAAGTGATTGTCCACAGAAAATATGAACCCTAGGGGTACATAACACCCCCTTCCTTTTAAGGAAATTTTTTTACAAGGGAAAATTTTTAGTTTAAATGTATATTACAGAGTATAAAGCAATACATGTGATTATCATGTAGCACATTACAGAAGCATAAACAAATACTAATCTCTATTTCACTTTTAAACTTAACATTAAAACAGTCAATCTTCCATGATATTGTCTTTATCTTTTACATGCTTTATTACAAAAAAAGTCAAATTCCTGAAAAAAACAGATCCTGTTATTCTAAGTGGCATTTGGTCAAGCTTTGTCCCTTTTCCACCTCACCACAGAACAATTAACAATCACATGATCAGCTTACTTACCAGCTCAGATAAGGCCTTCATAGACCCTCTGCGCAGGTGCTAGCTTATCACCAGTGTTTTCCAAACTAAGCCCATTCATTAAATTTACAAACAAGTCATTAACTTCAAGCAAGTGATGAATTTTATCTTCAAGATCTTTAATTCCAAATGTTTCCATAATAACACCTTGTCATAAGGGGACAGGAGGCTGGACCCAAATGCAGGACACAAGCACTGAAGTACTAGGGGCAGGGTGGGAACAACCAAACGATAGACAAGATGTGGTGACCATGGTGTGCTTGAGAGACATGACATTCAAGGTGATTCTAGGGTTCCAGGAGAGACTTAGAGTTTTGGCAAGGCAGATCACGGAGTTCAGGCAGGGTCCAGGAGTTCACTTTGCAGGCCGCATAACTCCTGGGCAGGGCCTGGGCAGGTCACAGGACACCTGGATAGGTAGCAGGGCACAACCCATCAACAACAAGCGATAGGTAGGGGCAGAGACCTCTGGGCAGGCCGCATAACTCCTAAGCAGGGCCCAGACCTCCCAGGCAGGAACACAGGGGCCTGAGCAGGTCGCAGGGCACCTGGGTAGATTGCAGGGCACAACCCATCAGCAGCAAGGGATGGAAAGGGGCAGAGTCCCCCACCAGGCAAGAATAGTCCAGCCAGGCTTGCCCAGCAGAGGGATAGGAAGGGGACTAGGTCCAGGGTGACTGCCAGATTTACTCAAAGACCTCATCTTATAACCATATAACAATCACAGCACGGAAACAGGACACCTTGGCCCTCCTAGTCCGTGCCGAACCCTTAATCTCACCTAGTCCCACCTACCCGCACTCAGCCCATAACCCTCCACTCCTTTCCTGTCCAAATACCTATCCAATTTTACCTTAAATGACACAACTGAACTGGCCTCTACTACTTCTACAGGAAGCTCATTCCACACAGCTCATTTGAGTAAAGAAATACCCCCTTGTGTTTCCTTTAAACTTCGGCCCCCTAACTCTCAAATCATGTCCTCTAGTTTGAATCTCCCCTACTCTCAATGGAAACAGCCTGTTCACATCAACTCTATCTATCCCTCTCAAAATTTTAAATACCTCAATCAAATCCCCCCTCAACCTTCTACGCTCCAATGAATAGAGACCTAACTTGTTCAACCTTTCTCTGTAACTTAATTGCTGAAACACAGGTAACATCCTAGTAAATCATCTCTGCACTCTCTCTAATTTATTGATATCTTTCCTATAATTCGGTGACCAGAACTGTACACAATATTCCAAATTTGGCCTTACCAATGCCTTGTACAACTTTAGCATTACATCCCAACTTCTGTACTCAATGCTTTGATTTATAAAGGCCAGCGTTCCAAAAGCCCTCTTCACCACCCTAACTACATGAGACTCCACTTTCAGGGAACTATGCACAGTTATTCCTAGATCTCTCTGTTCCTCTGCATTCCTCAATGCCCTACCATTTACTCTGTATGTTTTATTTGGATTATTCCTGCCAAAATGTAGAACCTCACACTTCTCAGCATTAAACTCCATCTGCCAACATTCAGCCCATTCTTCTAACCGGCATAAATCTCCCTGCAAGCTTTGAAAATGCACCTCATTATCCACAACACCTCCTACCTTAGTATCATCGGCATACTTACTAATCCAATTTACCACCCCATCATCCAGATCATTTATGTATATTACAAACAACATTGGGCCCAAAACAGATCCCTGAAGCACCCCACTAGACAAGAAGATTTCCAAGGTCAACCCCAACTCTACTCAGTCTCAAAGCCCCCTATATACACCACCAGCCAATGGGCATCAGGTGCACTTCCTTGAGCCCCAACAAGCCACGATGATCCACAGGTGTGACCAATTGGTCTCAAGGGATGGCTACAAGACCCGGAATCCGGAGTCCGCGGACCGGATCAAGACCCGGAATGCTGCTCCGAACCGGACCATGACACACCTGCAGAATATCCCTCCAAATCATAAACTTGAACAACATCACCAAGTTGTTTATCTTTAAATTCCAAAATATAGTTTAACAAATCAGCATGTACTGTTTCAGCATCTGAGAGAGCTGTTTCTCTCAGCAAAGTCAAAGGTCTTGAAACTAATCCAGACTTTACAAGTACTTTATTCAAAAGTCAAGGAACAATACTTTTCCCAATATCTTCAATAAAATTCAGCTCACCAGTTTTCATCTCATCACTAACTTTTAGAACACCTTCTAACACAAGTGAATGAGAAGCTTCACTTTCCACTGGTGCCAGGGTTAACCCCTTACTCACTGAACCAAATCCATCTGGTTCATCAAGTCCGTCTGATACTCGATGATCAGTATTGACATATTTAGTGTAGATAGATACTGGATTGTCAGTGTTGACATCTTCAGTGTACTTAGATTAGATGCACGATGGTCAGGATTGACATCTGCAGTTTAGATAGATGCTCGATAGTCAGTATTGATATATTCAGTGTAGATGGCTACTTGATGGTCAGTTTTCACATATTCAGTTTAGATGGAGCCTCAAAGGCTTGTATTGACAAATTCAGTGTAGGTTGATAGTCGATGATCAGTATTGACATATTCACTGCAGATGGATTCTTAATTTTCAGTATTGACATATTCATTGTTGATGGTTACTCGATGGTCAGTATTGAGATATTCAGTATAGATGGATACTGTATGGCCAGGATTGACATGTTCGGTGCAGATAGATACTTGCTGGTCAGTAATGACATATTCAGTGAAGGTGGCTACTCGATGGTCAGTATTGATATATTCAGTGAAGATATATACTCGATGGGTAGTCTTGACATTAAGTGTAGATGGATCCATGATGGTTAGTATTGAAATATTTACTGTAGATTGCTACTCGATGGTCAGTATTTTCATATTCAGTGTAGATGTTTACTTGACGGTCAGTATAGACATAGTCAATGTAGATACTCGAAGGTCACTATTGACATATTCTGTATAGAAGGATAAGCAATGGGCAGTATTGACATATTCAGTGTAGATGGACACACGATGGTCAGTGTTGACATATTCAGTGTAGATGGACACACGATGGTCAGTGTTGACATATTCAGTGTAGATGGACACACGATGGTCAGTGTTGACATATTCAGTGTAGATGGATATCCAAACGTCACTATTGACATATTCTGTATAGAAGGATAAACAATGGGCAGTATTGACATATTCAGTGTAGGTGGTTACATGATGGTCAGTGTTGACATATTCGGTGTAAATGGCTTCTCGATGGTCAGAATTGACACATTCTGTGTAGCTGGATACACGATTGTCAATATTGGCTATTCAGTGTAGATGGATACACGATGGTCAGTGTTGAGATATTCAGTGTAGATGATTACTTGATGGTCAATATTGACATATTAAGTGCAGATGGATACATGATGGTTAGTATTGACATATTTCCTGTAGATTGACGCTAGAAGGTCGGCATTGACACATTCAGTGTAGGTGAATTCTTGATGGTCAATTTTGAGATATTCAGTGTCGATGGTTACTCTATTGTCAGTATTGAGATATTCAGTGTAGATAGATACCCAATTTTCGGTTTTGACATATTCAGTGTAGATGCTCGATGTTCAGTATTGATATATTCAGTGTGGATGGCTACTTGATGGTCAGTTTTCACATATTCAGTTTAGATGGAGCCTCAAAGGCTTGTATTGACAAATTCAGTGTAGATGGTAACTCGATGGTCAGTATTGACATATTCAGTGTAGATGGATAATTGATGGTCAGTATTGACAAATTCAGTGTAGATGGTTACTCGATAGTCGGTGTTAACATAATCTATGTAGATTGTTACTCAGTGGTCACTGTTTGCATATTCAGTGTAGATTGTTACTGGAAGATCAGTATTGACAATTCATTTTAGATTGATACTCGATGGTCAGTATTAATGTAATCAGTGTAGATGGATACTCAATTGTCAATATTGACATATTCAGTGTAGATGGCTACTTGATGGTCAATATTGACATATTCAGTGTTATTGGAAGTTTTTACCTCACCCCTGATACTCGATTGGGTGTACAGATCATTAAAATCTAAACCTTCGAAAGAGTTAAAACCATGCCATGTTATTCTTCGGTTTCACTGTGTGAGTACGAAGGAGCACTTAATTCGAATTGCTCGTGGTAAAAGAATTATTGAATATCAGAATCTCAAGTTTTGTTTGGTTGAAGATTATTGTCCCGAGGTAATGCAAGAAAGAGTGTATTTAAAAGAAGTCGTGTTGCAATTATATCAAAGGAGTCTTTGACTGGCTCTGCTGCATGCTGCCCGTTTAAGAGTGGTCTTACCCGATAAATCAAATCAGTGGAAGATGCAAAACAATTTCTCGAAGAGAGCTCGGATGTTTAAACAATTTTCCATTTCTATATATCTGTATACATTGGGTTTATTAGTTAATAATTAGCTTATAGTGTCGGAGATTTTAAGTTTGTGAAATCGTGTCCTTGGGCAGCTGTTTTGGCTTATATTAAAGTTGTATTATATTACAGTTTTCTTCCTTTTCCTTTATTATTTTACTTTTTTATTTTTAATTGTTCATTTTAGAAAATTATTAAGACTTTTTCTTGGTGATTAATTCCTATGAAGAATGTACTCTGTTTTATTACTAAGACCTTGTTTTTTAAAATGGTCTACGAAGGTTTTTTTTCTCTTAGTCTATGTTTAGCATTCTTTCGTAATGTTTTGGCTATGGGTGTTTTCTTTCTCTTAAAATTTGGAGACTTACCATCAAAACTTACCAGGTTTCTTGGCTTTAGGGGAGCGGGTGGGGTCTTTTTTTAGTCTAGTATTCTTCATTTGGGCTGCCTTGAATCTACAAAAATGTCTGTATGGTCGTAACTTCCGGTTCTTCTTTAAATGTTTTTCCTCTTCCTGGTTCATGAGTTTCCTATGCAACTTGGTTAACCTTTCACATACCATATGGTGTATTTAAGGAAAATGGATAATATTATTAACTTTCATGGAACATGAATGGTTTGAATCGTCCAATTAAACAGAAGAAGATTTTCAAGGGTTTTCATAGACTGAATGCTCAGAATATATTAACGCAGGAGACTCCTGTGAGGAAGGAGGATAATCAGTGTTTTTTTGGGTTTTGGAAAGAGCAACAGTTTCACTCCAATTCATTGACCAAAGTGAAAGGTGTTTCCATTTTTACAGACCCTTCCATCTGATTCGTTCATTATGATATGATTTCAGATCCATATGGTAGATCTCTATTAATTACTGGTTTACTTTATAACCAAAAAGTAGTGTTGCCTAATGCTTCTGCACCAAATACAGACAATACTGAATTCTTTAGGCAGCTATTTTTAGCTCTTCCCAATTTAAATGAATATAGGTTAATAATAGGCGGAGATTTTAATTAACCATATAACCATACAACAATTACAGCACAGAAACAGGCCATCTTGGCCCTTCTAGTCCATGCGGACGCTTACTCTCACCTAGTCCCACTGGCCTGCACTCAACCCGTAACCCTCCATTCCTTTCCTGTCCATATACCTATCCAATTTTATTTTAAATGACAATACCGAACCTGCCTCTACCACTTCTACTGGAAGCTCATTCCACACAGCTACCACTCTCTGTGTAAAGAAATTTGCCCTCGTGTTACCCTTAAACTTTTGTCCCCTAACTCTCAAATCATGTCCCCTTGTTTGAATCTCCCCTACTCTCAATGAAAAAAGTCTATCCACGTCAACTCAATCTATCCCCCTCATTATTTTAAATACCTCTATCAAGTCCCCCCCAGTCTTCTACGCTCCAAAGCATAAAGACCTAACTTGTTCAACATTTCCCTGTAATTTAGGTGCTGAAACCCAGGTGAAATTCTAGTGAATCTTCTCTGTACTCTCTCTATTTTGTTGATATCTTTCCTATAATTCGGTGACCAGAACTGTACACAATACTCCAAATTCAGCTCTACCAATGCCTTGTACAATTTTAACATTACATCCCAACTCCTATACTCAATGCTCTGATTTACAAAGGCCAGCATACCAAAAGCTTTCTTCACCACCCTATCCACAGAGATTCCACTTTCAGGGAACTATGCACCATTATTCCTAGATCACTCTGTTTTACTGCATTCTTCAATGTCCTACCATTTACCATGTATGTCCTATTTGGATTATTCCTACCAAAATGTAGCACCTCACACTTATCAGCATTAAACTCCATCTGCCATCGTTCAGCCCACTCTTCTAACTGGCCTAAATCTCTCTGGAAGCTTTGAAAACCTACTTTATTATCTACAATGCCACCTACCTTAGTATCATCTGCATACTTACGAATCCAATTTACCACCCCATCATCCAGATCATTAATGTAAATGACAAACAACATTGGACCTAATACAGATCCCTGAGGCACACCACTAGTCACTGGGCTCCAACTTGACAAACAATTATCCACCACTACTCTCAGGCATCTCCCACCTAGCCACTGTTGAATCCATTTTATTACTTCAATATTAATACCTAACTAACCTTCCGTGCGGAACCTTATCAAAGATCTTACTGCAGTCCACATAGACAACATCCAGTGCTTTACCCTTGTCAACTTTCCTCGTAATCTCTTCAAAAAATTCAATAAGATTTGTAAAGCATGACCTTTCACGCACAAATCCATGTTGACTGTTCCTAATCAGACCCTGTCTATCCAGATAATTATATTTACAATCTCTAAGAATACTTCCCATTAATTTGCCCACCACTGACGTTAAACCGACAGGCCTAAGGGTTTACTCTTAGAACCCTTTTTAAACAATGGGACCATATGAGCAATACACCAATCCTCCAGCACCATCCCCGTTTCCAATGACATTTGAAATATTTCTGTCAGAGCCCCTGCTCTTTCTACACCAACCTCCCTCAAGGTCCTAGGGAAATCCTGTCAGGATCCAGAGATTTATCCACTTTTATATTCCTTAAAAGTGCCAGTACTTCCTCCTCTTTAATCATCATAGTTTCCATAACTTCGCTACTCATTTCCCTTACCTTACACAATTCAATATCCTTCTCCTTAGTTAATACCAAAGAAAAGAAATTGTTCAGAATCTCCCCCATCTCTTTCGGCTCCACCCATAACTGTCCATTCTGATTCTCTAAGGGACCAATTTTATCCTTCACTATCTTTTTGCTATTAGTATAACTGTAAGAAACCCTTCGGATTTATTTTCACCTTACTTGCTAAAGCAACCTCATATCTTCTTTTAGCTTTTCTAATTTCTTTCTTAAGTTTCTTTTTACATTCTTTAAATTCCTCAAGCACCTCATTTACTCCATACTGCCTATATTTATTATAGATCTCCCTCTTTTTCTGAACCAAGTTTCCAATATCCCTTGAAAACCATGGCGCTCTCAAATGTTTAACCTTTCCTTTCAACCTAACAGGAACATAAAGATTCTGTACCCTCAAAATTTCCCCTTTAAATGACCTCCATTTCTCTATTACATCCTTCCCATAAAACAAATTGTCCCAATACACTCCTTCTAAGTCCTTTTGCATCTCCTCAAAGTTAGCCTTACTCCAATCAAAAATCTCAACTATGTCAAATCCTTATGACAAAATCCATGGACAAATTGTTGTTTGAATCCTATTTTGCATAGGTCTGCGCCCAATCAGGTACTTCCAAATAAATCTGCTACTTTCAGTAATTCTATTTTAGTTGACAAAGGAATTTTAGAAATTTGGAGGGTTTTACATCCCAATGATAAAGAGTTCTCCTTTTTTCCCATGTGTATCATCATTACTCTAGAATCAATTACTTCTTTATTGATTCTCATTTAGTTTCGTTTGTCACCACCTGTGACTATGATGCAATCGCCATTTCTGACCATGTGCCTCTGAAATTATGAATTAAATTTAGTGATGTAACTTTTAGTACTAGACAATGGCGGTTCAACTTTATTTTGCTTCAGGATTTAAATTTTGTTAATTTCATTGAAGAACAGATGCATTTTTCTTTTCATCTAATTCAATGGAAGAAATTTCCAGTGGGATATTATGGTATACCTTTAAAGCATATATCCATGGACAAATTATTTCATATTCTGCTGGATTGAAAAAATGAATTAATAGTGAGATATGTACATTGGCTGATAAGATTAAAGATATTGATAAAAAATATTCTATTGCTCCCCATTTGGAGCTTTATAAAGAGAGAGTTGAACTTCAGATGCAACATAGTTTGTTATTAACATCTCCAATTGAAAACCAATTACTTAAATCTAGGAGTCAATTCTATATACATGGTGACAAATCAGATAAATTGTTGGCTAATCAATTGAAAGCTGCTTTGGCGAAACATCAGATTAATAAAGTTCGAAGACAGGATGGTGTTTTGACGGTTAGCCATGATGAAATTAACAAATCTTTTCAAGAATTTTATACTAATTTATATCAATCAGAATTTCCTGATGATACTACTATAATGCATGAATTTTTAAGGAAACTAAATTTTCCGGAATTACCAGTTGGTGAATGTTTAATATTAGATGCACCCATTACTGAAGAGGAAATAAAGAAAGCAATTTTTCAATAAATTCAGGTAAAGCACCCAGTCCAGATGGTTATGTAGCTGAATTTTTTAAAATCTTTTCAGATTTACTCTCTCCCTGGTTATGTAAAGTTTTTAAAGATGCTTTATCAGTAGGTAAATTACCACAATCCTTTTATGAAGCATCTATTTCCTTAATTCCTAAAGAAGATAAAGATTCCACTGAATGTACATCATAGCGACTTATATCTTTGTTGAATGTGGATTCTAAAATCTTTTCCAAAATATTAGCAATTAGATTAGAGAAGATAATACATCAAATTATTTCTGAGGATCAGACAGGATTTATTAAAAATTGTTATTCACTTTTTAACTTTAGGAGGTTAATGAACATTGTTTACACTACTTCATCTAATATTTCAGAATGTGTTATTTGGCTTGACACTGAGAAGGGAATATTTATTATTCTGAGAAGTGCTTGACTTTGAGAAGGATTGACTTGAATGGGAATATTTATTTAATATACTTGAGAAATCTAATTTCAGTTCAAACTTTATATCTTGGATTTAATTGTTATATCATACACCCTTAGCTGCTGTATTTACCAATAATCAGAGATCCCCTTTTTTTTAGGCTTTTTCGAGCTACTATACAGGGCCTTTATTATTTGATATTGCCCTGGAGCCCTTGGCAATTGTTATTCGTGATTCACCTAATATATTTGGCATTATTCATGGGAACGGAACACATAAAATATCATTATATGCAGATGACCTGTTATTTTATATTTCTAACCCAGAGAAATCCATTCTTGCAGTAAAAAACAGTACTTGCCCAGTTTAGTAGTTTTTCTGGGTAAAAATTGAATCTTGATAAGTGTGCTTTTCCCATTAAATAGGCAAATTCCTATTTATAGACAATCACCATTTAGATTGGTTACTGCTTATTTTACTTATTTGGGGGTTAAAATTACTAAAAAGTATAAGGATATATTTAAAGGTAATTTTTTTTACCTTTAATTGATCATTTAAACAACTGTTTACTAAATGGTCCTTATGGTCCTTAAGTGTCCTTATCTTTGATCGGTAGAATGAATGCTGTTAAGATGTTTCTTTTATCTAAATATCTGTATCTATTTCAGGCAGTATCAATTTTCATTCCTAAATCTTTTTTTGATATTATTTTGATTATATTGATTCTAAAATTTCTTCATATATATGGCAATATAGAAATCCCAGGTTAAGTAAGAAATATTTACAGAAATCAAAAAAGGATGGTGGTTTGGCTTTGCCAAATCTTAGATTTTATTATTGGGAAATTAATATTTGATATTTAATGGTTTGGACACAAGAGTTGGATGAAACTCAATCCCCACGATGGATGAACCTCGAGCAGGAGTCTGTACAGGGGTTTTCATTGGCTTCTATTTTAGGGGTTGCGCTTCCCTTTGTATTTACTAAACTGAATAAACAAATGATAAATCCAATAGTTAAACATACAATACAAATATAGTTTCAATTTCATAAATTTTTTGGATTGAATAAATTTATCCTGTCAAGCTCTATTATATCTGACATTTTTTTCCCAACCACCTAGAATTGATCAAGCTTTTTTGCTATGGAAAACAAAGGAATAACATGTTTTTGTGATTTATTTATGGATGATTGTTTTATGTCTTTTGAACGGTTGTCTAATAAATATAATTTGCCTAGATCACATTTTTTTCAGATATTTACAGATTAGAAACTTTCTGAATGCCACTTTACCTACCTTTCTGATATCACATCCAATCGAAGTTACAGAAAATTTTTTAGGTTTAAACCCCTTTCAGAAGAGTTTAATAGCAATTATTTATGATCCGATTACAAAAATATGTCTAGGTACTTCTGATAAAATTAAGAATGAGTGGTAAAGAGAACTTCAACTATCTTTATCTACAGAGAAATGGGAGAAAATTCTTAAACTAGTTAATACTTCTTCAATGTGTGCCAGACATGCTTTGTTACAATTCAAGGTGGTTCATAGGGCTCATATGTCAAAGGATAAGTTAGTTCGTTTTTACCGTCATATAAACCCTTTTTGTGATAGATGTAATTCTGAAGTATCTTCTTTGACACATATGTTCTGGTCTTGCCCTCTGTTAGGAAAATATTGGAAAGATATTTTTGATATTATTTCAATAGTTCTGCATGTTGATTTACAATCTCATCCTATTACTGCAATCAGTGATAGATTCTAGTCATTTATCCTCATCAGCTTGTCATTAAATTGTTTTCGTGACATTAATAGCCAGAAGGTCCATTTTACTTAAATGGAAAGATTCCAACCCACCTACCACATTTCAATGGTTTTCCCAAATGCTACTAATGTCTAAATTTGCAAAAAATTAGGAGCAATAATATGGACCCCTCAGTTAAATTTGAAGAAACTTGGAAACCATTTATTCAGTATTTCCATATGATGTAAGTAGACCTTTTCTGAATCCTTCTTTCATTAATTTTTTATGTAAGGAGGAGCGGAGTTAATGACAAATTATAATTTTAACCGATGAAATATGGCAGCCCAATCTTTGTTTGTATTTTTTAGTTTAGTTTTCTTTAGTTCAGGGATTTTTTCTCTTTTTTTTCTTTTTATAATTATCTTTTTCATGGTTAATTACTAAGAGATTAGGAGGTTGGACTCCATTTGCTACCGGAAATATGTTTTTACATGTTAACAGTTATTAATGTATTCCCAATCTGTATGTATCAGTATCAATATTGATGTTTGTTAATTGGAAACTTAATAAAAAGATTGAAACAGAAAGTCATAGTGTTGATGGCTACACGACAGTCAGTATTGACATATTCAGTGTAGATGGATTCTCGGTGGTCAGTAATGAAATATGCAGTTTTGATAGATAAGTCGATGATCAGTATTGAGATATTCAGTGTAGATGGATTCTCGATGGTCTGTATTGACATATTCAGTGTAGTTTAATACACAATGATCAATAATGACATAGTCACTGTAGATAGATACTAAATTGTCAGTATTGACATATTCGTTGATCATGATTACTCGATGGTCACTATTGACACATTCAGTGTAGATGGATAATCGGTGGTCAGTATTGACATATGCATTTTAGATATATACTTGATGATCAGTATTGACATATTCAGTGTAGCTGGATTCATGATTGTCAGTATTTACATACTTAGTGTAGGTAGAAACAGGATGGTAAGTATTGGCATATTCAGTGTAGATGGACACATGATGGTTAGTATTGAAATATTTAATGCAGATTGCTATTCGATGGTCAGTATTGACATGTTCAGTGTAGATGGATATCCAAACGTCACTGTTGACATATTCTGTGTAGAAGGATACACAATGGGCAATATTGACATATACAGTGTAGATGGACACACGATGGTCAGTATTGACATATTCAGTGTAGATGGATATCCGAACGTCACTGTTGACATATTCTGTGTAGAAGGATACACAATGGGCAGTATTGACATATTCAGTGTACATGGCTATTCAGTGGTCAGTATTGACTTACTCAGTGTAGATGGTTACTCAATGGTCAGTATTGACATATTCAATGTAGAAGGATACTCGATGGTCAGTACACCCTATCCTCGTTATATGCGGGGGATACGTTCCTCGCAGTTGACGCATAATGTGAATAATTGTTTAAATGGAGAAAATAGGGATGCGTTCCAGAGGGCTTCCTAAATATGTTTGATCTGCAATTTATTCACATTTTCATAACAATATAACACAAAAGCAGTACCACAAGTCAACATTTATATTATATTTCATCAATTTAAGGTAATATTCAATGTATTAAATCATAGAAAGTTAACATACTGTGGTGAACTATGTGCCTGTCGGGACACGCCCCTGCCCCTGCTGTGGCTCCTCTCACAGGCCCCTGTATAAAGGAGACCTGCGGCCTGAAGATCGGCCTCAGTCTCCAGGACCTTGTATGATAGACACTCACTCCTGGTTCCTTCTTCCAGTCAATAAAAGCCGATATCTCGCCTACGTCTCAGTGTGAGTTATTGATGGTGCATCAATTTTATTGACTGGAAGTTTTAAAACATGGAACCCGTTTTGCGTCCGGACCGGTTGGATTTGGACCCTCAAGACCCTGACGCAGCTCTCGCTTTTGAACACTGGCTTGCATGCTTCCAATCGTACTTGGCGGAGCTTCGTGCGACTGAACCCACCGTTATGCACAGAATCCTACTCTCGAGGGTCTCCTCCAAAGTTTACTCCTTTATCCGGGACCTGCCGACCTACGAAGGGGCACTGGACGCCCTCAAACGACAGTACCTGCGGCCGGTGAACACCGTCTACGCAAGACATCGCTTAGCTACCCGGCAACAGCGGCCTGGCGAATTGTGCGCTGAGTTTCTCCGAGCACTACAGACACTCGTCCGAGCTTGTGACTGCAAGACGCTCACGGCAGAACAGCATGCGGAGCTGCTGGTGCGAGACGCCTTTGTGACGGGACTGAGGTCAGTGTACATGCGCCAGCGGCTGCTGGAGAACTCGGATCTTACCTTAAGCTCGGCGATAGAGAAGGCCAACGCTCTAGAAGCTGCGCGGCATAACGCCGACGCTGTCCAGTCGCGCGATTCCCCGCCGGTTTCGTGGACGCCTCAGACCCCGCCACCGCCGGCTCCCGGGAGCAAATTCGCCAACGCCGCCGCCAGTCGCGATTCCACGGGCTCCCCGACCCAGACCACAGCTGTGGCCCGTAAGAAACTCGTGCTTTGTTATTTCTGTGGCCAAAAGAAACATCCTCGACAACGCTGTCCAGCGCGAGAAGCGACCTGCTCCAGCTGCGGAAAGCGGGGCCACTTCGCCAAGGTCTGTAAGACTCAACCTCGAGTGGAGTGCAGCGCTGCGGGTGAAACGTGGGGGCCGCCATCTTGCATGCCGGGATGTGGGCGGCCATCTTTGTCGACGTCAGCACGCCCCGCCCCCGATCCTCGGATGCTGACCGGGTACCCCGGATGTGAGCGGCCATCTTTGTCGGCGTCAGCATGCCCCGCCCCCGACCCTCCGATGCTGACCGGGTACCCCGACGGCGATCCAACTCTGGCCACTGTGACTCTCGACCAAAGCGCCCCACACCAGCTTGCAAGGTCCATGATGGACATCCAGGTGGAGGGGCATTGGACTGGATGCCTGTTTGACACGGGCAGCACTGGGAGTTTTATTCACCCGGACACAGTGCAACGCTGCGGACTTGCAACGCGGCCGGTCAGTCGGAGGTTCCATTTGGCCTCTGGGTCGCAGTCCGCAGACATCCGGGCGGGTTGTGTAGCGACTTTGGTGGTGCAAGGCACAGAATATCGGGACTTTGAACTGCTGGTCATGCCTAATCTGTGTGCACCTGTGCTATTGGGGCTGGACTTCCAGAGCCATCTCGAAAGTGTGACTATGGTATACGACGGGCCCCTCCCACCACTCACTGTCAAGAATCCTCAGTTTTGTGGGACTTCTTCACATACCCCGCTACTGACCACACACACACACGGACACACACATCCCATCCAGAACCAGGCCAACAGCTGCGCTACCGACACTTGCAGCCTCTCCACTCTCAAGATCCCTCCCCCACCGCTGTTCGCCAACCTGACCCCCGACTGTAAACCTGTGGCAACCAAAAGCAGGAGGTACAGCGCGGGGGACCGGGCCTTCATTCAGTCGGAGGTGCAGCGGCTGCTCAGGGAGGGGATCATTGAGCCGAGCACAAGCCCTTGGAGGGCCCAGGTGGTTGTTGTTCGGACTGGGCAGAAAAATAGGATGGTGGTGGACTATAGTCAAACCATCAATAGGTTTACGCAGCTTGACGCATACCCCCTACCCCGCATCGCGGATATGTTCAACCAGATTGCTCAGTATAAGGTGTACTCGACAATAGATCTGAAATCCGCTTATCACCAGCTCCCCATCTGCCCAGAGGACCGCCCCTACACCGCCTTCGAGGCGGGCGGCCGGCTCTATCACTTCCTGCGCGTCCCTTTCGGTGTCACGAATGGTGTCTCTGTCTTCCAGAGGGAAATGGACCGGATGGTGGACCAGTACCAACTGCAGGCCACATTTCCCTATCTGGATAACATCACCATCTGTGGTCATGACAGGCCAGATCACGACGCCAACCTCCAACGGTTTCTCCAAGTGGCCGCAGCTCTGAACCTTACTTATAACAGGGACAAGTGTGTTTTTGGTACCACCCGCCTTGCTATACTTGGGTATGTCGTGGAAAACGGGGTTATTGGGCCTGATCCCGAACGTATGCGCCCCCTGTTAGAGCTCCCTCTTCCCACCACTCTCAAGGCCCTCAGACGGTGCCTGGGGTTTTTTTCCTATTACGCCCAATGGGTCCCCCATTACGCAGACAAGGCTCGCCCCCTGGTCAAGTCTACCTCGTTTCCCCTCTCTGCTGAGGCCTGCGCGGCCTTCAACTGCATTAAAGCGGACATTGCCAAAGCTACGATGCATGCAGTGGACGAGACCGCTCCCTTCCAAGTGGAGTGTGATGCCTCCGATTTCGCTCTGGCTGCTACCCTTAATCAGGAAGGCAGACCAGTAGCATTCTTTTCTCGCACCCTCCAAGGCTCTGAAATTCGGCACTCCGCGGTGGAGAAAGAAGCCCAGGCCATAGTGGAGGCTGTTAGGCACTGGAGGCACTATCTTGCTGGCAAAAGATTCACTGTGCTGACCGACCAGCGCTCGGTTGCGTTCCTGTTCAGCAACCAACAGCGGGGCAAGATCAAAAATGATAAGATTTTGCGGTGGAGGATAGAACTCTCCACCTACACCTATGATATCCTGTACCGGCCTGGCAGACTCAATGAGCCCCTGATGCCCTATCCCGGGGAACATGTGCTAGCACACAGCTCGACCAGCTGTACGCCCTTCATGCACAACTTTGCCATCCGGGGGTCACCCGATTTTACCATTTTGTGAAAGCTCGGAACCTGCCGTACTCCCTGGAGGACATCAGGACGATGACCAGGGACTGCCAAATTTGTGCCGAGTGCAAACCGCACTTCTACTGTCCTGACACGGCACAACTTGTCAAGGCCACCCGCCCTTTTGAACGCCTGAGTGTTGACTTTAAGGGCCCCCTTCCCTCCACTGACCGCAATGTCTATTTTCTCAGTGTTATTGACGAGTTCTCACGGTTCCCCTTTGCCATCCCCTGCCCCGACACCACTGCCACGTCCGTCATAAAAGCCCTGCGCCAGCTCTTCACTCTGTTCGGGTATCCCTGCTATATCCACAGTGATAGAGGGTCCTCCTTTATGAGTGAGGAGCTGCGCCAGTACTTGCTAGCTAGGGGCATTGCTACCAGTCGGACCACGAGTTATAATCCCCGGGGTAATGGCCAGGTAGAGCGGGAGAATGCCACAGTGTGGAAGGCCACACTTTTAGCCCTTAAGTCCAAAGGGTTGCCGGTCTCTCGATGGCAGGAGGTCCTCCCTGAGGCACTGCACTCTATCCGCTCTCTGTTATGTACGTCCACCAATGCCACCCCTCACGAACGCCTATTCTCTTTTCCCAGGAAGTCTGTCACTGGGACCACCCTACCAGTTTGGCTGACGTCCCCGGGGCCAGTGCTGCTCCGGAAACATGTGAGGAGCAATAAATACTCCCCGCTGGTGGAGAGGGTTCACCTTCTCCATGCGAACCCCCAGTATGCTTACGTGGTCTTACCTGATGGGCGGGAGGACACGGTCTCCATCCGCGACCTGGCACCCGCAGGTGCAGCAGACCACTACCCTGAAGGCTCTCCGGTAACTGTGAACCCTGCACCAGAGGTGACACCGTACTCACCAGGCCCTACACAGACTCCTCACGACACTTGTATACCGGGCGTTTCGTACGCATTTATACCAGGCGCCTCGCACATGCATGAGGGATCACCGGCGCCTAGTGGGCAAGAACACGCGCAACCCCCGTCCCCTGTGCAATCGCCAATGTTGCCGGCACCTATGCGGTCACAGCCGGTGCTACGTAGATCGCAGCGACAGATTCGACCGCCTGATCGGCTTGACTTGTAAGAACCTTCGCTACATGAGGACTTTTTCAAACGAAGGGGGGGTGAATGTGGTGAACTATGTGCCTGTCTGGACACGCCCCTGCTGACTGCTCCTGTGGCTCCTCCCACAGGCCCCTGTATAAAGGAGACCTGCGGCCTGAAGATCGGCCTCAGTCTCCAGGACCTTGTATGATAGACACTCACTCCTGGTTCCTTCTTCCAGTCAATAAAAGCCGATATCTCGCCTACGTCTCAGTGTGAGTTATTGATGGTGCATCACATACTAGGGTATCACAGTACTCACCAACAGTGGCAGGTGTGTTCGCTCCGGGAGATGAGTGGTTGTTGTGGTGTCGGGCAGCTTTACATTGACAAGGTGGACATCGAGCACAGCAAGGGATGAAGGAAGACTCACAGAATGGCAGCAGGAGATGACACCAGTTTGAAGAAAGTGGTGAGGATTGTTTTCTTGGCAGCATTTTTTTTTCAGCGTAAATTTGCTTGTAGGGAAGAAGGGTTGACAGCAAGGAATGACTGAAATGCTGACTCCATTCTAAACTTGGGTCCATGTCCATCGCCATTTGTGCCAAATGTTCTGAATTCCACCATTCCCTCACTGTTGGTCACCTCCCGGGATTTTCAAAATCGTCTGTTGCTTGCAGCATCTGAGTTCACCGTAAAAAAAACTTAAATGTGGATCACAGCTTGGTCGAGAGGTTGAATCAGCGATGTTGTGTTAGGCGGCAGGAAACGTACTGAATGTTGCCCAAATGTTTAGGATGGGCTGGCACATTGTCAAGCAACAGAAGAACTTTAAAGGAAAAATTCTGTTCCCAGCAGTACAGTCCCAAAGCTGTGTTACTTTTACTTGATGCTGCGCTGTTTATAATTTCCAACTTTTTTTCAAATATTAAAGCGGTTCTCTGATACTCGGCTGATGGCCCAGGACATGAAATTGGATGCTTAGGGGGCATAGTTAAATACTTCAAGCACAAAATCACTACACCGTAGGTAAAACCAACAAAAGTTTAAGAGCGCAAGATCACACATCCACAGCTTGCCAAAACCAATGCAAGACTGGCGGAAGTGAGATTGTAAGGCATGCGCACCTGACTTGTATTGGCGGGAAAGTGGTGCTTCTCGTCCCAACAGTGAGACTGGGAGGCGTGCGCATGGGACTTGTACTGGCGGGAAAGCAGTGCTCTTCGCATAACTGTGAGATTTGGACGCATATAAGGAGACATTGGTAGAAGTAGGTTACTAGCATAACTTTGAATCCGCATAGTCTGCAGACTCATATAACGAGGATAGGGTGTATTGACATATTCAGTGTAGGTGGACAATCGATGGTCAGTATTGCCATATTCAGTAAAGATGGGTAATCGATGGTCAGTATTGACATAGTCAGTGTAGATGGCTACACAATGGTCACTAATGACATATTCAGTGTAGATGGATAATCTGTGGTCAGTATTGACATATTCAGTTTAGATGGTTAAATGATGGTCAGTATTGTCATATTCGGTGTAGTTTGCTACTCGATGGTCAGTATTGACATATTCAGTTTAGCTGGTTACATGATTGTCAGTATTTACATACTCAGTGTAGGTAGAAACAGGATGGTAAGTATTGACATATTCAGTGTAGATGGACACACAATGGTTAGTATTGAAATATTTACTGTACATTGCTACTCGATGGTCAGTATTGTCAGATTCAGTGTAGATGGTTACTCGACGGTCAATATTAAATTGTAGATGGATACTCAATTGTGAGTACTGAGATATTCAGTGCAGATAGACACTCGATGGTCAGTATTGAGACATTCAGTATAGAAGGATACCCGATGGTTAGTATCAACATATTCAATATAGATACACGATGGTCAGTATTGACATATTCACTGTAGATTGATGCTTGAAAGTCTGCATTGACATATTCAGTGTAGATGGATACTCGATGGTCGGTATTCATAATTCCCTGTAGATGGATAATCAATAGTCAGTATTGAGATATTCACTGTAGATTGTTCCTCAATGATCAGTATTGACCTATTCAGTCTAGATGGCTCCTCAATTGTTAGTATTTACTTATTCAGTCTAGATGGACTCTCGATGGTCAGTATTGACATATTCAGTGTAGATGGATACACTATGGTCAATATTGACATACTCAGTGTAGATATAAACACAATGGTCAGTTTTGATATATTTAGTGTAGATGGTTACTCAATTGTCAGTATTGAGATATTCAGTGCATATGAATACTCGATGGTCAGTATTGACATATTCAGTGTAGATGGATACACGATGGTCAGTATTGGCATATTCAGTGTAGATGGCTACTCTATGGTCAGTATTGTCTTATTCAGTGTAAATGGATACTCGATGGTCAGTATTGACATTTTCACTGTAGACAGATGCTCGGTTGACAGTATTGACGTATGCAGTGTTGATGGATACTGGATGGTCTATACTGAAATATTCAGTGTAGATATTTACTCAGTGGTCAGTCTCGACAGTATTCAGTGTTGATGGATCTATGATGGTCATTATTGATACATTCAGTGTGTAGGCCTCCGTTAGTCTCGATAGGCCATGGATTTGCATCTTGGAAAGTTTCCAGGGTGCAAGCCTGGGCATTCTTTTTTTTCATGGAAGACCAGCAGTTGCCCAAGCTGCAAGTCTCCCCTCTCCACGCCGCCGATGTTGTCCATGGGAAGGGCATAAGGACCCATACAGCTTGGCACCAGTGTTGTTGCAGAGCAATATGTGGTTAAGTGCCTTGCTCAAGGACACACACACAGCCTCAGCCAAGGCTCGAACTAGCGACCTTCAGATCACTAGACAAAAGCCTTAACCACTTGGCCACACGCCAACACATATTCAATGTAGATGATTACTCAATGGACAGTATTGTCATTCAGTTTAGATGGCTACTCAATGGTCAGTATTGGAATATTCAATGTAGTTGGATACTCGATGGTCACTATTCAGATATTCAGTGCAGATGGCTACTCTATGGTCAGTATTGACATATTCAGTGCAGATGGATCCATGGCTGTCAGTATTGACATATTCAGTGTAGACGGCTACTCGATGGTCAGTAATGACATATTCAGTGTAGACGGCTACTCTATGGTCAGTATTGACAGTATTCAGTGTAGATGGATCCATGGCTGTCAGTATTGACATATTCAGTGTAGACGGCTACTCGATGGTCAGTAATGACATATTCCATGTTGATGGATACATGATGGTCATTACTGACATAGTCAATGACGATGGATACACAATGGTCAGTATTGACATATTCAGTGTAGATACTCGATGGTCAGTATTGATATATTCAGTGTAGGTCGACACTCGATGGTCTTTGTTGATATCTTCAGAGTAGATAGATACACCATGGTGAGTATTGACATATTCAGTATAAATAGATAGTCAATGGTCATTATTGACATTTTCAGTGTCGATGGTAACTCAATGATCAGTATTGAGATATTCAGTGTAGATGGCTGCTTGTCGGTCGGTGTTGACATAATGGTTTATAGGGACTGTTCTGTGCTATTTTAGTAAATGACTCTGATATTTGGCCCTTTAACACATGTCAAATATACCTTTTTAACCACTCCATCTCTCACCCTAACCTTTCACCCTCCTCATTCTCGTGTAGACTTTGGCAAATCCTATTTGACCCTGCTAACCGTGTCCTGTATCATTGCAGTCTGTTTATTAATCACTGTTCAAATGCAATTAGCTTTGGAGCAGGAGGACGTGTTCAGTAAATTACAATCCAGTCATGTGTTTGACAGTGTATAAAGAGCGTGCAACAATCCTTCACTGGAACAGTTTACTGGCTTTTGATTTGCCTCGTCACCAGAGAATGCAATACCATCTGTGCAAGAATGAGGGCTGCCAACGCTCAGGTCTATCCTGGAATCTTCACAAAGTAATAGTTAATTACACACCAGAAAACCATATGTTGGAGGAGTTTAAGCAAAATAATTTCTTATACTTCATTTTTAAACTTCAGAGTTATACATTACAAAAAAAAATGGAAACTGGGAACAAACGCTCCAAGATTAATCCAAGTAGAAAACAACCTGTCCATTCGCTGTCCAATTGGGCAAGAAAGGAAATTCCCTGCCTGATGGGATGGTGGAGACATTGTGAGTGGGACAGTTCAAGGAAAAAGTTCAAACAAGGACTTGTAATGTCCTGATGAAGGGTTCAAGCCCAATGTCTACTGTTCATTCACTTCCACAGATGCTGCCTGATCTGCTGAGTTCTTCCAGCATTTTGTGTGTGTATTACTCTGGATTTCCAGTATTTCCAGAATCTGCAGCATCTCTTGGATTTTTGTAAGGTTGTCCATTTTCTGAAAATAAGTTTGTCGATAGAGAAACACAGTATTATTTAATGGTGTGAAATCATTACATATCAATATTTGAACAGATTAGAGTGCCTATTATAAATGCACTTCACAGGGCTAGTAATGTCAGCATTTTTATTGACAGGCAGAATCACAATGAGGAAAGTTATATCCATGTACACTCTAGTTACTTGTACAGTTGTTTCTATAGAGCAAAATTGTTTCATCTGTTACAACTCTTTGATACAAAGACCCAGACAGCTGCTGTAATTCTTCACTGAACATCCTGGCATGGTATACCTGTTTTAAAGGAAGGCAGATCACTTAATCAATACATGTTGGGGCTTCACAACACTGCTTCACAATCAGAGTCGTTATTACATTGTTAAAGAAAGCAACCATCCCAGCTGACTTGCTGTCCAAGAGGAACATACACAACCAGTCTGGCACCAATAATCATTTCACAATCAAAATCACTTAAATCACATTTCTTCCCCATTCTGACGTTCGGTCTGAACAGCAACTGGACCTCTTGACCATGTCTGCATGCTATTTTGCATGCAGTTGCTGCCACTTGATTGACTGATTAGATATTTACATTAACGAGCAACTGTACAGGTGTACCTAATAAGGTGGCCACTGAGTGTAAAACCATGTCCACTGATAGCCAACCATATTGACACTGGAAGTTTTGACTATTATCTTCCAAAGACCTCCCAGAAGTTTATTAAACCCCCTTTAACTTTCTGTGCTCTAAGAAAGATCTATTTGTATCTCTCCCTATTGGGTGACAAGGTAGTGTAGTGGTTAGCACCAGAGATCCTGGTTCAATTCCTGCTGCAGTCTTTAAGATGTCTGTATGTTCTCCCTGTATCGTCTGAATGCTCCGATTTCCTTCACATTCTACGGGTGTACGGGTTAGTTGATCACATTGTGTAATTGGGCAGTGTGGGCTGATCGGAGAGGAAGGGCTGTTACTGTGCTGGGTCACAGAAATATTACCACGGTCCCCCATCCTTGGTACCATTGCTGATAAGGGCTCACATTTGTCAGTCTCATGTCTATGTTTTTTTGTTAACTCATGGGGATGTCCGATAAGATCAGCATTTATTGTCTGTCTTTCAATCCTCCAATGAAGCTGGGGAATTTCTGGTGTTCTCTTTTTTCACAGTTTCTGCAATTAAAGAGTGTTCCAGAATTAACACCTAGCAATAGCAATTGGATTTCAATCCAGACTCACATGTATTTTTCAAATGTACATTGAAGTATACGGTGAAGAGCTTCATCAACCCAGCATGTAGGGGGCAACCCCCAAAGGTCAGCGCACATTCCAGTGCCAACACAATATACTGACAAAGCTCAGCCAAACACAAGACAAGCAAGGAAACAATAACAGCTAAACATCCCCCTTTCCTCCTTCCCACCTACCCACCCTCACACACACAGATGGTTCTGCAATTCCAGTCTATATCAACTTCTACCTCCAGATTTCCAATCAACCTTCATGCTCTCATTTTCCAATTCAGTATAGTGTGGGGCTTGGTCCTGCACAAAGGAATATGGTTGTAGTTGCTGGAGATATAGGATCTCAAACCCAAGACAGTTGTGGATCAGGATCCAATTTCAAATTCTAAGAAAAATTTGGATGGATACGTGGATGGGATGGGTATGGAGGAATATGGTCCAGGTGCAGGTCGATGAAACTAGGCAGATTAATGGCTCAGAATGGACTAGATGGACCAAACAGCCTGTTTTTGTGTTGTAGTGTTTATGACTCTATGACATCAGGATTGTGTTCCAGACCAAACTGTCTCTAGTTGGTTCATCAATCATCTTCCTTCCATCAGAAGTGGGTGTGTTTATTGCACAATATTCAGTTCCAATCCCAAAACCCAACAAGTGAAACAGTTCACCCCTCTGTCTACCTTTATTCACAGTCTGATAACTGGAAAGAAATATTCTTGACACAGATGTACTGGGAAATTAGCATCTCGAACAATACAGAATCTGACCTGCACTGGACAATCTGTGATTCCTAATCCTGATCTAATCTCAATCATATGGAATCTGACCTGCACTGGACAAATTTTGGTTCCAAATAGAACCATAGAACATTACAGCACAGTACAGGCCCTTCAGCCCTCCATGTTGTACTGACACATATAATCCTTAAAAAAAGTACTAAACCCACACTACCCCATAACGCTCTTTTCCTTTCACCCATGCGCCTGTCCAAGAGGCTCTTAAATACCCCTGATGTTTTAGCCTTCACCACCATCCCTGGCAAGTCATTCCAGCCTCTCACAACCCTCTGTGTAATAAAACTTACCCCTAATGTCTCCCCTAAACTTCCCTCCCTTTATTTTGTACATATGCCCTCTGGTGTTTGCTGTTGGTGCCCTGGGAACAGGTACTGACTATCCACCCTATCTGTGCCTCTTATAATCTTGTAGACCTCTATCAAGTCCCCTCTCATTCTTCTACGCTCCAAAGAGAAAAGTCCCAGCTCTGCTAACCTTGCTTCATATGATTTGTTCTCCAAACTAGGCAACATCCTGGTAAATCTCCATAGCTTCCACATCCTTCCTATAATGAGGTGACCAGAATTGAACACAATACTCTAAGTGCGGTCTCACCAGAGATTTGTAGAGTTGCAACATGACCTCTCTACTCAAACTCAATTCCCTTGTTAATGAAGCCTAGCATCCCATAGGCCTTCTTAACGACCCTATCAACCTGTGCAGCGACCTTGAGGGATGTATGGATTTGAACCCAAGGTCCCTTTGTTCACCCACACTCTTAAGTAACTGACCATTAATCCTGTACTCAGACTTCTGGTTTGTCCTTCCAAAATACATCACTTCACACTTATCTGGATTGAACTCCATCTGCCATTTTCCTGCCCAACTCGACAGCCTGTCTATATCCTCTTGTAACCTTCAACAACCTACAGCTCCATCCACAACTCCTCCAATCTTTGTGTCATCTGCAAACTTAACTCACCCACCCTTCTGCCTCTTCATCCAGGTCATTTATAAAAATCACAAAGAGCAGGGGCCCTAGGACAGATCCTGCGACACTCCACTAGTCACTGATCTCCAGACAGAGTACTTTCCTTCCACTACTACTCTCTGCTTTCATCCTGTAAACCAATTTATTATCCAAACAGCCAAGGTTCCACTGATCCCATGCCTCATGACTTTCTGGATGAGTCTCTCATGGGGGACCTTGTCAAATGCCTTGCTAAAATCCATGTAGACCACATCTACCAGCCTACCCTCATCAATTTCTTTTGTTACTGTCAGGAACGCGGCCGCATGGACCCAAACACAGGACGCAGACACTGAAGTACTAGGGGGTGGACAGGAAGGGGATGCCATGGCATTTAAGGGTAGATCTGGGGTTCAGTTAGATAGAGTGTCAGGCAGGCAGAGCGGAGTGGGCTCCCGGAGTTCAGGCAGGCAGAGCGGAGCGGGCTCCCGGAGTTCGAGTTCAGATAGACAGGCTCCCAGGGTTCAGGCAGGCAGGCAGGCAGACAGGTAGATGGGTCCCCGGGGTTCAGGCAGATAGACAGGTCTAGATGGCTAGATAAGCTGGCAGAGAGCCCTCCCTGGGCGGACTGCATATATCCTGGGTAGGGACACCTCCCAGGCGGAAACACCGGAGACCTGGGCACGACGCGAACCCCTAGGCGGGTGTGGGGCACGATCATAGAGTTAGGGCAGAAGAGGAGGACGGGGCAGAAGAGAGCCCTCCCTGGGCGGACCGCATATGTCCCTCCCAAGCGGAAACACCGGAGGCCTAGGCATGACGCAGATTTGCTTCAGTGGCAAATCTTGTTTGATATCTAATCCTGTGATCTGTTCAGATGAACAAATTAAGCAATGTAAATAAAACCATAAAATACAGGAACAGAGTTGAGCCTTTCAGCCCATTGAGCCGTGGTTGATAACTTTTCTCAACCCCTTCTTCAAC
This sequence comes from Hypanus sabinus, assembly GCF_030144855.1. NCBI lineage: Eukaryota > Metazoa > Chordata > Chondrichthyes > Myliobatiformes > Dasyatidae > Hypanus > Hypanus sabinus. The sequence continues at coordinate 71,658,784 of NC_082718.1, read as the reverse complement.
CTTCTCTCCATAGCCTTTAATTCGCTTAGCAATCAAGAACGTATGAATCTCTGCCTTAAACACACCCAATGACCTGGGCTTCAAAGCTTTCAAAGGTAATGAATGCCACAGATTCACTCCCCTCTGACTGAAGAAACTCCTCCTCATCTCTGTTCCAAAGCACGGTCCTTTATTCTGAGGTTGTACCCTCAGATCCTAGACTCTCTTACTAACGGAAACATCCTCTTTATGCTCACTCTATCCAGGTCCTTCAGGGTTCAATAAGGTTGTGAATCTCAAGTCCTTCTGAATAAATCTCAGCTTGTGTACTTTATTCATAATTTGACTTTGAACTTTGAATGACTGTAGGCCCAGAGCCACCTGGATGCTCTTCGTATGTTAAACCTTTCACTCCAAAATCAAACTGTGGTTGTTTTAGAGGTGGGAGAGTGAAAACAGAAAGAAAGAGGTGTCACATTTGCTTGCTTTTATCTTGAATTTTCATCTTAAAATCTGTTAAAAGGTACAAATTTGCATGTTTATTTTCAAAAGTCCCTTGCCAGTATCTGTGGAATAGGATCCTATTATTTTTGGACAGTGACTAATAATACTTATATCTAATTAGTCACAGTCTGTGTAGTAGGTCTTTTTATCAATGGGGTTTCAGACTGGTTGGCCTATATAAGGATAGAATTACAGTGTGACTATTATAATCAAAGCAGGAACTTTTGACAGATTCATGGCCCAGGGAAGGACCCAGCAGAAGTTTAAACAATAAGCAGAGGTTTAGAAACCTAGAAAAACTACAGCACAATACCGAACATATACTTTCTTTAGAATTTACCTAGAGTTACCCATAGCCCTCTATTTTTCTAAGCTCCATGTACCAATACAGGAGTCTCTTAAAAGACCCTATTGTATCCGCCTCCACCACCATTGCCGGCAGCCACTCTGACCACTCTCTGAGTAAAAAGCTTACCCCTGACATCTCCTCTGTACCTAGTTCCAAGCACCTTAAAACTGTACCCTCTCATGTTAGCCATTTCAGCCCTGGGAAAAAGCCGGTAGCCCATTCCACACACCCACCACTCTCTGCGTAAAAAACTTACCCCTGATATCTCCTCTGTACCTACTCCCCAACACCTTAAACCTGCGTCCTCTTGTGGCCACCTCTCATTCTCCGTCGCACCAAGAAGAAAAGGTCGAGTTCGCTCAACCCTTATTCTCATAAGGTATGCTCTCCAATCCAGGCAACAGCCTTGTAAATCTCCTCTGCACCCTTTCTATGGCTTCCACATTCTTCCTGTAGTGAGGCGACCAGAACTGAGCACAGTATTTCAAGTGGGGTCTGACCAGGGTCCTATATAGCTGTAATATTACCTCCTGGCTCTTAAATTCAATCCCACAGTTGATGAAGACCAATGTACCGTTTGCCTTTTTAACCACAGAGTCAACCTATGTAGCAATTTTGAGTGTCCAGTGGACATGGACCCCAAGATCCCTCTGATCCTCCACACTGCCAAGTGTCTCACCATTAATACTATACTCTGCCCTCATATTTGACCGACCAAAATGAACCACCTCACACTTATCTGGGTTGAACTCCATCTGCCACTTCTCAGCCCGGTTTTCCATCCAATCAATCTCCCACTGTAACCTCTGACAGCTCTCCACACTATCCACAACACTCCCAACCTTTGTGTCATCAGCAAATTTACTAACCCATCCCTCCACTTCCTCATCCAGGTCATTTATAAAAATCACAAAGAGAGTAGGTCCCAGAATAGATCCCTGAGGTACATTACTGGTCACCGACCTCCATGCAGAGTATGACCCATCTACAACCACGCTTTGCCTTCTGTAGGCAAGCCAGTCCTGGATCCCCTTGGATCCCATGCCTCCTTACTTTCTCAATAAGACTTGCAATGAGGTACCTTATCAAATGCCTTGCTGAAATCCATATACACTCCATCTACTGCTCTGCCTTCATCAATGTTTTGTCACATCCTCAAAAAATTCAATCAGACTCCTAAGGCACAACTTGCCTTTGACAAAGCCATGCTGACAGACAGACAGACAGACATACTTTATTGATCCCGAGGGAAATAGGGTTTCATTACAGCCGCACCAAGAATAGTGAAGAAATATAGCAATATAAAACCATAAATAATTAAATAATAATAAGTTAATCATGCCAAGTGGAAATAAGTCCAGGACCAGCCTATTGGCTCAGGGTGTCTGACACTCCGAGGGAGGAGTTGTAAAGTTTGATGGCCACAGGTAGGAATGACTTCCTATGCCGCTCAGTGTTACATCTCGGTGGAATGAGTCTCTGGCTGAATGTACTCCTGTGCCTAACCAGTACATTATGGAGTGGATGGGAGTCATTGTCCAAGATGGCATGCAACTTGGACAGCATCCTCTTTTCAGCCACCACCATCAGAGAGTCCAGTTCCACCCCCACAACATCACTGGCCTTACGAATGAGTTTGTTGATTCTGTTGGTGTCTGCTACCTTCAGCCTGCTGCCCCATCACGCAATAGCAAACATGATAGCACTGGCCACCACAGACTCATAGAACATCCTCAGCATTGTCCGGCAGATGTTAAAGGACCTCAGTCTCCTCAGGAAATAGAGACGGCTTTGCCCCTTCTTGTAGACAGCCTCACTGTTCTTTGACCAGTCCAGTTTATCATCAATTCATATCCCCAGTTATTTGTAATCCTCCACAATGTCCACACTGACCCCTTGAATGGAAACAGGGGTCACCAGTGCCTTAGCCCTCCTCAGGCCCACCACCAGCTCCTTAGTCTTTTTCACATTAAGCTGCAGATGATTCTTCTCTCACCATGTGACAAAGTTTCCCACCGTAGCCCTGTACTCAGCCTCATCTCCCTTGCTGATGCATCCAACTATGGCAGAGTCATCAGAAAACTTCTGAAGATGCCAAGACTCTGTGCAGTAGTTGGTCTGAGGTGTAGATGTTGAAGAGAAAGGGAGACAGGACAGTCTCCTGTGGAGCCCCAGTGCTGCTGACCACTCTGTCTGACACACAGTGTTGCAAGCACAGGTACTGAGGTCTGCCAGTCAGGTAATCAATAATCCATAACACCAGGGAAGCATCCACCTGCATCACTGTCAGCTTCTCACCCAGCAGAGCAGGGCGGATGGTGTTGAATGCACTGGAGAAGTCAAAAAACATGACCCTCACAGTGCTCGCCAGCTTGTCCAGTTGGGCGTAGACACGGTTCAACAGGTAGACGATGGCATCCTCAACTCCTAGTCGGGGACTATTCCTTATCATATTATGCCTCTCCAAATGTTCATAAATCCTGCCTCTCAGGGTCTTCTCCATAAACTTACCAACCACTGAAGTAAGACTCACTGGTCTATAATTTCCTGGGCTATCTCTACACCCTTTCTTGAATAAAGGAACAACATCCGCAACCCTCCAATCCTCTGGAACCTCTCCCATCCCCCTTGATGATGCAACAATCATTGCCAGAGGATCAGCAATCTCCTCCCTCGCCTCCTACAGTAGCCTGGGGTACATTTCATCCGGTTCTGGTGACTTACTCAAATTGACGCTTTCCAAAAGCTCCAGCATATCATCTTTCTTAATGTCTATATGTTCAAGCTTTTCAGTCCACTGTAAGTCATCCCTACAGTCGCCAAGATCTTTTTCCATAGTGAATAGTGAAGTAAAGTACTTATTAAATACTTCTGCTATCTCCTCCAGTTCCATGCACACTTTTCCACTGTCACACTTGATTGGTCCTATTCTGTCACCTCTTTTGCTCTTCACATACTTGTAGAATGCCTCGGGCTTTTCCTTAATCCTGCTCACCAAGGCCTTCTCACGGCCCTTTCTGGCTCTCCTAATTTCATTCTTAAACTCCTTTCTGCTAGCCTTATAATCTTCTAGATCTCAATCATTACCTTGTTTTTTGAGCCTTTTGTAAGCTTTTCTTTTCTTCTTGACTAGATTTTCAGCAGCCTTTATACATTATAGTTCCTGTACCCTACCAGTCTTTCCCTGTCTCATTGGAACGTACCTATGCAGAACTCCACGCAAATATCCCCTGAACATTTGCCACATTTCTGCCGTACATTTCCCTGAGAACATCTGTTCCCAATTTATGCTTCCAAGTTCCTGCCTGATAGCTTCATATTTCCCCTTACCCTATTTAAATGCTTTCCTAACTTGTCTATTCCTATCCCTCTCCAATGCTATGTGGTTTAAAATCTTAAAGGATCTGATTAATACTGGGTCTATCTTCCAAAGCTTTGTTTCTTTGTATTCTTCTTAAGCTTACACTGAATAGTTTACTCTCTATTATATCAATGATAAATCACTATATAGCTTTCTTCTGTTTGGTAAAGCATATAACTTTTACATTTTATAATTTGAACTATAATGTTTTTATAATCAACTTGCACAACACACTCTGGGGCAGCCAAATCTACAGTAAACTCACACTATGCAAACAAAACAATTACATTTACACTATCAATCATTACCATGTTCAAGGCAATAAAAAAGCAAAGCCAGGCACACAACAGGTGAATCGGACTGTCTTATATCACATGCTCTTATATAAGAGCATATAAGAGCATTTATATCTTTCAGTTCAATTTTCATATGTATTATTTTACATATAACATTAATTTTTAATTGTCACTTGACTCTGACACCTATTTCTGAATTGTCCCAAAACGTAATTAATTCCTCCTTATATCATTAATTATGCATTAGTTTTAGGCTGCAAGGATGTCTATTGACCCCCAGAAATCTTTTCAACTCGAGCCTAATGATGCACAACGTTCTGGATCCCCAAAGCAAGGTCCCCTTGGATCTCATGCCTCTGTGTTATACTGTGCTCTAAATAAAGGCTTATGATAAATTTTAAAAGATGCAGTGTTGTAAAGCAAATTCTTCTCAATAAATCAAATATGTTGCTGGTCCTGGCAGACACTGCCTTTATGTTTCCCCCTGCTTCTTCCTCTAATCACCACCTATCATAAGCTTATCTCTTTTCTCTCAATAAACCTGGAGCAGCAGGTGGCTACTTGACCCCTCAAGCCTCTCCTGTCATTAAATATACCAGCATTTTGCCATCTCTTCATTCTCTTGGCAAGAAAGAGGAGCAGAGTTAGGCCATTCAGCCCATTGTCTTCTCTGTGATGTTAAGGTAGTTACATAGTGGCAGTGCAGATGCAATGGGCCAAATGGCGTAATTCTGCTCCAATATCTTATGGTCTTATTAGTCTTATATAAGAATACATATGTAAGTCTTATATAAGAGCATGTGATATAAGACAGTCCGATTCACCTACTGTGTGCCTGGCTTTGCTTTTATATTGCCTTGAACATGGTAATGATTGATAGTGTAAATGTAATTGTTTTGTTTGCATAGTGTGAGTTTACTGTAGATTTGGCTGCCCCAGAGTGTGTTGTGCAAGTTGGGTCATTAGAAGTGAAGATATATACTTTTTTTTGAAAGATCAGGGGACTGAGTGTTACAGGGGTTGGCACAGATAAGGAGCTGTGGCCTGGGGCAGAACAGCCATGAACATATTGAATGCCAGATGCGCTCGAGGGGCTGAGGGGCTTCCTGTTGTCAATGAGACTTGGGAGATGTATTCTTCTACAGATGTGGTCAGCATTCTAACTGGTTGCATTACTGTCCGTGTGGATAAGCCACTGAACAAGATCTGAAAAAGCTACAGAGCCAGCTCCCTCATGGGCACTAGCTTCCTCAGCATCCATGACACCTTCAAAAGGTGATGCCACAAAAAGGCAGCATGTGAAGAGGACGTTTACCATAGTAGAGGAGGTTATGACTGGAGGGCACAGCCGCTGAATAGAGTAACTGAGATTGGGGAGAATTTATTTAGCCACAGCTTGGTGAATCTATGGAACTCATTGCCAAATATGGCTGTAGAAGCTGAGACATTGGGTAAATTTAAATTGGAGGTTGATAAGCTCTTAATTAATCAGGGTGAAAAAAGGTTACAGGGTGAAGGCAGGAGAAGGGATTAAGAGGGGTAATGAATCAGCCATGATGGAATAGTAGGGCAGGCTCAATAGGCTGAATAGCCTAATCCTGTTGCTATGATTTATGAGCTTATGGAGTGTGGTTATGAGTTTATGAGTGTGCAGTCTGGTGCTCTGACAGCAGAGCAATCCCTCTGCCTTTCTGTAGCCTTGACAGGGGTAGTTTGCTCCACTGGTTATTATAATGAATGTTGACGCAGATAAGTCTGTCAGTGTGATTCAATCAGAAATGAGACAGCACGAAAAACAAACAAGTACATGAAGAGACAGAATGAGGGGGCAGGGAAGAGAGAAGGAAAGAAATGTTGACAGACATGAGAAACAACATCCTGTATATCCAAAGATGTATTTGGTAGTTGATTGACAAGATAGCACATTGACTATTTACACTGAAATTCTTGGTGTAAGCTAAATGTCTGTGAAGTTGCTACGCTTTTTTTTCAAGCAGGTGCACAACTCAATTTTGCTTCATAATATGGGAATCTAAAGGCATGCATTCCTGCAAAGATAACTAACTACATGTCTTGTGCCGAAAGGTACTCAGTAATTATTACAAAAAAAACCTGCCATTTATTTTTGTTTCAGCAATTCAAAATTTTGAATACCTTCCAGAATCATTTTTTCACTACAGAGACAATGAGCCATTTAAACAAGGGAGTTGACACCTGTGTTAAAATAATGAATCACACAATGTCATATCAACATTTTAATTAAACACTCAATATTGGTATCTGCATTAACCATAATATTTAAGCTAAATAGCAGGCAGTGAGAAGGTGCTTTCTAATGAAAGGGTTTCATTTGAAATAAATTGGCTTGTAGCTGAAGAATCCGGATGAAGGAACTGTCAGAACACTTTGACATTATTGAAGAGATACACATATTAATGAATACAAACCATTTTTCACTCATTACTTTGGGACTCTGGATAGTGCCAGTAAGACCAGCATTGATTGCTGGCACTATTGTCCTTAAGAAAGTGGGAGAGAGTCGCCAGTTTGAACTGCTGCACCTTCTGGTGAAGGTGCTCTCACAGTATGGTTGGGAAGGAAGCTCTTGGCTTTAGATTCATTGTTGAAGGATTGGTGATGTATTTCCAAGTCAGGATGGTAGGTGGGTTGGTGGAAAACTGCAGGTCATGGTGTTTGAGAGATGCAGCACCAACATAGAAAAGTAACTGTAGTGCATTTTGTCAAACGTTATCTGTGGGAATTAACGTTTAGCATTGTTGGTGGTGTGCTAATCCAAAAGGTATTGTCCTCGATGCTGCTCTCACTCAGGGAAGTAGAGAGTATTCATTGTACTTATGTTTGGTCTTGTATGTAAAGAGACAAATAAAAATTAGCTTTATTTGTCATATGTACATCAAAATGTATAAAAAAATGCGTTGTTTACATCAATCACCAACATAGTCCGAGATGTGCTGGGGTCAGCTGACAAGTATCGCCATGTTTCCTGTGCCAACATCGCATACCCACAATTTAGCAATCCTAACCCACAATTTGAACCCCACCACTGTTTCCAGCATTTTTTGTTTTGGATTTCTCACATCTGTGGTGTTTTAGTTCACAATCCAAGAAACATCGGAGGGGAGGATAAAGGTTAGTGTTTCCATCCAGAATTTGAACTCACTGCAGAAAGCAGCAGACGCTGGCCCACTCATCACAGCTAAGGCACACTTGGCGTGCCATAATCTTCAGGTTATGGAACAAAAGTTGGCACATGGAATAAGACCGGAGTCCACTTGAACCTGGCTCATGACACATCCAAAAATGAGTTAGTCTGAATGTTATGATGAACTAGAAGCACACATCATATACAAAAGCAGAAGATTAAAGTAGAAGATTTATTTTATTTATCACACGTACATCAAAACATACAGTGCATTGTGTTGTTTGTATCAATGCCCAACGTGGTTCGAGATGTGCTGGCGGCAGCCCACATGTGTCACCACGTTCCCCGTGCCAGCATAGCATGCCCACAACTTACAAACATGAATCTGTACTTCTTTGGAATGTGGGAGAAAACCAGAGCCCCCAGAGGAAACCCACATAGTCACCGGGAGAATGTCCAAACTCAGTACAATCAATGGTGGGAATTGAACCCAGACTACATGATCACAGGGAAAACATACAAACTCCTTATAAGTCACAGTGGGAATTGAACCCTGACTGCTGGAACTGTAAAGCATTATGCTAACCGTTATGCTACAGTCCCGACCTCTAAGACTGAATCATACATATGGGTATCACATAGGAATGCAAATAAGATTAGGAATATTAAAAAATGAAGAATATTAGACTACGTCCACACTACGCCGGATAAATCCGTAACCAAAGCTTTTCCTCTTCATTTTTACCTTCTGTCCACACTAAAACGGCGTTTTCGTCCCCCAAAGCCGGAGCTTTTCAGAAACGCTTTCCAGGGTGGGTATTTTTGAAAACGCTGCTCAGGCAGATCAGTGTGGACGGGGTAACCGGAGACTTCTGAAAACACTATCAGACGGCAGCGCGCCATTTCATTGTTTTCTTGAACACAACCTAACAATTTCAAAACAGACAACAATGAGACTGTAGCCAGAAGTGTTAGAAATGTACTCACCAAATACTTTGACCCATAACTTACTGAATAAATAAGTGTACTGTACTCACTTTACCCTATTTTCCGTCCTTGCTCGTTGAAGGTGGTTTACCTATTTATGCAAGTACTTCTCTGACAATAGATGTGTAACAGCCTACTGTAACATTGTATGGAAATACAAGATAACACTGATGCAGACATGTTTTACACATTTAACAAGGTGCTTTATTAATGCAACAGAATTAGTTAGTTTTTCAATGTTCATCTTCAGTCAGGTCATACTGTCTGTGAACTCCCTGTCCAGTACGCTCCAGTATTTGTTTTTTTTACTTTTAAATCTTCCTGCGCAAGAGCCAACAGCTGCCCATCGTTTAAGTTTTTTCTAGTCTGTAACTGAACAAACACAGTTTGTTTAACTGTCTTTCACAGCGAGATTCAACACCAAACATGTCGCTTGTTTTCGGTAGATGTGTCCTGCGCATGCGCAGTAGGAGGAGATTCAACAAGATCTCTGTTTCAATGTGGACGGAGATATTTTTTAAAACGCATAGTGTGGACGCCTATTGTTTTTATGCGAAATCAGCGTTTTCAAAATTATCCGGTCTAGTGTGGATGTAGCCTTAGTAAATGGACGTCAGGGAAGTAATGTCATGCCAAATTACCACTTGCTTTGGCAGCAAAGAGAACACAGAAAAGGGGGGTTACATCTATACAGGAGAAAACAAATAAAATGCAGCAAGAAAGGTTCACCCTTCCCATCTGTCAACCAGTGACAGTGTGCCTGGCTCTATCATTACTCTCTCCCAGATCAATTAGGGCTGAGGCAATGCTGGTTCTAAACACAACAGATGCTGCAAATCTTGAGCAACACACACAAAATGCTAGAGGAACTCAGCAGGTCAGAAAGCATTAATGGAAATGAACAAACAGTCGATGTTTTGGGCTGAGACCCTTCCTCAGGACTGGAAAGGAAGGGGGAGGAGGCCAGCATAAGGTGGGGGAAAGCGGAGAAGTACAAGCAGGCAAGTATTAGATGAGACCTGGTGATGGGGGAATATGCAGGTAGATTGGGAAAATCTGGTTGGTGCTGGATTACAGGAGGAGGAATTTTTAGAGTGCCTACGAGATTGCTTTTAAGAGCAACTTGTGGTTGAGCCCAGTAGAGGATCAGCTGTTCTGGATTTGGTGTTGTGCAATGAACCAGAATTGATTAGAAAGCTTAAGGTAAAAGAACCCTGAGGGGTAAGTGATCATAATATGATTGAATTCACCTTGCAATTTGAGAAGGAGAAGGCAAACTCAGATGTATCAGTATTACAGTGAAGTAAAAGTAATTAAAGATGCATGAGGAAGGAGCTGGTCAGAATTGATTGGAAAAGAACACTGGCAGGGATGATGGCGGAGCAGCAATGGATAGAATTTCTGGAAGCAATTCGGAAGGTACAGGATATATACATCCCAAAGAGGAAGAAGTATTCTAAAGGGAAGATAACACAACCGTGGCTAATAAGAGAAGTCAAAGCCAACATAAGAGCCAAAGAGAGTGTATATAATTGAGCAAATATTAGAGGGAGGTTAGACGATTAGGAAGTTTTTAAAAACCAACAAGAGGCAACTAAAAAAGTCATTAAGAACATAAAGGTGGAATACAAAAGTAAGCTAGCCAATAATATCAAAGAAGATACTAAAGGTTTCTTCAGATACATAAAGTGTAAAAGAGAGTCAAGACTGGATACTGAATCACTGGAAAATGATGCTGGAGAGGTAGTAATGGAGGACAACAAAATGATGGATAAACTTAAGTGTAAAGAGGGTTTCTTCTTTTTTGTTAACTAGCAGGAATGCTAATTTACTGATAACGAGAATGGTATTCCTTTGTAAACCAAATGGGGATTAATGTTCTTTCTTCTGAGTCTGTAAGCTTTTGTTGACGGGCTTTTGGGCAGATCGGCGCGAGGGGGTCGAGAGAGAGGACGCAATGCTCTAAGCTGGGCGAGGATCGGACCCCAAAGGGGGGTCCGAGGCCGGGAGATTCTCCGGGGGGGGGGGGAATGAAGCTAGATGTGCTTGGTTGACCACTCGGAGGGTCCTGAGCTGTTTGGAGAGTCAAGGAGTTCGGAGGGTCCTGAGCTGCGAGTCGAGGAGTTCGGAGGGGATCGAATGGTGGCCAGAAGACTTCAGTAATTGAGCTCCAATGGTTGTGCACGAAGTGGTTTGGACTTTGATAAATTTGGCGCCTTTTCTTTAATTTTCTCTTCATATATACTGTATCGTTATTAATCACTTAGTTATAGTAACCTTTATAAATTGTACTCATTTAATCGCATATGGTGTACTGTCTGTTTTTGGGCGAGGCGGGGACATCACACAGCATCCACACCAGCTGATTACCCAGTTTGGCGGGGCCGAAGGCTGCTCCCCCTAGACGAGAACGAGCTGAGCGAGCCTGAGGTGACCCAGGGAGTTACATAAGTATTTTGCATCAGTCTTCACAGTGGAAGACATTAGCAGTATGGTGGAAGCTCTAGGTGTCTGGGATCATGAAGGTGGATAATTCTCCTGGACCAGACGGTGTACACCACTGGTTACAGAAAGAGATGGCTGAAGTGACTGTAGAGATTATAGAATTACTCGATTCTGGCATGGTTCTGGAAGACTAGAAAGTTGCTAATGTCACTCCACTCTTCAAGAAGGAGAGAGGCAGAAGAAAGGAAATTCTAGGCCAATTAGTCTGACCTCAGTTGTTGGGAAGACATTGGAGTCAATTGTTAAGGATGTGGTTTTGGGTGCTTGGAGGTACATGATAAAATAGACCATTGTCAGCATGGTTTCTCAAGGGAAAATCTTGCTTGGCAAATCTGTTGGAATTCTTTGAAGAAGTGACAAGCAAGATAGACAAATGAGATTTGGTTGATGTTATGTACTTGGATTTTCAGAAGGCCTTTGACAAGGTGCCACACATGAGACTGTTTAACAACCTACAAGCCTATGGTATTACAAGTAAGGTTCTAGAATGGATAGAGGATTGGCTGATTGGCAGAAGGCAAAAAGTGGGAATAAAGAGAATCTTTTCTGGTTGGCTGTTGATGACTCCTGGCGTTCAACTAGGGTCTGTGTTGGGACCAATTCTTTTGATAGAATCATATGTCAGTGATTTGGATGATGGAATTGATGGCTTTGTTGCAAAGTTTGGAGACAGGATGTATTGTTGAATCTTTATAAAGCAGTGCTGAGGCCTCACTTGGAGGTTTGAGCAGGTTTGGACCCCTTATCGTCGATAGGATATGCTGAAACTGGAGAGGGTTCAAAGGAGGTTCACAAAAATGATTCTAGGATTGAACAGCTTGTCATATGAAGAGCGTCTGATGGTTTTAGGGCTGTATTCATTAGAATTCAGAGGAAAGAGGGATGACCTGGTTGAAATCAATCAAATGGTGAAAGGCCTTGATAGAGTGGATGTGGAGAGGATGTTTCCTATGACGGGAGAGTTAAAGACCAGAGGACACAGACTCAGATTATGGGGATGTCCTTTTAGAAGGGAGATGAGGAGGAATTTCTCTGAGAATACAGATGCATAATTCCCTAAAAGTGGTGTCACAGGTAGATAGGGTCATAAAGAGAGCTTTTGGTACATTGGCCCTTATAAATCAAAGTATTGAGTATAAGAGTTGGAATGTTATGATGAGGTTGTATAAGTGTATTGGTGAGGACAAATTTGGAGTATTATGAGCAGTTTTGGTCACCTAATTACAGGAAGGATATTAATAAGGTTGAAAGAGTGTAGAGAAGGTTTACAAGGATGTTGCCAGGACTTGAGAAACTGAGTTACAGAGAAAGGTTGAATAGGTTAGGACTTTATTCCCTGGAGCATAGAAGAATGAGGGGAAATTTGATAGAGGTATATAAAATTATGATGGGTATAGATAGAGTGAATACAAGTAGGCTTTTTCCACTGAGGCTAGGGGAGAAAAATACCAGAGGACATAGGTTAAGGGTTAAGGGGGAAAAGATTAAAGGGAAACATTAGGCAGGGCTTCTTCACACAGAGAATGGTGGGAGTGTGGAATGAGCTGCCAGATGAAGTGATAAATGCGGGCTCACTTTTGACATTTAAGAAAAACTTGGACAGGTATATGGATGAGAGGGGTTTGGAGGGATATGGGCCAGGTTGAGGTCAGTGGGACTAGGCAGAAAAATGGTTCAGCACAGCCAAGAAGGGCCAAAAGGCCTGCTTCTGTGCTGTAATGTTCTATGGTTCTTGATTGGTCAGGCCATGAAGGGATATGTGTTGAAGGCAGGAGATTGGAGCTGAGAAGAAAATTGGATAAACCATGATGAAATGGTGGAGCAGACTTGATGGGCCAAATGGCTTAATTCTGCTCCTGTATCTTATGATCTTATGGTTTTATGGGAGTAGGTGGGTAGGAGAGAGGAGATGAAGTAAAAGGCACAGGCGAGTTCCCAGTAAGGATACTTGGCTGTGGTAGTGTGTCTGGGTGAGTACTTGGTCAAAGAGTCAGAGGGCAGTGGAAATCAAAGAGAGGGAACAGTGAGAAAGGGTCTCACTGAATTCCCATCAAAGAGTAGATTGAACTTGTTCAGTGCAGAAGAATACTGGTTTTCTGGATGACCCAATTTTTTATTTCTCTCATTCACACACACATCTGTTTATTACACATATCCTGTATAATATACATGCTTGCTCACTACTGTGTAGCAAACGTGCCTTATATGGTCGACACAGCCCTGTGTAAAGTTTGTGGCTGATATCAGAATCAGGTTTATTACCACTGACAGATATTGTAAAATTGGCTGTTTGTGACAGCAGGGCAGTGCAATGTATAAATATATTATGATAAATTGCAATAAGATATGTACAATATTGTGGCAAGCATTCAGTCCACGATGACAGATGAGAGAAACTCATTTAGCTCAACTGCTGGTTTTATCGCAACAAGCACAAAAACAGACCAGGCACTATAACCCAGGGAGAGAACCCAGTCAGTCACATACAGACAGGGGAGGTGATTATTACACACCCCAGTTACAGTCAAGGTGATCCACAAACACACATGCAAGTAACTGTATGTAACGCCCTGGTTAAGGTTTCACTGCTAATAGTGTAGGGTATTTCATTTAATGGCAGTGTGCTTTGCAGATAGTGTTTGAGTTACCATTAAAGATAAGGGGTTTGTGATGAGCAGCTGAGGAATGTCAGGTCAGCCAGCTAGGGTGGTGAAATTGAGAGAAGATTCTAGAGAATGCAGGATGGAGAGATTTTGTGATGGAGACTGGAGTTGGTCACGGGCACTGGGTGAAGACGGGAGGGAAGATGTCTGAGGATGCCATCTTGTTGCAGAAGGTTCAAGGAGAGAGGGTAAATGCTCCCATTGTTCCAGATGGATCTCGAGTGACATTTGGAAGATGCTGCGTGCTGTCATGCAGACCATGGGTCCATCGTGCGAATTGAATTGAATTGACTTTATTACTTACATCCTTCACATTCATGAGGAGTAAAGATCTTTACATTTCGTCTCCATCTAAATGTGCAATTTATAGTAATTTATAATAAATAGTACATACAACAGGACAGTCAATATAACACAGAAATACAATTGTACCAGCATGAATTAATCAGTCTGATGGCCTGGTGGAAGAAGCTGTCTCGGAGCCTGTTGATCCTGGCTTTTATGCTGCGGTACTGTTTCCCAGGTAGTAGCAGCTGGAATAGATTGCAGTTGGGGTGACTTGGGCCCCCAATGATCCTTCAGGCCCTTTTTACACACCCGTCCTTGTAAATGTCTTGAATCATGGTAAGTTCACATCTACAGATGCACTGGGCTGTCCGCACCACTCTTTGCAGAGTTCTGCAATTAAGAGAAATACAGTTCCCATACCAGGAAATGATACAGCCAGTCAGGATGCTGTCAGTTGTGTCCCTGTAGAAAGCTCTTTGGATATGGGGGGCCGTACAAAACTTCTTCAACTGGCTGAGGTGAAAGAGATGCTGTTGTGCCTTTTTCATCACACATCCGGTATGTACAGGACATGTGAGGTCCTCAGTGATGTTTATGCGAAGGATCTTAAAATTGTTCACCCTCTCAACCCTAGATCCATTGATGTTAATAGGGGTTAAAGACAAGTTTAAAATGAGCTTGTCAGGAACAGGGACAGGAATGGACCCAAATGCAGGACACAGGACACTGAAGTACTAGGGGTAGGACAGGATAGGGATGCCATGGCATTTAAGGGGAAATGCAGGCAGGGCTGGATCCCGGAGGTCAAGCAGGCAGGAGGATTCCCCCTGGGACGGGTGCATAATTCCTGGGCAGGGCCACCTCCCAGGCAGGAACACGAAGGCCCGGTCACGACACGGATCACCTGGGCAGGTGTGGGCACAACCCGTAGGGAACAATGGGTGGAAAGGGTCGGAGTCCTCAGGGCAGGCCGCATGGATCCCAGGCAGGGCCACCTCCCAGGCAGAAACACGGAGGCCTGGGCAAGGTGCAGACACCTGGGCAGGTGCAGGGCACAACCCATCAGAGGTGAGGGAATGGAGTCCCTCCGCCAGGCAACAGCGGGCTTCCCCAACGGAGGCAAGGAACAGGAAGGGGCAGAACCACCCGAGGAGTAACAGCAATGGGCTGGCTTACCCGATGGAGGCAAGGGACAGGAAGGGGCAGAATCACCCAAGAGGTAACGGTCACAGCCTGGCTTACCCGACAGATACAAGGGAACCGAAGGGAGCTGGGTCCAGGGTGAGCAGGAGGACAACCGGTAAATAGGGAGAAGCAAGCAGACAGTGACTCAGCACAGGCAAGGTGAATACGGCAGAACAGCAGGACCAGCGCACCTGAGAGAAGCAGGAAAACAAGCCGAACCGGGCAGAACAGGTATAGAGCGGGTTACAGAGCAGAATGCAGAGCCAGTAGCAGAGCAGGATTCAGAGCAAACAAACCAGGTACTGAACCAGATAAACCAGCTTAGGAGCAAAACAACCACCCCAACTAGGCTCAGTCCCCGAGCCCCTTATAAACACCTGCCCCCCAATAGGCGACAGGTGTACCTTCTTAAGCCAAGATGATCCAATGGCTCCGGGTGACAGGAGGGCTGGCTGCAAGGCCCGGAATCCACGGACCGGAGCAAGACCCGGAAGGCGGGCTCCGGACCAGACCTCAGCAGAGCTCAACTTATGTGCACGTTTAGACTGGGTTAACTGGAATGGGCCTTTTTTTCTTTTTTGTACTAACTGTTTAATAAACTTGACGTTTGTAAATATACTTCCTTTATAATTGTATGCAGTGTATGATCTATTTTTTTTACATGGGGTGAGTATTTGCACAGATTGGGGTTTGGGTGGTCGGAACATCCCAACTTTCTGATTTTGGTGGAACCCAGGTCATATCAATTCTAGCCACATGGAGTTTGAGAAAGGTGGGTTTCTCACCACTGAGTCCAGTGGCTGTTAGAGAGGGGCTAGGTACTCATGTTTCTGTTGACCCCATGCCGGTAAAAAGAGGTTTTGTGGCGACCCACTTTCTGCGCAGGCAAACTGGCTCACAAATAGCCAGCACGTGGGGAGAGACTTTGCTAATGCGTCATTTCCGCCCGGAGAGGGCGGGCACTAGGGATTTAAATACCAGCACCAGGAAGTTTGAATAAACTAGTCTCGAAAAGACTTATCAACTGTGTGTAGCACATCGCTACATTGGTGACCCCGACGGTCCAAATGGGATTTGGACCAAAGATTTGGACTCTTCATCTGTTCACGCAGTTTCGCCACAACTGCCGACTTTCTGGACGCTGCGACCACGTGTGTGGTTTAGCCAAGCAGAAGCCCAGTTCCAGATTTGGCAGATATCCTCGGATTCCACGCGTTACTACCATGTGGTGAGCGCCCTTGACCAGGAGACGGCCGCCCAGGTTGCGGATTTCATACAGTCGCCCCTGGAAGAACGCAAATATGAAGCATTCAAGGCGCTGCTCATTGGGACCTTTGGCCTCTCACGGTGTGAGCAGGGTGCCCACCTGCTTCACCTGGGCGATTTGAGAGACAGACTGCCATCAGCATTGATGAACGAGATGCTGTCCCTGGCTGACAGACACAAGCCCTGCCTCATGTTCGAGCAAGCATTCCTAGAGCAACTGGCGGAGGACATACATCTGCTGCTGGCTGACGCAGATTTCAGTGACCCCCCGGAAGGTGGCGGCCCGGGCAGACGTGCTGTGGAAGGCCAAGAGGGAGAGCTCACCGTCAGTCCGTCAGTCAGATTACCAGGCCACACGCCCAACAGCAGACCAGACCAGACCCGGCAGGGGTGCGCACACAACACAGAGGCAAGAGTGAGGAGGCCAGTGGACAGTGGTGCTTCTACCAGCAGCGGTGGGGCACAAAAGCCCGCCATTGTCGCCCGCCCTACCAGGGCCAGGGCCACTGCCGCTAATGACTATGGCGGCTGGCCACCAGGACAGCCTCTTGTACATCTGGGACAAACAGTCGGGATGCCACTTCTTGGTCGACAAATAGCGGAGATCAGCGTCTTGCCCCCGACGGGGCACGACACCCACAACAGGAAGCCAGGACCCACCCTGAGGGCTGCAAACGGAAGCACGATACGGACCTACGGCACCCGCACAGTGTAGCTGCAGTTTGGTGCCAGCCGGTTCACGTGGGACTTCACACTGGCCGCGGTGGCCCAACCACTCCAGGGGGCAGACGTCTTGTGAGCTCACAGCCTGCTGGTCAACTTGCCGAGACTTTCCAGACGTTTTCCCTGGGTGAAGCCAAGTTGCCGGCCCCACAACTGGACTCCATCACGCTGTCGGACAACGAATTCACCAGACTCATGGCGGGCTTCCCATCGATTCTGACACCACAGTTCATGGCAGCCATGCCCAGACACAGGGTACAGCACCACATTCCGACCCAGGGACCACCCGTCCATGCCCGCGCATGAAGGCTCCCCCCAGAAAAGCTCCGCCTGGCGAAGGAGGAATTCAAGCGGATGGAGGAATTGGGGATCGTACGGAGGTCCAACAGCCCATGGGCCTCCCCCCTGCACATGGTGCCCAAAGCAACAGGGGGCTGGAGACCATGCGGCAACTACCGCAGGCTGAACGAGGCTACGACACTGGACTGCTACCCTGTGCCGCACATTCAGGATTTTGCAGCAAACCTGCACGGCGCACGAATCTTCTCCAAGGTGGACCTCATCCGGGGATACCATCAAATCCCGATGCATCCAGACGACGTCCCCAAAACGGCTCTCATCACCCCGTTTGGCCTTTTCGAGTTCCTCCGCATGCCGTTCGGCCTAAAGAATGCCGCACAGACGTTCCAGCGGTTAATGGACGTGGTGGGACGCGACCCAGACTTCGCATTCATCTATTTGGACGACATCCTCATAGCCAGCAGCAGTCATCAGGAGCATCTGTTCCACCTCCGTCAACTCTATGCCCGACTGAGTGAATACGGCCTGACAATCAACCTGGCCAAATGCCAGTTCGGGCTCGACACCATCGACTTCCTGGGCCACAGGATTACTAAAGACGGGGCAACCCCTCTGCCCGCTAAGGTAGACGCGGTCCGCCACGTCCCCGACCCAACACAATCAAAGGCCTGCAGGAATTCGTGGATATGGTAAATTTCTACCACCGTTTCCTCCCTTCAGCTGCCCAAATCATGCCTTGATGTTGGGTAAGGGCAAGGACATTACCTGGGACGAGGAGTCTGCCACCGCTTTCATTAAAATGAAAGAAGTCTCGGCAAACGCCGCGATGCTAGTGCACCCCAGAATGGACGTCCCTACTGCCCTCACAGTGGACACATCTAACACGGCAGTCGGTGGGGTGCTGGAACAACTCATCGAGGGTCGCTGGCAACCCCTGGCGTTTTTCAGCAAGGACCTACGACCACCCGATCTCAAGTACAATGCTTTCGACCGGGAGCTGTTGGCACTGTGTCTGGCAATCCGGCATTTCAGGTACTTCTTAGAAGGCAGGCCGTTCGCTGCGTTCACGGACCACAAACCGTTGACCTTCACGTTCACGAAGGAGTCCGATCCCTGGTCGGCTCACCAGCAGCGACACCTGTCCTACATCTCGGAGTACACGACGGACATCCAGCGTGTCTCGGGAAAGGACAACGTCGTGGCGGACGCACTCTTCAGACCAGCTATCCAGGCCCTGTCCCTGGGGGTGGACTGTGCAGCACTGGCAGAGGCGCAGCAGGCAGACGATGAGATGCCCAGCTACAGGACCACAGTCTCGGGTTTGCAGCTGCAGGACTTTCTCATAGGCCCAGGTGATAGGACCCTCCTGTGCAACGTGGCTACCGGCCAACCTCGCCCCATCGTCCCGGCAGCATGGAGGCAGCGAATTTTCGACTCCATACATGGTTTGGCGCACCCATCTATCAGGACAACAGACCAGCTGGACTCCAGCAAATTCGCATGGCACGGACTTTACAAGCAGGTCAGTGAATGGGCCAGAACGTGCACGCAGTGCCAAACAGCCAAGGTACAGCGGCACACTAAAGCCCCGCCGCAGCAGTTCGAACCCACCCACCGGAGGTTCGACCACATTCATGTGGATATCGTGGGCTTCCTACCAGTGGTCCAAGGAGCGCGGTACCTCCTAACGGTGGTAGACCAGTTCACGAGGTGGCCAGAGGCGGTCCCGCTCACTGACACATCTGCCGATTCCTGCGCCTGAGCACTGATCGCAACCTAGGTAGCACGTTTCGGGGTACCGACCCACATTACCTCCGACAGAGGCGCCCAATTCACCTCCAGCCTGTTGGGAACGCAGCTACACCACACTACTGCCTACCACCCACAGTCAAACGGACTGGTGGAATGCTTCCACTATCACTTGAAGTCGGTTCTCATGGCCCGCCTGAGAGGACCTAACTGGGTGGACGAGCTTCCCTGGGTCCTGCTTGGAATTCGTACAGCGCCCAACGAGGATCTGCACGCTTCGTCGGCCAAGTTGGTGTACGGTGCGCCCCTGGCCAACCCAGGAGAGTTCATACCAGCCCCAAGGGGGCAAGAGGCAGAACCTGCAGCAGTCCTGGACAGGCTACGCGAAAGGCTTGGCAACCTGGCCCCCGTAGCGACTTCACAGCACAGACAGACCCCGACCTATGTACCCAAAGACCTGCAAAACTGTAAGTTTGTGTTCGTACGAAGGGGCAGACACCAGGCGCCGCATGAGGGGCCATTCAGGGTGATCAACAACAATGGGTCCAGGTACGTTCTGGACATTGGGGGGAAAGAGGAGGTTTTCACGGTGGAGCGACTCAAACCAGCCCACGTGGACTTGGCGCAGCCGGTCGAGGTTCAGGCACCGCGGCGCAGAGGCAGACCTCCCAAACAGAGTCCAACCCAGACTGAGGACATTGGGGGGTGTATCGCCGGTTCTGGGGGGGGGGGGGGGGGTTATGTGGCAGTTTCTGCGCAGGCAAACCGGCTCACAAATAGCCAGTGTGCAGGGAGAGACTTTGGTCATGTACCTCTGATGTCATTTCCACCCGGAGAGGGCGGGTGCTGGGGATTTAAATACCAGCACCAGGAAGTTTGAATAAACTAGTCTCGAAACGACTTACCGACTGTGTGTCGTTATTTCAGCGCTGTGTGTAGCACGTCGCTACAGTTTCATGTATAACCCAAGCTAAAATGTAACAGCAAATTAACTGGATCATCCCACCATAATCCCACAAAAGCATTTTAACCAGAACAATAGATCATGAGTTCATTGTTTCTTTAGATCTCCTATTGCAGATGCATTTCCTGAAACACTGAGTCTGTGTTTTCAGGCTCCTGTAACCCCACCCTGATGTTAGCCATGAGAAGAAAGCATATCCTGGGTGGTGAGAGATGTTGCCTTTGTGGGACATTGCCTTTTGAAGATGTCCTCAATGTTGGGGAGGCTGGTGCTCATGATGGAGCTGGCTGAGTTTGTATCTTTCTGCTGCTTTTTCCACTAATATTTTTTTTCAATTCACAGCAAGTAGGCAGCGGAGTAAGTCACCATTTTTCAGGGAAAAAAATTCAGATTTTTTTTAACTACTTGGGGTAAAAGAGGCATGACTGCGCAGACGTGTGACCTCAGAGCGCAGAAGGATTAAAAAGAACACCGCCATACCCAGCGGGCAGTGTCGGAGAGGGTAGCGGATTGAGAGGGTGCAGAGTGATAGGGCTTAGGCAGAAACAGGAAGAGGCTTCCTGCGACTGTTGATTCTTTTAGTAAAGGGGTTACAGGTTTATTTATTTAGTAATAACTGTTGCATTAGGGGTATGCATCTGGGATTAGTGTTGTGTTTGGAGTGCCAGATGTGAGGACCCTGGGAGACTCCCAGCCTCCCCGAGGATTACATCTGCACCAGGTGCATTGAGATGAGGCTCCTTAAGGACTGAGTTCAGGATCTGGAGCTGCAATTTGATGAACTTCAGCTAATTAGGGAAAGTGATTGATAATACCTATAGAGAGATAGTGGACAGTAGCTCTGTGACAGTACCCCTCAGAAATCAATATATTGTTTAAGATACTATTGGAGACGTTGACCTGACAGAGGAAGACCACAACGAACGGTACTCTGGCACTCTGCACAGTGCTGTGATCAAGAGAGCAAGGAGAAATGCCGTCGTTATAGGAGATTCCATAGTGAGGGGAACAGACAAGAGATTCTGCGAGCCAGACAAGGATATCCGGATGGGGTGTTGCATCCCTGGTGCCAGGGTACAGGATGTCTCAGATCAGGTCCAGAGTATTCTGAGGAGAGAGGGCGAGCAGCCAGAATTCTTGGTACATGTTAGTACCAATGATATAGACAGAGAAAGAGAGGAGGTCTTGAAGGAAGATTACTGGGAGCTAGGAAGAAAATTGAAAAACCAGACCTCCAGTGTAATAATCTCAGGATTGCAGCCTGAGCCGCATGCTAATGAAGGTAAGAATAGCAGAATTAAGCAGATGAATGTGTGGCTAAGTAATTGGTGCGGGGGGCAGGGCTTCAAATTTCTGGATCATTGGGATCTATTTTGGGGGAGGTATGACTTGTACAAAAACAATGGGTTACACCTGAACTCAAAGGATACTAATATCCTGGCAGGATTATTTAATATAGCTGTTAGGGAGGGTTTAAACTAAGTTGGCGGGGGAAGGAAACCAGGATGTTAGGGTCAAGGAAGAAGAAAATAGAAGTAAGTCAAAGATACTGTGCAGCAAAGATGGCAAGAAGGACAGGTAGGTGAATAGACAGGATAATTTGCTGTGCGATAGAAATATAGCAAAATCGGTAACAGATACTGATCTAAATGTACAGTATTTAAATGCACGCAGGATTAGAAATAAAGTGGATGCCCTCGTTGTACAGCTACAGGTTAAATATATATGACATTGTGGCCATCACTGAGTCATGGCTAAATGATGGATATGATTGAGAGCTGAATGTCCAGGGATACACAGTGTATAGGAAAGATAGGAAGGTAGGTAAAGGGGGTGGCGTGGCCCTGATGGTAAGCAACAATATCAAATCACTAGAAAGAAGGGACATAGGACCGGTAGAGGTAGAATCCCTATGGGTCAAGTTAAGAAATGGCAAGGGTAAAAAGACACTAATAGCAGTTATATACAGGCCTCAAAATAGCAGCCAGGAGATGGACTACAAGTTACAGCTGGAAATAGAAAAAGCGTGTTAGAGGGAAAATATCAAGATAGTGTAATTATTGGGGATTTTAATATGAAAGTGTATTGGGAAAGTCAGGAAGGTACTGGATCTCAGGAGAAGGAGTTTGTAGAATGCCTACGGGATGGCTTTTAGGAGCAGCTTGTCCATAAGCCCACCAGGGGATCAGCTGTTTTGGATTGGGCGCTGTGTAATGAACCTGAGGCGATTAGGGAGCTAGAGGTAATGGAACCCATTGGAAGTAGTGATCATAATATGATTTTCAGTTTCAAATCTGAAAAGGAGAAGCTGGTATCAGGTGTATTGATATTTCAGTGGAACAAAGGGAATTACAGTGGTATGAGAGAGGAACTGGCCCAAGTTGATTGGAAAAGTAAGCTAGATGGAGGGATGGTAGAGCAGGATTGGATGACATTCCTACAAGAAATAAGGAAAGTGCAGAAAAAATATATTCCAAGAAAAAAGAAAATCATGAATGGAAAAATGGCACAAATGTGGCTAACGAGAGAGGTTAAGGCTAAAATAAAAGCAAAAGAGACAGCGTACAAGGAAGCAAAAATTAATGGGAAAACTGAGGACTGGACGACCTTTTAAAAACTTACAGAAGGAAACTAAGAAAGTCATTAGGAAAGAAAAGAAGAAATTTGAAAGGAAGTTGGCAATTAACATAAAAAAAGAATACTTAGAGTTTTTTTAAATATATGAAGAGTAAAAGAGTGACACAGGTAGATATAGGACCGATTGAAAATTATGCTGGAGAAATTATAATGGGTAACAAAGAGATGGCAGAGGAACTAAATGAGTATGTTGCATCAGTTTTCATAGTGGAAGACATTAGCAACATACCTGATAGCCAGTGGTCTCATGGAGTAGAATTAGGTACAGTGAAGATTATGAGTGAGTAAGTGCTTGGGAAGCTAAATGGACTAAGGATAGATAAGTCTCCCAGACCCGATGAGGTGCACCCATGGGTTTTGAAGGAGGTGGCTTTGGAGATTGTGGAGGAATTGGAAATGATCTTCCAGGAGTCAATAGACTCTGGCATGGTTCTGGAGGACTGGAAGGTCGCAAATGTAGTTCCACTGTTTAAGAAAGGGGGGAGGCAGCAAAAAGAAAATTACAGACCTATTAGTCTGACGTCAGTAGTTGGAAAGCTATTGGAGTTGATCCTCAAGGACAAGGTTACGAAATACCTCGAGATGCATGACAAGATAGGTCCAAGCCAGCATGGTTTCATGAAGGGAAGATCCTGCCTCACCAACCTATTGGAATTTTTTGAGGTAATCTCATATAAGATTGACAAGGGAGAGACTGTGGATGTTGTGTATTTGGGTTTTCAAAAGGCCTTCGATTAGGTGCCACACAAGAGGCTGCTTAATAAGATGAGAGCCCATGGAATTACAGGAAAGATATTGGAATGGGTGGAGCATTGGCTGATAGGTAGAAGCGAAAGGTGGGAATAAAGGATCCTATTCTGGTTAGTTGCTGGTTACTAGTGGTGTTCAGCAGGGGTCGGTGTTGGGGCCGCTTCTTTTTACATTGTGCATCGATAATTTAGATTATGGATTAAATGGTTTTGTGGCTAAGTTTGCGGATGACACCAAGATAGGTGGAGGAGCAGGAAGTGTTGAAGAAACGGAAAGGTTGCAGAGAGACTTGGTCAGTTTAGGAGAGTGGGCAAAGAAATGGCAGATGAAATACAATGTTGAGAAATGTACGGTCATACATTTTGGAAGAAGAAATAATCGGGCAGATTATTATTTAGATGGGGAGAAAATTCAAAAATCGGAAGTGCAAAGAGACTTGGGGGTCCTCGTGGACCCTAAAGGTTAACCACCAGGTTGGATCGGCAGTAAGGAAAGCAAATGCTATGTTGGCATTTATTTCAAGAGGAATAGTGTATAAGAGTAAGGAGGTGTTGATGAGGCTCTATGGGGCACTGGTGAGACCTCATTTGGAATACTGTGTGCAGTTTTAGCCCCCCTATGTATTATGAAGGTATGTACTGATGTTGGAGAGAGTTCAGAAAAGATTTACAAGGATGATTCCTGGAATACAGCGACTAACGTATGAGGAATGTTTGTCAGTCCTTGGACTGTATTCAGTAGAGTATAGAAGAATGAGAGGGGATCTCATAGAAACATTTTGAATATTGAAAGGGTTGGACAGAGTAGATGTGGAAAGGCTGTTTCCCTTGGTGGGTGAGTCCAGGACAAAAGGTCACAGTCTTAGAATTAGAGGGTACCCATTTAAAACAGAGATGAGGAGAATTTTTTTAGCCAGAGCGTCATGGATCTATGGAATTCGTTGCCACATACAGTTGTGGAGGCCCAATCACTGAGGGTGTTTAAGGAGGAGATTGATAGGTATCTAATTAGTCAGGGTATCAAGGGATATGGGGAAAAAGGCAGAAATTCGAACTAGATGGGAGAATAGTTTAGCTCGTGGTGGAGTGGCGGAGCAGACTCAATGGGCCAATCGGCCTACTTCTGCTCCTTTGTCTTGTGATCTTGTGAAGTGATTTGGATGATTGAGCCAGAGATTTTGGGTTCAAATCCCAAAGCAAAATGGGGATTGTAAATTAAGTCTGTTTTAAAGGTCAAATAGGTAAGAAGCTATCAGATGTGCAAGTTTCCTCAGATGTACCGTGGAGAGCATTCTAACTGGCTGCATCACCTTCTGGTATGGAGGAGCTATTACACAGGATCACAAAAAGCTGCATAAAATTGTGAAATCTGTTAGCTCCATCATGGGCACTAGCCTCCCCAGCATCCCAGACATCTTCAATGAGCGATACCTCAAAAAGGTGGCATCCATCATTAAGGACCCCCATCACCCAGGACATGCCCACTTCTCAGTGTTACCATCAAGGAGGAAGTACAGGAGACTAAAGGCACACACTCAATGATTCAGAAACAGCTTCTTCCCCTCTGCCATCAGATTTCAGAATGGGCATTGAACATGAACACTATCTCTCTACTTTTTTTTCTCTTTTTGCACCACTTATTTAATTTAACATTTTAATATTTGTACATTTTAAAAAAAATAATATATATATATATATATATATATATATATTTACAGTTTTTAAAGTTATGTATTGCAATGTACTGCTGCCGTATAACAGCAAATGCCATGGCATATGTTGGTGATATTTAACCTGATTCTGATTCTGATGTACTCATGAGAAACCTACTTCTTGTACCTGTACCTGATCTGATCTACCAGATCCCAGCAATAGTCTGAAATGAATGGGAAGGCCACACAACCTGAGAAAATGGTTTCAAATGCCAAATGCATGAATCAATTATTGAGCAAAGTTCCACTGAGCGATGATCCAGAGAGCAACCTTGGTGCTCCTCAGAGTGCTGCTGTGGAGGAAATTCAATGTCACACAGTGACCAAGCCACGGTGAAAGAAGTCAAGCTGATGTGTGAGCCTGCAGGGGATTTCTCTTGGGTACTGACTACCAATTCTAATAGATATTCACTCTTGGGTTTTTTTTTTGCTAACCTTGCTTTCTAAACACAGCATGTTGTGGTGTGTGATTAAACTAACAGTTTGCTTAACTTTTGGTCATAAATCGAAGTCAAGTCCTCAGTTCTTAAAATATGAATTGAAAGCACTCTTTCTACAACAGCTTTGCAACCTGCCTTACTGCCTTATCATCCAGTAGCACTTGCATCCACAGTGATGAAGTGCTTTGAGAGGTTGTTGATGAAAGGTAGTGACTACTGCCTGAGAAGTGACTTGGATCTGCTCCAACTTGCCTACCAGCACAACTGGTCCACAACAGATGCCATTTCATTGGCTCTTCACTCAACCCTGGAGCATTCAGACAGCAATATAGATGCATCAAGATGCTCTTTATCAATACAGCTTGGCAAACCCTCAAAACAAATCAATAAGCTTCAAGACTTTGGCATCAATATCTCCTTGTGCAATTGGATCCTTAATTTCCTCACTAATAGATCCAGTCAATTAGGATTGGTAACAACATCTCCTTCACAATCTCCATCAGCACAGGTGTATCACAAGGCTGTGTGCTTAATCCAGTGCCCACCACTTTACAGAAATGACTATATGGCTAAGCACAGCTCCAATGCCATATTTATGTTTGCTGATGACACCACTGTCGTAGGCTGAAACAAAGGTGGTGTCAAGTCAGCATGTAGGAGATAGATTGAAAATCTGGTTGAATGGTGCCACAACAACAACCTCTCTCTCAATGTCAGCAAGACCATGGAGCTAATTATTTACTTCAGGATGGAGAAACCAGGGATCCGTGAGTTAGTCCTCATCAGGTTATGAGAAGTGGAGAGGGTCAGAAACTTTAAATTCCTTGGTGTTATCATTTCAGAGGACCTGTTCTGGGCCTAACACGTAAGTGTAATTATGAAGAAATCAAGGCAATGCCTCTTCTTCCTTAGGAGTTTGCAAAATTTCAGCATGACATCTAAAACTTTGTCAAACTACTAAAATGTGTGCTGAAGAGTATATTGACTGGCAACATCACAGCCTGATGTGGAAACATCAATGCTCTTGAATGGAAAGTCATACAAAAAGTAGTGGATATGGCCCAGATCATTAGAGGTAAAGGCCTCCCCACCATTTAGTACATCTACATGAAGTGTAGTCACATGAAAGCAGCATCTATCATGAGGGACCCACACCACCCAGATCATGCTCTCTTCTCGCTGCTACCATCAGGAAGAAGGTACAGGAGCTTCAGGACCCACATCACCAGGTTCAGGAACAGTTATTTTCCCTCAGACATCAGGCTTTTAAATGGAGGGGATTATTTCACTCAGCTTCTCTTGCCCCATCTCTGAACTTTTCCCATGACCTATTGATTCACTTTCATCTCATTCTCAATATTTATTGCTTATTTATTTATTTACTATTATTATTTATTTTATCTTTCTTTTTGTCTTTATTGATACTATTATGCTTATTAGATTTATTGAGTATGCCCACAAGAAAATGAATCTCAGGGTTGTATATGTACTTTGATAATAAATTCACTTTGAACTTTTGAACTTTGAAATAGACTTTATATATCTTAATAGACTGTAAAGAGTTACAGCACCTGCTGTATTATTTCTCAAGGGTGGAATATAAGACAAAGGATTCTTTCAAACAGACAAGCTGACTCTTAGGTTGCTTGGTTCAAGGAAGCTCATAGAACAGTTGGATAATATCATTTAGCAAATCAATAACTGATATATTTATAGTTTGAAAGCTTTATGTATGCAAAGAAGTTAACTTTACAGCATTAATGGTAGCTAGCTGAGATCTACGTTTCTCTCCAAAAATGTTTTTAAACCATTTATGTTAAAAGGATATCTGATGAAATATCATGTTTGTGAAGTTACTCAAGTGCCTGGAAAGGGTATAAGTTTAGAGAATAGTTCAGTCTTATCAGGAATGGGTTAAGTAACTTCAAGAAACATGAAAGAATGAGTGTCCATTTCTCCAGCTTCAGTTTCTATGACAGTCCAATCTTTGATACAAAAGCTTATAGGAATTGTACCTGTGTTTGGGAAATCCTTTATCATTTTTGCTTTCTGTTTTATACTTTGTGCTTAAGAAATGCACAATGCTTCAGGCTTTAGAAATTATTTGTAATTTGTAAATGTTTTATATTGTTTCAAGATTCAATGATACAAGCTCTGCCTGAATTGGGAAATGTTTAAGATAGAAATCCTCTGAGTTTAAAATGCATTTAAAGAATGTAGTTTGGATTCAAATGTGTATCACTGAAAATAAATGTTTTAAACTACTTTGTTAGCTGGATGATCTCCTTGGTAGTGAGAGAGATCCACTTCTTGAATAATGGGTTTTGGCAGCTAAGCTCACGGTGGGGAATAAACAGGGAAGTGAACTAATCTTTGAAGATTGGGTAGTTGGAGTATAATCTCTCTTTAGTTGGGGTACTCATGGCTATTTATATCCAATAGGGTTTAAAGTCTTGATTTGAGTTTAGAACCTTCGTGGTCAGCAAAAACTGGTAAATTTTATGACATATGAGAGTGATGATAAACCTGATTCTGATATGGGTCTCTATTGGGGACTGAGAGTGGAAAGGGGGCAGGGAGAGGGGAATCATGGTTGGGAAAAGCAGAAGGAAGAGGACCACACCAGAGAAACATTCTGTAATGATCAATAAGCCAATTGTTTGGAATCAGATAACCTTTCCTAATGTTTTAGAGCTGTGTGTATCTGCATCTGCGCCAACCATCGCACTTGCCATTCCTTCTCTGCCACCTGTCCCACACTCTACCCACGGCGCTCCACCCTTGCTATTTCAAACATCCTTTTCTCTGCCAGATTTACAAACTCACTCTCCACCCCACATTGACAAATACATGTGTGCCAAATACAGTAATTGTCCAATAACTTCTTAATGATGCTTCTTTTTATATTCTATTTCTTTAAAATTCACCAGTGAAGTGGGATTTGAAATCTAAGTCTCTGACTCATACCTGAATCACTAATCTAGTAATTTACCAATGCTACCATTATGTGAACTGTTGCTACATTCTGCCATTCTCTTGTTCATAATCATTCCTTGCAATTTGGAAAGGAAAATTTTGTCAAAAATTGTGACTGGTGTGAAGATAAGGAGGTTGGTTGTACATGAGGTAACTAGATCTGGAACTGCCAATGGCGGTTCATTCCTTCTACCTGGTATTGTGTTATTATTGGATCATTATAGTTACATATATGAGGTATTCTATCCATAAGCATGCCAACGCCACGCTGTCCGTGGGTACGGCAACCCAGCACTGTCCGCAGGTACACCAATGCCACGCTGTCTGTAGGTGCACCAGCCCCGTGCTGTCCGTGGGTGCTGTCTGCAGGTACAACAAGATAGTAAAAAGAAACCGAACGCTAAATAGTATTGATTTACAGAAAAGGCGTGGCACAGGTGGACAAATAAAATACAGGAACTGAGAGATCAAGATCTCATCTATAGTGTATGAGAAATGAATTGAAATCTTCTAAAGTGAGGAAGCAGCTGTCCTTGAGTCTGGTGGAACTTGCTTTCAGATTTTCTATCTGCTGCCCAATGAGCAGGGGGAGAAGGGAGAATGACTGGGCAGGAAGAGGTTCTTGATTCTGTTGTCTGCTTTCCTGAGGCTGTAGGAAATGTGGATGAAATCAATGAAGGGAAGGCTGAACTGTGTGATGAATTCTACAGACAAACTGAACAGACCATCACATTTTCTCTGTAGTGCACTCCTCATCCTGTCTGTAATGTATCAATGGATATGTTCACTGGCCTTACAAGCATGATAAAGTCAGTTCTTGGAGCAACAGACTCCAAGAACTTGTTCCCCTCTCACCCTCTCTAATTTCTTCCAACCCATCTGGATGTGCCCAACCTATTCTGGCCCCTTGAATTATTCTGGGCTTCATTGCAACACAATGTGTGTTACTCTGGATTTCCAGCATCTGCAGAATCTCTTATTGACAACATTGTCAATTATGCCTTGAACTACCTACCCAAAGCATCAGAACTCCCTTCCTAATCCTTGCTGTCCTCTCCTCTTTCCTAATCCTCTCTGTCTCTGCCTCATCTTTCCTAATCCTCGCTGTCTCTGTCTCCTCCTTTAAGAGCTACACATCTGATCAAAATTTTATCCATCTTTTGTAATAATTCTTCAGATGTTGCTGTGCCAGATTTTGTCTGCAAATGTTACAGTGAACTAATTCAGGTCATGTAATCATTTTGAAGGTGTGCAAATTGCTTTGATGTTGTAGCTGTATTTTTAAATTGCAATTCACAAAGTTCTTGAAATCAAATGGAAATGAACTTCTGAGATGCTAAAGTGAAGCAGTTTCTAGAATTTCTTAAGATACCATGGCAGCAGCCAATTTTGAATCAGTGGTTATCAATAGATTGACAAAATATATTTGGCATCAATTAAAACTTTCACCCTTTGGTGAAGTGGACAGAAATCCTGCATTGCAAGACTGAAGTTCACTTCTTAGAAGTTAGTCAGTAATAGGCTCTGCTCTGAACCACATGTCCATATTTCACAATGAACCTTCTCTCTGTCTGAATTGATTGCAGAGTTGCTTGCAGTCACAATATCTAATGTGTCTTTATCAGGATACATCTTTACTGTCCGACTGGTATACTTGTTGTACTTAGAGTCATCCAAGGCTTCTAAAGAATCAGGTGAAAAGGAGTGTGGGGCAACTCAGCAGGTCAGGCAGCATCTATGAAGAAGAGTAAAGAGACAACATTTCTGCCTGAGGCCCATCATCAGGACAGGGAAGGAAGGGGAAAGAAGCTGTAATAAGAAAGTGGGGTCAATGGGAAGTAGGGCAGGCTGGCAGGTGATAAATGATGGGAAAGGTTGTTGTGTGGGGGAGGGGGGTAAATGAAGGAGCTGAGAGGCGATAGGATGGGGAAGGGGGTGAAGTAAGGAGCTGAGAGGTGATAGGATGGGGAAGGGGGATTAAGGAGCTGAGAGGTGATAGGATGAGGAAGGGGGATTAAGGAGCTGAGAGGTGATAGGATGAGGAAGGGGGATTAAGGAGCTGAGAGGTGATAGGATGGGGAAGGGGGATTAAGGAGCTGAGAAGCGATAGGATGGGGAAGGGGGATTAAGGAGCTGAGAGGTGATAGGATGAGGAAGGGGGATTAAGGATCAGAGGTGATAGGATGGGGAAGGGGGATTAAGGAGCTGAGAGGTGATAGGATGAGGAAGGGGGATTAAGGAGCTGAGTGGTGATAGGATGGGGAAGGAGGGATTAAGGAGCTGAGAGGTGAGGATGGGGAAGGGGGATTAAGGAGCTGAGAGGTGATAGGGTGGGGAAGAGGGATTTAAGGAGCTGAGAGGTGATAGGATGGGGAAGGGGAATTGAGGAGCTGAGAGGATGAGGATGGGGATTAAGGAGCTGAGAGGTGATAGGATGGGGAAGGAGGGATTAAGGAGCTGAGAGGTGATAGGATGGGGAAGGGGGGTGAAGTAAGGAGCTGAGAGGTGATAAGTTCAAAAGGTAAAGGACCAAAGGAGGAATCTGATAGGGGAGGGGATGGACTAAGGGAGAAGGGGCTCCAGAGGGAGGTGATGGGCAGGTGAGCAGTAGAGAATGCTGGAAGAGGAGCTAAAATGGGAATGGAAAAAGAGGGAGGAGAAGGGCGGAGAAATTGCTAGATGTTAGAGAAATCAACATTCATTCCATCAGGGTGGAGGCTACCCAGACAGAATATGAAGTATCGCTCCTCCACACAGAGGGTGGCCTCATCATGCCAATAGAGAAGGGCAGGGACTGACGTGAAGTAAAATTAAAATGGGTGGCCACTGGGAAATTGCACCTTTTGTGGTGGAAGGAGCAAAGGTGCTCAACAAAGCTGTCTTCCAATCTAGAGGAGCACCGGACACAGTAGATAGCCCTGACAGACTTGCAAAGGACCATGAATAGTGGTGAGGGAGGAAGTATAGGGGCAAGTGTAGCACTTGTTCCACTTGCCCTTCAGACTGATGGAGAGCTTCGTCAGTATAATCTATCACCAACGTTCTGCCAACTCAGGCCTTGGCAAATTTTGCATTATTTTTGCAGTATTGTTACTGTAGGCAGAGGCACAAGAGGTTGCAGATGCTGGAATCTGGAGCAGCAGACAATCACAAGGTACTTTGGTAATAAATTTTCTTTGGAGGAACTCAATGAGTTGAGCGGTGTGTGTGGGGAAAGGAATTGGATAATCCCACAGGTGCTGCTCAACCCACTGACTTACTCCAGCAGGTTGCTTGTTGCTTGATGTTACAAGAGCTCTGTGTTCATCAGAAATACTCTCCAAATCATAGATAGTACTATTACCCCATGACACTGACATTCTTGTCTTTCTGTACGTTTCCATCTGTATTTCTCTCTATAAACAAATCTGGCTGCAGCCAGAATGCATCACCTAAATGGATAGCCTTTTGCTAAGACCTCTGATAAAAGGTGCAGGGCAAACAGTTTGTTGAATAGTTATAGTTTGGCCCAGCCTTGGGTCATTTCATCAAACTGTCTGTGATGTATATTTCCAGTTTACTTGTACAGTCTTAAGATTGTAGATACGGGCTCTTGGCACACTGGGCTGCCGATTCTGTGGTTATTTAGCACGATGGCAGAATGTGTGACCATGAAGGATCAATCTGACCCTCTATCCCTAAGTTGTCTCAGCCAGCCTCTTTTCAATGCCTAATGCATTTGACCCAACTTCTCCCAGCAGTAATGAGTTCCACATTCTCACACACATTCTCCACAAGGAAAAGAGATTCTTCTGAAGCCCCTGTTTGGTTTCTTTGCTAACTGACTCGGTGTTCACTTGTTCATCATGAAGGTGTATCTTCCTCCATTTACAATCAAGGTCTTGTGTGATAGTTTATTGGCCCTCAGTCTACCCTGAGACAAGGCTCGTGTCGTCTGTTGTTGGGGTTCAGCTTTGGTTACTCACTCCTTCTGCTATTCAACTCTGATGTTATTCCATTGAATTGTTTGTGAGAGAGAAGTCCAAGAGCTCTCCACTTGGAAGCACAGGAAACTGCAGATGCTGCAGTCTGGAGCAAACCCTTGACACAGGAGACACAGGAGCAGAATTAGGCCATTCGGCCCATCGAGTCTGCTCCGCCATCCATCGTGGCTGATTTATTATCCCTCTCAACCCCATTTTCCTGCCTTCTCCTTATAACCTTTGACATCCTTACTAATCAAGAACCAATCAACCTCTGCTTTAAATGTACTCAGTGACATGGGCTCCACAGCTGTCTGTGGCAATGAATTCCACCGATTCATTACCCCGGCTAAAAAAAAAGAAATATCTTTATTCATTGCATAGTACGACTTGTCATGCACCAATACAGTGAAAATGAGTTTGCAACTCTCGTACTCAATGCTATAATAACAAATAAAATAAATAAACAATAAATAAAATTAAGTAACCAGCCAGTACAAGCAA
Source organism: Hypanus sabinus (assembly GCF_030144855.1). Lineage (NCBI taxonomy): Eukaryota > Metazoa > Chordata > Chondrichthyes > Myliobatiformes > Dasyatidae > Hypanus > Hypanus sabinus. The sequence goes on along the minus strand of NC_082718.1, from coordinate 71,625,522 downwards.
TATCCAGCAGTACAAAAGTGCAACTCAGATGCATAAAATCAGTATTAAAAGTAGCAATATAACAAATTTATGGATGGTGCTTGATTGATTGGTTCAGAGCAATTATAGCTCTGGAGAAAAAGCTATTTTCCTTTTCTTCCTCACCCTATGAAGAAAGCTTCCTCATCTCTGTTCTAAATCAACCTCCCTCTACTTGGTGGCTTTGACCTCTGCTTCTAGACTCATGCTAAACAGGAAACATTCTCTCCACATTTATTCTATCTAGGCCTTTCAATATTCAATAGGTTTCAGTGAGACCCCCCTTCATTCTTGTAAACCTTAGCAAGTCCTGATGCAGGGTTTTGGCCTGAAACATCAAAAATGTCTTTCCTCCCACAAATGCTGCTTGATTGTTAAGTTCCTCCAGTGGGTTGTGTGTGGCTTTTCATTTACTTCCCTGGCATCATCTTAAGGTTGGTATCTTTTCTGGGAGTTCACTCCTATTATGATGAAGGGCTTCACTCCGAAACATCCAATGCTTATTCCCCGCCAGAGATACTGCCTGACTTGCTACCAGCATTTTGTGTGTGCTACCATAAGACACCGGAGCAGAATCAGGCCATTTGGCCCATCGATTCTGCTCCACTATACCTGTGTGAGTCTCGCTTGCTTTGAACTGCACTTTGAGAGAGTGGGAGTGGAAATTGGGAAGTGATAATCAGATGCCAACTCAACTCTTTTCAATTCTGAGGCTGGTAACCATGATTTGTATTTGCTTCTCAGTAGTCTTCATGATATAATGTGACTCTGCCATTTATCAATTGTACTGAGACAAATACGCATGGCTTTCTATCAATACCACAGATAGATCACAACATTAACACCAGTCTCATTCAGGGGGAATGGGTCACCATGATGAATGGTTTAATTGTGTATGAGGAATGGTAAATACTGAAGTCAGATTGTACTTCATCTTGGCTTTTAATTCCCACAGACTGAGTGAGCTTGGGCTTTTCACCCTGGAGAGAAGGAAGATGAGAGGTGATTTGATAGAGGTGTACAAGATGATGGGGTATTGAGAGAGCAGCCAAGGTGGAAATGCCTATACAAGGGGCATAATTCTAAGATGACTGGAGGAAAGTATAGGAGAGATGTCAGCAGTAGATTATTTTACACAGAGAGTGGTGGGTGCGTGGAATGGTTTGCCAAGGGTGATAATAGAGGCTGATACATTAGGAACTCACTATCAAGGACTCTTCATCTCATGTTCTCAATATTTATTGTTTATTTATTTATTATTATTTGTTTCTTTTGTATTTGCCCATTGGTTGTTTGTCCATCCCGTTGAGTGCAGTCTTTCATTGATTCTGTTGTGTTTCTTGTATTTACTGTGAATGTCCACAAGAAAACAGATCTCAGGGTTGTACTGTATATTGTGGCATATATGTAGTTTGATAATAACTTTATTTGAACTCAGAACATTGATCATTTAAGAAACTCTTGGATAGGCACATGGATGATTGAACAATGGAGGCCGTGTAGGAAGGAGTGTTAGATTGATCTTAGAGTAGGCTAAAGTTCAGCACAACATCAGAGGCCAAAGGCACTGGGCTGTACTGTGAAGTAATTTTCTATGTTCTAGATGTCAAAAGTAAAACACAGTTGACTAGTCTTTTCTTAATAACCCTTCTTAAGCTTTCAGAATACTTTTAGATAATTCACCTCACTGGGGAGTGGATCACTCATCACCAGAGATGTAGGTGGAAGCCAGGCTGTTCTCTTCACGTGCCTCAGTTATCTCCTCACCTCCAGCACCCTGCTTCGGTATTAGAGTGTCGGTGACTAGTCATGTCTCCAAGCCAAGGAGGTGGCAGCACTGTGGGACGGATACCAGGCATAACTGAATGGCATTTCAGAGTTAGAGTCATGTTAGGCAGCTGACGAATTACCTGATAGGATGGTTAAAAAAGCTGTAAAGAGCATTGACTTTCATTAGACAGGGGATTGGCTTCAAGAGCTGCAAGGTAACTTTGCAATTCTACAAAACCTTAGTTAGACCACAAATAAAATATTGTGATCAGTTCTCGTCACCTCATTATAGGAAGGATATGGAAGCTTTAGAGAGGGTGCAGGGGAGATTTACCAGGATGCTGCCTGGATTAGAGGCATGTCTTATGAAGAAAGGTTGAGTGAGCTAGGAGGAGGTGAGTTTTTCCAGGCCAGCAATGGCTAATGCCAGAGGATATCAATTTAAGCTAAGAGAAGAAACGTTTAAGGGAGATGTTAGAGATCGCTGGGTACTTGGATCGTACTGCCGGGGGCTGTGCCTAGAGGCTGATGCATCAGGGACTGTGGGCAATGTAAACTGATGAATGTTTAGCCAAGCTTGAAGTGTTTCCAACAGTTTCTGCTTTAATTTCAAATTAATACACATGTGGGTATTATACACAGAAGTAATGTTGCTTTGCAGTAAAATCTGAAGTTAGAGTTTGGCTGCAAAGAGAATTGCAAAGAGAACTATATTCTTGAAGTTACTTTCTGAGGAATTTCACCCAGTAGACTAAACAGTTTAGGAATATAGAACAGAACAGGACAGCACAGTATAGGCCCTTCAGCCCATCGATATAAATCTGTTCCTTGTCAACCTGACCCTTCCCTACTGCACAGCCCATAACCTTCCTATCTACAAGCCTGTCAAAGTGTCTTTTAAATGTCCATATTATATCAACCTCTGCCACCCCCACTCACTCTAGTGTAAGCCAGACACCCCCACCCTCACCAGTGTAATCCGGACGCTCCACCCTCACCAATATATTCCAGACACCCCCACCCCCACCAGTGTAATCGAGGCATTCACCAGCCCCACCAGTGAGAGACGGTATAAGATCTAAGGAACAGAATATTGAATCCAGGAATAGTAACGAGAAAAAAATCACTGGTGGGAGTTGTCTATCGGCCACTGAATAATAACATTACAGTGGCACAGGCAATAAACAGAGAAACATCTGAGGCATGTAAGAATGGAACATCCATTATCATGGGGGACATTAGCTTGCACATAGATTGGGTGAATCAAGTTAGTCGAGGCAGTCTTGAGGACTTCATAGAATGCATCCATGATGGCTTTCTAGGACAACATCTTACTGAACGAACAAGGGAACATGCTATCTTACATCTGGTCCTGTGAGATGAGACGGCTAATATTAGTGATCTTGTAGTTAGTGATCACAGTACAATTGAATTTCTCGTACAAATGGAGGGTGCAATAGTTTAATCTAAAACCAGTGTTTTATGCCTAAACAATGGAGATTACAATGGGATGAGGGAGGATTTGGCTAGTGTAGACTGGAAACACAAGCTATATGGTGGGAAAGTTGAGGAACAGTGGAAGACTTTCAAAGAGATTTTTCACGGTGCTCAGTAAAAATATATTCCGGTTAAAAGCAAGGACAGTAAAGGTGAAGAGATCCAGCCTTGGATAACTAAGGAAGTAAAAGAAGGCATCAAACTAAAAGCTTGTGCGTACAAAGTCACCAAGGGTAGTGGAAAACTGGAAGATTGAGAAAACTTTAAAAAGCAACAAACAGCCACTAAGCGAGCAATAAAGAAAGGGTAGACAGATTATGAAAGTAAACTAGCTCAAAATATAACCACAGATAGTAAAGGTTTTTATAATTATATGAAGTGGAAAAGGGTGGCCAAAGTGAATGTAGGTCATTTGGAGGACAAGAAGGGGAAATTGATATTGGGTAATGAGGAAATGGCCGAGACTTTGAATAACTATTTTGTGTTAATCTTCACAGTGGAGGACACATCTTAACTTGCCAAATGAGATATTATGGATGCAATGGGAGGTGTGGACCTCAGTACAAATGCTATCACTAAAGAGGTAGTGCTAAGCAAACTTGTGGGCCTAAAGATAGACAAGTCCCCTGGTCCTGATAGAATGCATCCCAGGGTACTAAAAGAAATGGCAGAAGTTATAGTGGAGGCTTTGGTGATAATTCACCAAAATTCTCTGGACTCTGGGCAGGTACCGGCAGATTGGAAGATGGCGAATGTCACGCAATTGTTCCAAAAAAGGATGTAACTAAAAAGCAGATAACTATAGGCCAGTTAATATCATTAAAGAAGAAATAGCGAGGCATCTGGAAAGAAATGGATCCATCAGGCAGATGAAGCATGAATTCAACAAAGGTAGGTCCTGTTTGGCAAACTTACTGGAGTTCTTTGATATAACAAGGGCAGTGGATAGAGGGAAACAGATGGATGTTAGTTACTTCAATTTCCAGAAGGCATTCGAAAATGTGCCACGTAAAAGCCTTATCCATAAGAGGAGGATGCATAGACCTAGTGCAGCTCCCTGATCACTTCCAGCCATTTCCAACATCAGTTTTTGGTACTGGAGAGCTCCCTGCTCAGCCTCAGATTAACATACTCCCCACATCTACCTTCGCACTTGCCCCACCCGGGCCTCAGAACAAAACAAAACTTCTCCTCAACTTTATCACTTTCACATTGGAACCAGAAAACAAGGAGCAGGAAAAACCAGGATCCAGAAGGCAAACCTTGTGCCAGAAAGCATAAGCGGAAATAACATCTTTGAAGAAAACTATGAGAGCATGAAGTGTCGATGCACTGAAAGCTCAACTCTGCTGACGACAGCCCAAAAAAGCAAGCACAGCACACACAGGGGCTGTTGCAAGAACGTGGCAGTGGAATGAACCCAAGTGCTGAACACCGGCATGGAGGCCAAGTCAGGAGGCGTCCGGTCGTAGCGAGCGTGGAATGGGTGCCAAGGGAGTCTTTACTCAGAGTCTTGATTTTAGTAGAGAATTCAGGGACGATGCTAGACTTACAACTGATAGTCCTAAGAACCATGGAACAAGGTTACTCTTACACAAGTTGACCAACGAACTGGCAGCTCCTTGTTGTGATCACAGGGTCTTTATCCTGCAGTTTCTAATGGGACGCAGGTGTGTGTAGTTTAGTGGAACCTGAGAATAATTGGAAATTAAATGAGATGATTGAGACCCAATTCCTGAGATAAATAACAAGGTGCCAGAAAGAACCATAACAGTATCCTCCCCCACCACCACCCCCCCCCCCACCAATGGGAGCCTCCCAGCGATCCTCCAGGCCTGTCTGGATGGTCCTGATACAAGTCCTGGATGAGGGAAGGGTTTAAGATGAAGGAGCGGGTCACCCAGGAACACTCTTCTGGACCATACCCTTCCCAGTCTACCAGGTATTGGAGATCCCTACCCCGACAGTGCACATCAAGTAGTCGCTAGATGGTGTATGCCAGATGGTTGTCAATGATATGTGCAGGTGTATTGAAGTAATAAAATGGATTTAACAGTGTCTGGATGGGAGATGCCAGAGAGTAGTGGTGGATAACTGTTTGTCAGGTTGGAGGCCGGTGACTAGTGGTGTGCCTCAGGCATCTGTACTGAGTCCAATGTTGTTTGTCATTTACATTAATGATCTGGATGATGGTAAATTGGATTAATAAGTATGCAGATGATACTAAGACAGGTGGCACTGTGGATAATGAAGTAGGTTTTCAAAGCTTGCAGAGAGATTTAGGCCAGTTAGAAGAGTGGGCTGAACGATGGCAGATGGAGTTTAATGCTGATAAGTGTGAGGTGCTACATTTTGGAAGGAATAATCCACATAGGACATATATGGTAAATGGTAGGGCATTGAAGAATGCAGTAGAACAGAGTGATCTAGGAATAATGGTGCATAGTTCCCTGAAGGTGGAATCTTATGTGGATAGGGTGGTGAAGAAAGCTTTTGGTATGCTGGCCTTTATAAATCAGAGCATTGAGGATAGGAGCTGGAATGTAATGTCAAAATTGTACACGGCATTGGTAAGGCCAAATTTGGAGTATTGTGTACAGTTCTGATCACCGAATTATAGGAAAGATGTCAACCAAATAGACAGAGTACAGAGGAGATTTACTGGAATGTTACCTGGGTTTCAGCACCTAAGTTACAGGGAAAGGTTGAACAAGTTGGGTCTTTATTCTTTGGAGTATAGAAGGTTGAGGGGGGACTTGATAGAGGTATTTAAAATTATGAGGGGGATAGATTGAGTTGACGTGGATAGGCTTTTTCCATTGAGAGTAGGGGAGATTCAAACAAGAGGCCATGAGTTGAGAGTTAGGGGGCAAAAGTTTAAGGGTAACACGAGGGGGAATTTCTTTACTCAGAGAGTGGTAGCTGTGTGGAACAAGCTTCCAGTAGAAGTGGTAGAGGCAGGTTTGGTATTGTCATTTAAAGTAAAATTGGATAGGTATATGGACAGGAAAGGAATGGAGGGTTATGGGCTGAGTGCGGGCCAGTGGGTCTAGGTGAGAGTAAGCTTTCGGCATGGACTAGAAGGGCCGAGATGGCCTGTTTCTGTGCTGTAATTGTTATATGGTTATAAGTGGGGGAGTGTCCGCTGGGGGACACAAGGGACTGACAGAAACTGGCTTTAACTGAGACACATGAAAAGTTGGGTGGATGCGCATGGACCAGGGCAGCTTTAGGCGGACCGTTGTGGGATTGATAACCCTTTCAACCTTGAATGGTCCCAGGAAGCGAGGGGCGAGTTTCCTACATTCATTTTTGAGTGGGATGCCCTTGGGGGAAAGCCACACCATCTGCCCAGATTGGCACTCCGGTGCCGGAGTCCAGTGTTGGTCAGCTGTCTTCTTATTTCGATTTGTTGATCTGAGTAGGGCCGTGTGTGTTTCCTCCCAAATCTTAAGGCACCGATCAATATGATCCCGAACTGACGGTACCTCAATCTCCTCTACTTGCTCGGGGAACAGCGGGGGTTGGTACCCAAGGGAGCACTCGAATGGAGACCTCCCAATGGCAGAGCTGACCAGAGAGTTGTGGGCATACTCAACTCGGGGGAGGTGATCGCTCCAGGTCGACGGGTTGTTTGTTGTTACACAACGTAGCGTCACCTCCAGGACTTGGTTGACCCGTTCCGTCTGCCCACTCGTCTGAGGGTGGAAGCTGGATGACAGGCTGACCGATGCACCTAAGGCTTGACAGAAGGCCTTCCATACCTGTGAGACAAACTGGGGACCACGATCGGAGACGATGTTTGCGGGGATTCTGTGGAGGCGGAAGACGTGGCGGACGAGAAGATCTGCGGTTTCTTGAGAGGAAGGGAGTTTAGGGAGGGCCATCAAGTGCATCGCCTTGGAGAATCGGTCTACCATGGTGAGGGCAGTAGTGTTTCCATGGGAAGAGGGTAGACCGGTGACAAAGACTAGAGCGATGTGTGACCTGGGACGACCAGGGACAGGTAGAGGACGAAGAAGACCCGCAGGTGATCAATGAGAGACCTTTCCCCAGGCACAGATGGAACAAGCCGAGACATAAGAGCGGGTGTCCTCCTCCATGGACGGCCACCAAAAGAGCTTCCTCAGGAGAGCCAGGATCTGATTAATCCTGGGGTGGCAGGCGATCTGGGATGTGTGCCCCCATTGGAGAACCTGAGACCTGACCGAGATGGACACATACAGGCGATCGCCAGGTCCATTGCCAGGGTCGGGGTCGTCCCGCTGGGCTTCCTTTACTTTAGCCTCGATCTCCCAAGTGAGGGTGGCCACCACACAGGATGGAGGGAGGATCGTCTCGGGACTGGAGGTGTCATCCTTGGAGTCATGCTGGCGGGAGAGCGCATCCCGCTTCCCATTCTTGGATCCTGGACGGTACATGAGGGTAAACTTGAACCATCCAAAAATCAATGCCCAACGGGCCTGGCGGGAGTTCAATCGCTTGGTGGTCTGAATATAACCCAGGTTCTTATGATTAGTCCACACCAAAAACAGGTGTTCTGCCCCCTCCAACCAGTGCCTCCATTCTTCCAGCGCTAGTTTGACTGCCAGCAGTTCCCGATTCCCCACGTCGTAATCACAGTCGGCGAGACTAGAATGCGCATGGGTGAAGCTTTTCGTCTGAACTTGCCCGTTGGGTTAGGACTGCTCCTACCCCGGAGTCAGAGGTGTCCACCTCAATGATGAATTGATGGTATGGGTCCGGATGGACCAGGATAAGAGCGGTGGTGAAGTGCCTGTTCATGTCGGTGAACGCTGAGTCCGCTTCAGAGTCCCAGCAAAACTGTGTGGTAGGCGAGGTAAGCCGGGTAAGGGGGGCTGCCACTCGACTGTAGTCCCTGACGAATCTACGGTAGAAGTTTGCAAACACCAGGAATCGGTGAAGTTGTTTGCATGTCGTGGGTCTAGGCCATTCCTCCACTGCCCGGATCTTCTTGGTGTGTGCTTTTACCTGCCTATGATATGGCCTAGGAAGCTGACCGAAGGGACGTGGAACTCACATTTTTCCACCTTTGCAAATATCTGGTTTTCCCACAGTCTCTGGAGACTGTGTTTTTGTGGGCTATGTGTTTTTGGGGGCTGCTAGAAAATATCAGGATATCGTCAAGGTTAACAAATATGAACTGATTGATAAAGTCCCTCAGTATGTCATACAGTGGGTCACACAAGCCAGCAGTTTTTTGTCCAGGGCCCGGGCCTCCAAGGGGGTGGTTAGCAGCTCGTGAGGTATTCTGAACTGGGTGGCTATCTCTTCGTCCAGCAGATTGCCGTCAGCACCGGAATCCACCAAAGTTGATAGGGACAGGGACTGTTGTTGGTAATTCACGGTTGCTGGGATCTGCATCCGAGTCTGGGGTGCTGAAGGGAGCATCATTCCGCTCACCAGAGCTCCCTATCTCACTGGTGAGCCCTCCCTTTTGGCCGTTGAGGGCAGATATCCCGGAAATGTCCTGGCTGGCCACAATAGTAGCAATCCCCAGCTCTCCGAGTTCATTCGGCTGGGGAGAGACGGTTTCTCCCCCAGGGGGGTGGGAACGGTCGTAGCAGGAGCCACACTGAGAGCAGCTGGGGAAGGGGGGCTGGTTGAGACTGGTAAGGTGGACTGTGGGCTTCCCCGAGGAGCAGAGCGACTGGTTCTCTCTGATGCTCCTGAAGTTGATAATCTAATCGAATGACTAGCGAGATCAGAGAGTCCAGACAGTCTGTGTCGTGCCTCACAGCCAACTCATCCTTTATCTTGTCCAAAAGGCCCCATTGAAACACCTCCCAAAGGGCTTCATCATTCCACCCTGTGCCTGCAGCTAAGGTCGGGAATTCAGTGGAATACCTGGCCACACTTCGCGAAGCCTGACGAAGAGTAAGCAGCCATTTCACGGCGTCCTTAATGCGAATGGATTGTTCAAAGACTTTCCTCATTTCAGCGACAAAGGAGTGGGAGGAGGAACAAACCTCTGGTCGGTTATCCCATATCACGGTTGCCCAAGCCAAGGCATCTCCTCGTAGCAGCCCCATGATGTACGCAATCTTCGATTTATCGGAAGTGTAGGTACGTGGCTACAGCTCAAAGACTAGGGAGCATTGTAACAGGAAAACCTGGAACCTACCTAGGTTCCCAGTGTAGGGTTCAGGCTTGAGTACATACTGCTCTCGAGGGGATTGTGTTGCTGATTCCAGGGGCAAAGCCATCCTGAACGGTGCAGTTTGGGTAGCCGAGGTTCTTGGAGGGGAAGGAGAAACAGAAGCAGAGACTCGGTCGGCTTGTTCATTGACCTTCTGCACATTCGTGCTTAGTGTCCGAAGGTTTTCTGTGATCACCCGAAGTAGTTGGTCATGGGCGCCCAATAAGTAACCCTGGCTAGCCAGGGCCTGTTGTACGGGATCCGTGTCTACTGGGTTCGTCATGGCCAGTTCATTCTGTTGCAAGGATGTGGTGGTGGAATGAACCCCAGTGTTGAACACAGGCACGGAGGCCGAGTCGGGAGGCATTACGGTCGTAGCGAGCGTGGAACGGGTGCCAAGGGAGTCTTCGCCCGGAGTCTTGGTTTTAGTAGAGAATTCAGGAATGATGCTAGGCTTAGAACTGATAAACCTAAGAACCATGGAACAAGGTTACTCATACACGAGTCGACCAACGACTGGCAGCTCCGTGTTGTGATCACAGGGTCTTTATCCTGCAGTTTCTAATGGGGAGCAGGTGTGTGTAGTTTAGTGGAACCTGAGAATAATTGGAAATTAAATGGGATGATTGAGACCCAATTCCTGAGGTAAATATCAAGGTGCCAGAAGATCAGGAAGTATCCACTGGCTGTTAAAGAACAAGCTATGTCCAACCTCAAACCAGTACATGGCATTGCAAGCTCATACAGGCACACGACTGGAATTCAGCTCAGTTTGCATAAAATGACTACACTGATTTAACGATTAGTTTTATTTTTATAAATGACCTGGATGAGGAAGTGGAGGGATGGGTTAGTAAATTTGCTGATGACACAAAGGTTGGGGGTGTTGTGGATAGTGTGGAGGGCTGTCAGAGGTTACAGCGGAACATTGATAGGATGCAAAACTGAGATGAAAAGTGGCAGATGGAGTTCAACCCAGATAAGTGTGAGGTGGTTCATTTTGGTATGTCGAATGTGATGACAGAATATAATATTAATGGTAAGACTCTTGTCAGTGTGGAGGATCAGAGGGATCTTGGGGTCCGAGTCTGTAGGATACTCAACACTGCTGCGCAGGTTAACTCTGTGGTTAAGAAGGCATATGGTGTATTGGCCTTCTACAACCATGTGACTGAGTTCAAGAGCGGAGAGGTAATATAGGACCCTGGTCAGACCCCACCTGGAGTACTGTGCTTAGTTCTGGTCGCCTCACTACAGGAAGGATGTGGAAGCCATAGAAAGGGTGCAGAGGAGATTTACAAGGATTTTGCCTGGATTGGAGAGCATGCCTTATGAGAGTAAGTTAAGTAAACTTGGCCTTTTTTCCTTGGAGCAAAAGAGGATGACAGGTGACCTGATAGAGGTATATAAGATGATGAGAGGCATTGATTGTGTGGATAATCAGAGGCTTTTCCCTCTGGCTAGCACAAGAGGGCACAGGTTTAAGGTGCTTGTAAGTAGGTACAGAAGAGATGTCAGGGGTAAGTTTTTTATGCAGAGAGTGATGAGTATATGGAATGGACTGCCGGCAATGGTGGTGGAGGTGGATACAATAAGGTCTTTTAAGAGACCCCTGGACAGGTACATGGAGCTTAGAAAAATAGAGGGCTATGGGTAACCCAAGGTAATTCCTAAGATAAGGACTGTTCGGCACAGCTTTGTGGGCCAAAGGGCCTGTATTGTGCTGTAGGTTTTCTGTGTTTCTATGTCATATGTAACGACATTCACAGAAACACAGAATTAGGCACTTTGCCATCATGATGTAAAACCTGGCTTTTAATCCTGTACCTACATTTTGGTGTGCTTATTTTTCTAATGTGTGTATGTGAATCCCTGAGCACCTTGTACTCTACCTTGTCTGCCTGCACTGCAGTTTCCCTGAACTTCACACTTTATTCTGCATTCTGTTATTGTTTTACCTCAGTGTAACGATCTGATCTGTATGAACATTGTGCCAGACGAACTTTTCACTATATCTTAGTTGATGTGCCAATATTAAATCAATTACAGTTCCCAAAAGATCACCACTCCTGCCACTATTCCTTATGGCAGTTGACTGTTTGTTTATTTTTTGGAAGGTTATAGAGTTTGTGAAAGATTATAAAGTATAATGCGTAAAACTTTGTATACATACAAGCCATTATTTTTCTTTCAAAGCCTTCCATGCTCCGAATCAGAATCAGGTTTGTTATCACTGGCATGTGTCATAAAATTTATTAACTTAGCAGCAGCAGTTCAATGCAATACATAATATAGAAGAAAAAAATAAATAAATAAATCAGTTGGATAAGTATATGGACAGGAAAGGAATGGAGGGTTATGGGCTGAGTGCAGGTCGATGGGACTAGGTGAGAGTAAGCGTTTGGCATGGACTAGAAGGGCTGAGATGGCCTGCTTCCGTGCTGTAATTGTTATATGGTTATAACGTATATTGAATAGATTAAAAATCCTGCAAAAAACAGAAATAATATATATTTAAAAAGTGAGGTAGTGTTCGTGGGATCAATGTCCACTTGGGAATCAGATGGCAGCGGGGAAGAAGATGTTGCTGAATCACTGAGTGTGTGCCTTCACGCTTCTGTACTGGCTACCTTCTCTTTATGATTTTTATAAATGACCCGGATGAGAAAGTGGAGGGATGGGTTAGTAGATTTGCTGATGACACAAAGGTTGGGAGTATTGTGGATAGTGTGAAGGGCTGTCAGAGGGATATTGATAGGATGCAAAACTGGGCTGAGAAGTGGCAGATCGAGTTCAACCTAGATGAGTGTGAAGTCGTTCATTTTGGTAGGTCAAATATGATGGCAGAAAATAAAAACACAAAATGCTGGCAGAACTCAGCAGGCCAGACAGCATCTATGGGAGGAGGTAGAGATGACGCTTCGGGCCGAAACCCTTCATCAGGAGTGTTGAAGGATTTCGGCCTGAAACGTCGTCACTACCTCCTCCCATAGATGCTGTCTGGCCTGCTGAGTTCTGCCAGCATTTTGTGTTTTATTTATTTCCAGCATCTGCAGATTCACGCGTGTTGCCTATGATGGTAGAATATAGTATTAATGGTAAAACTCTTGGCAGTGTGGGGGATCAGAGGGATCTTGGGGTCCGAGTCCACAGGGCACTCAAAGCTGCTACGCACGTTGACTCTGTGGTTAAGAATGCGTACAGTGCATTGGCCTTCATCAATTGTAGGATTGAATTTAGGAGCTGAGAGGTAATGTCGCAACTATATAAGCCCCTGGTCAGACCCCACTTGGAGTACTGTGCTCAGTTCTGGTCACCTCACTACAAGAAGGATGTGGAAACCGTAGAAAGGGTGCAGAGGAGATTTACAAGGATGTTGCCTGGATTGGGGAGCATGTGTTATGAGATTAGATTGAGTGAACTCAGCCTTCTCTCCTTGGAGCAACGGAGGATGAGAGGTGTATAGGATGATGAGAGGCATTGATTGTGTAGATAGTCAGAGGCTTTTTTCCAGGGCTGAAATGGCTAGCACGAGAGGGCACAGGTTTATGTGTTTGGAAGCAGATAAAGAGGCGATGTCGAGGGTAGTTTTTTTTACACAGAGAGTGGTGAGTGTATGGAATGGGCTGCTGGCGACAGTGATGGAGGCAGATACGATAGGGTCTTTAAAGAGACTCCTGGACAGGTATATGGAGCTTAGAAAAACAGAGGGCTATGGATAACCCTAGGTAATTTCTAAGGTAAGGGCATATTTGGCACAGCTTTGTGGGCCGAAGGGCCTGCATTGTGCTGTAGATTTTCTATGCTTTTATGTTTGTACCTGATGAAAACAGTGAGAAAAGGGCATTCCCTGGGTCCTGGAGGTCCTTAATAGTGGGTGCTGCCTTTCTGAGACACCACTCATTAAAGATGGCCTGGGTACTTTGTAGGCTAGTACCCAAGATGGAGCCAATTAAATTTACAACCCTCTGCAGCTTCCTTCAGTGCAGTGCAGTAACCTCTCCATACCAGAGAGTGATGCAGCCTGACAGAATGTTGTCCACAGTACATCTATAGAAGTTTTTGAGTGTATTTGTTGATAATCAAATTTCTTTAACCTCCTAATGAAATATAGTCACTGCCTTGCCTTCTTTATAACTGCATTGAGATGTTGGGACCAGGTTAGATCCTCAGAGATGTTGACACCCGGGAACTTGAAACTGCTCACTCTCTCCACTTCTGATCTCTCTCTGAGGATTTGTACGTGTTCCTTTGTCTTACCCTTCCTGAAGTCCAAAATCAGCTCTTCTGTTTTACTAATGCTGAGTGCCAGTTTGTTGCTATGACACCACTCCACTAGTTGGCATATCTTACTCCTGTACACCCTCTCGTCACCACCTGAGATTCTACCAACAATGGTTGTATCATCAGCAAATTTATAGATGGTATTTGAGCTATGCCTAGTCACACTATCATGTGTATAGAGAGAGTTGAGCAGTGGGCTAAGCACACAACCCTGAGGTGCGCCAGTGTTGATAGTCAGCAAGGAGAACATGTTAAAACCAATCCACACTGATGTGGTCTTCCTGCGCCCCTCTACAGAAAATAGAGACTCGTGTTCCTGTGGCTCTCTGCATAATTTAGGGCCTTGTGTTCCTGCAGCCTTCTGCATGAAGGAGGGCCTCATGTTCCTGTTCTTCAGAATAAACCTCCTACTTCTGGAAACAAACATAGGGAGTAGCTGTGCAAGTAGCTGGTTTATAGTCTGATCGACCTTTCTTTATGATCATGAGTGATCAGTCATTCCAATGCCACGTTCTTATGCTCTCTACGTGATGTCTGTTGTGTCGAAAAGTCTAGTTGTGTCCTTCTTAAATATACTCAGTGGCCAACTTATTAAGTACCCCCATACCTAATGAAGTGGCCACTGAGTGTATGTTCATGGTCTTCTGCTGTTGTAGCCCATCCACTTCAATGTTCAACATGTTGTGCACTCTGAGGTGCTCTTCTGCACACCACTGTTGTAAGGTGTGGTTATTTGAGTTACTGTCGCTTTCCTGTCAGCTTGAACCAGTCCAGCCATTATCCTCTGACCTCTCGCATTAACAAGACCTTTTCACCCACAAAAAGGCCACTCACTAATGTTGGTTTGTTTCTCGCACTATTGTAAATTCAGTGACTTGGTTACCAAAGATAGCTCTGGCCCAGAATTCCACAGGTTCAGCACCTCTGAGTGAAGAAATTCCTCCCTATCTCAGTTTTAACCATACTGCCTATTATCCTAAAATTATACCTTGTGGATCACCTGCCAGGAAAAAAAACATTGTTCCTCGTATCCAACCGGCAGACCTGTTTGAATGTGGTTCATATCAATGACCCTTCTCTTGTTCTAGCTAGTGCTGAAATTAATTAAACTTCAATTAATGAATTAAAGTGATCCACTCTAGTGAAAAGACATACAGTTGCCCCAATTATATAAAGATTCTGGCATCCCAAGAAGCAGTCTCGTGAATCTTGGCTGCAGTCTCTTTGGCAAGCACAATGTTTCTTAGACAAGGAGAGCATTTTGCTGTAGGGATGGACTTATGAAGGCATTTTATAGTTAAAGCAAGAGATACTTTGCTCCTGTAATAAAGACTAATTTACCTTTGTGACACCCACGCTGACTTGTGTATGGTGTCACCCGAGTCCCTCCTGTCAACATTTCCCAATCTTTCACCCTTTAAATAATACCTTGCCTCCCTGATTTTCCTGCCAAAAGGGACCTTTTCACATCCATCCATCCATCGGTCACTCCCTAACCATTGGAAAAAATTTTGAAGATGCTGGAAATGCTCAGCAGGTCAGGCAACATAAATAGAGAGAGAGAAAAAGGTCAATGTTTTAACTTTGACCTTTGATCATAATCAGGAAAATCTAGGAGAGGCCTAATATGTGGTCTCAACCCAAAACATTGGCTCACACTTTGCCTCCACAGAAGCTGTTTGACCTATTTTTCATTCAAGGCATTGTGGATTCTGAAATATGAAATCAGAAATCCTCATTCACTGAGTTCAGTGGGTTAAAATATGTTCAGAAATAGTCTCTTCCTCTCATCTTATGAAAACAAGGCCCAATTTAAAAGGTGTCTAATTCACTATTTAGCTTCATGTCTCAATCCTGACAAAAGGTCTTGGCCCGAAACGTTGACCGCTTGTTTCCATGGATGCTGTCCGACCTGCTGAGTTCATCCAGCTTGTTTGTACGTGTAGTTTTTTGTCTGTCTGGTCAGGCCTATAATGTTTATAACATATTACCTGATCTCTGTTGAAGTCTATAATCATATTATAGTCATTTTTTATCTTTCAGTCTTATTGTTTTACATATTACACCAAACATCAGCGCAGGTGCATCACAAGGCTGTGTGCTTAGCCCCCTGCTCTACTCACTTTGCATCTATGACTCTGTGGCTGAGTACAGTTCCAAGGCCATATTTAATTTTGCTGATGCCACCACTGTCACTAGCCACATCAAAGCTGGTGATGAATCCGCATATATGAGGGAGATTGAAAATCTGGCTGAGTGGTGTGATAACAATAACCTCTCACTCAATGGCAATAAGACCAACAAGCTGAATGTAGATTTCAGGACAGGGAAACCAAAGGTCCAAAATCATCAGAGAATTTAAAGTCAGCAACTATAAATTCCTGGCTGTTAACATTTCAGTGAACCTGTTCTGGACCCAGCACATAAGTGCAATTGCAAAGAAAGCACAGCTGCACCTCTACTTTCTTAGGAGTCTGTGGAGACTTGGCATGACATCTAAAACCTTGACAAACTTCCATAGATGTGTAGTGGAGACTGGCTGCATTGTGGCCTGGTATGGAAACACCAATGCCTTTGAATAGACAATCCAACAAAAGATAGCGGATTTGGCACAGTACATCATAGTAAAGTCTTCCCAACCATTGAGCTTGTTTACATGAAACACTGTCATAGGAAAGAAGCATCTATCATCAGAGATCTCCACCACCCAGGTCAGGCTCTCTTCTAGCTGCTGCCATCAGGTAGAAGATACAAGAGGCTCAGGACTCGTACCACCAGGTTCAAGAACAGTTACTACCTTTAGGCTATTAAACAAAAGGGGGATAACCACACTCATTTGCCCATCTATTGTGATGTTCCCACAACCAATTATCTCAACTTAAGGACTCTATTTATAAATGAATTTGCACAGTTTGTTGCCTTCTGCGCTCTGGTTGATCTTTCAATGATCCTGTTATAGATACTATTCTATAGATATGCTTTAATTCATTAATTATAAGAACATAAAAAATAGGAACAGGTGTAGGCCATCTGGCCCATCGAACCTGCTCTGCCAAACAATAAGATTATGGCTGATCTGGCCATGGACTCATCTCCAACTACCTGGCTTTTCCCCATAACCCTTAATTCCCCTACTAAGCAAAAATCTATCCAACCTTGTCTTAAATATATTTACTGAGGTAGCCTCCATTTCTTCTTTGGGCAGAGAACTCCACAGATCCACCACTCTCTGTAGAAAAACATTTCCTCCTCATCTCCATCCTAAATCTACTCCCCCAAATCTTGAGGCTCTGTCCCCGAGTTCTAGTCTCACCTACCAGTGGAAGTAACTTTCCTGCCTCTATCCTATCTATCCCTTTCTTAATCTTAAATGTTTCTATAAGAACTCCTCTCATTCTTCTGAATTCCAGAGAGTACAGTCCTTTCTCAAGTAAGGAGACCAGAACTGTATGCAGTAATCCAGGGGCATCCTCACCAGTACCCTGTACAATTGCAGCATAACCTCCCTACTCTTAAATTCAATCCCTCTCTCAATGAATGCCAACATTCCATTTGCCTTCTTGATAGCCTGCTGCACCTGCAAACCAACCTTTTGTGATTCATGCACAAGCACTCCCAAGTTTCTACCATTTAAATAACAATCTGATATTCTATTTTCCTTCCAAAGTGGATAACCTCATATTTACCAACATTCTACTCCATCTGCCAGACCCTTGCCCACTCACTTAACCTATCTATATCTCTCTGCAGACTCTCCATATCCTTTGCACAATTTGCTTTTCCACTCAATTTAGTGTCATCAGCAAACTTAGTCCCCTCATGGTCCCCTCTTCCAGATTGTTAATGTATATCGTGAATAGTTGCAGGCCCAGCACTGATCCCTGCAGCACACTGCTCACCACTGATTGCCAACTAAATTAACACCATTTATCCCAACTCTCTGCTTTCCATTAGTTAACCAATCCTCTATCCATGCTAATACATCACCCCTAACTCTGTGCATCCTTATCTTATGGATAACTCTTTTATGTGGCACCTTATCAAACCTCTTCTGGAAATCCAGGTAAAAAAAACCCCATATCTTCCTCTTTATCTTCTGTGCTCATTATATCCTCAAAGAACTCCAGTAAGTTTGTCAAACAGGACCTGCCTTTGCTGAATCCATGCTGCATCTGCCTGATGGATTCATTTCTTTCCAGATGCCTCACTATTTCTTCTCTAATAATAGCTTCAAGTATTTTCCCAACTACAGATGTTAGATTAACTGGCCTATAGTTACTTGCCTTTTGCCCACATCCTTTTTTGAACAGTGGTGTGACATTCACCATCTTCTCATCTGCCGGGACCTACCCAGAGTCCAGAGAATTCTGGTAAATTATCACCAAAGCCTCTACTATAACTTCTGCCATTTCTTTCAGTACCCTGGGATGCATTCCATCAGCGCCAAGGGACTTGTCTATCTTCAGGCCCACACTACCTCTTAACTGATAGCTATTGTGTCAAGGTCCTCACCTCCCATCGCATCCATAACATCTCTCTTTGGCATGTTAGATGTGTCCTCCACCATGAAGACTGACACAAAATAGTCATTCATATCCTCGGCCATTTCCTCATTACCCAATATCAGTTCACCCTTCTTGTTTTCCAGGAGACCTACGTTCACTTTAGCCACCTTTTTATGCTTAATATAGTTATAAAAACTTTTACAATCCATTTTTATATTTTGCACTAGCTTATTTTCATAATCTGTCTACCCTTTCTTTATTGCTCACTTAGTGGTTCTTTGTTGCTTTTTTAAGTTTTCCCTATCTTCCAGTTTCCCACTATTGGCAACTTTATATGCACAAGCTTTTAGTTTGATACCTTCTTTTATTTCCTTAGTTATCCAAGGCTGGCTCTCCCCACTCTTACTGTCCTTGCTTTTTACTGGAATATACTTTTGTTGAGCACCGTGAGAAACCTCTTTGAAAGTCTTCCACTGTTCCTCAACTGTCCCACCATATAGTCTGTGTTCCCAGTTCTACACTAGCCATATCCTCCCTCATCCCATTGTAATCTCCATAGTTTGGGCATAAAACACTGGTTTTAGATTGAACTATTGCACCCTCCATTTGTATGAGAAATGCAACCGTACTATGATCACTCTTTCCAAGAGGATCCCTAACTACAAGGTCACTAATTTTACTTGTCTCATTGCACAGGACCAGATCTAAGATAGCAAATTTCCTTGTAGGTCCAGTAACATGCTGTTTAAGAAAGCCATCATGGATGCATTCTATGAAGTCCTCCTCAAGACTACCTCGACCAACTTGATTCACCCAATCTATGTACAAGTTAAAGTCCCCCGTGGTAACTGCTGTTCCATTCTTACTTGCCTCAGATATTTCTCAGTTTATTGCCTGTGCCACTCTAATGTTATTCTTCATTGGCCGATAGACAACTCCCATCAGTGATTTTTTTTCCCTTTACTATTGCTAACCTCTACCCAAATGGATTCAACATACTACTCCTTAGATCTTGTATTGTCTCTCACTATTGCCCTGATCTCATCTTTAATTAAGGATGCTACCCCACCTCCCTTACCTTCCTGCCTATCCTTGGATATTTAATTCCCAATCCTCTCCACCCTGCAACCACATTCCTGTAGTGGCCACTAAATAATATTGATTTGTGCCATAAGTTCACAGACCTTTATGAGTCTGTCCAGAGGGTTCAGAGGGGGTTAATGAAAATGATCCCAGGAAAGAAAGGTTTCATGTGTGGGAGCATCTGATGGCTCTGGGTCTATACTCACTACAGTTTAGAAGTATAAGCTGTGATCTTATTGAAGCCTATCAAATATTGAAAGTCCTAGTGTCAGGCCTGCTTTCACAGACACCTCCCAGTCTCCACCCAGGTAATAGATTTCACCTGCTGCTCATTCCAGACTCATCACCTGCAGCCCATTTAATCCCAGTTCTCATCTACAGCCTTTGTTCACTCACCTGCGACCTACTTAACCCTAGTTTTCATCTACAGTCTTTGTTCACTCACCTGCAGCCTACCTATTTAACCCCAGTTCTCATCATCAGTCTTTATTCACTTATCGAACAATCTGGCCTCAGCTATTTGCTTCTAGCTTTTGCACTCCCTGCCTAAAGTTTTCCTTGTTGCCTCTGTGATTAGTTTCTATTCTCTCTTGTTCTGTGGCCCCTGTGGCTTGTTATTTTGTGTTCTACAATTGAAGTTATCACTTAATGCTAAATCATCTCCACTGCTCTACTTTTGGGTCAAGCCTTCTTTACGCTTTCTGACAGGATGAGTGAACTACCATTTGACCCAGCAGAGTGTGCTCAATTAAAGGAAGTCATCTACTGCCATGAGCACACAAGTCAGAAGCAGCAGTCCACCACTCTCAACCAACTCCCTGGCCCTGTGCAGCAACTCTGCATTACCCAGCCTTCTCCCTCTGAGCCTCATCACTCTTGCTCTCCATATTGACCAGCATCTTATGGAATCACCCTCCAGATCATAAGCCAGATGCCCATTTCCATTCCAAGAACCATTTCAGAATGCATCACCAATGCCTCCAGAATCCATGCAGTTAGAGAGAGTTCCTTAGCCCCTGTGAGCACAAGCATAGGTGGAGAAACAACTTGTGCATCTACTGCAGAGCAGCTGACCACCATATGCCTACTGCAATCAGGAAACAGATGGCTCCAGGTAGATGAGGGGCCAGTAATCAGACAGAGATGTGTTACATGGAGTGACTGGGGGTGAACCCAAGGGCTGGACACAGACACAGAGAGAGGGTTGAGAGGTACTTGCACAGTCACGACTGTGGAACAAATGACCAGGAGGAATCTTGACACGGAGCTCTGATATGGAGTCTTGACACGGAGATGGGGTTTTCATGCAATGACTTGAAACTAGAGCTGAACTTAGAACTAACGGTTCTAATCGGTTACAAAACGAGTTATCACACGAGAATAGACCAACGAACTGGCGACACAAGTCATTGCAAATTGGGGTCGAAGGAATGTCCAAAGGAATTCCGTAAATGTGGAAGACGTGATGGACGAGAAGGTCTGCGGTCTCCTGAGCAGAAGGGAGTTCAGGGAGGGCAGCAAAGTGCACAATCTTGATAAAAGGGTCCACCACGGTGAGTACAGCGGTGTTCACATGTGAAAGGGGTAATCCCGTGACAAAATCCAGTGTTATGTGAGTCCAAGGACAACTAGGGACAGGTAGGAGATGAAATAATCCAGCAAGTGGCCAGTGGGAGGCGTTTCCATGGGCACAGACGGAACATGCAGAGGCAAAGGAACGGGTATCAGCATCCATGGAAGGCCACCTAAAGTGTCTTTTCAGAAGAGACAGTGTCCGATCACTCCCGGGATGTAAGGCGAAACGAGACATGTGTCCCCACTGGAGAACCTGAGATCGAACGGAATCGGGCACAAAAAGGCAATTGGCAGGTCCGTTGTCAAGGTCAGGTTCAGCCCTTTGGGCCTCTTTTACTGTGGCCTCAATTTCCCAGCTGGTCTCCAGACTGCAAAGGTCTTCCTCGGAACTGTATTGACAGGAGAGCGCGTCAGGTTTCCCATTCTTGGACCCCAGATGATAAGTGAGTGTAAATCTGAACTGACCAAAAAAATGAAGCCCAATGGGCCTGGCAGGAATTCAGGCAGTTTGGATATATGCAAGGTTCTTGTGATCGGTCCAGATGATAAACGGGTGTTCCGCCCCCTCCAATCAGTTCTCCACTTTGTAATTTTGTTCAGCAGGAGACAGCCGGGGAAAAAGAAGGCACAGGGATGAAGTTTCTGATCAAAACTTGAACATTGGGACAGGACCACTCCCACCCCGGAGTCGGAGGCATCAACCTCCACAATGAATTGACAGGAGGGGTCCGGTTGGACCAGGATGGGAGAGGATGTGAAACACCTCTTCAGTTCAGCGAATGCTGAGTCAGCTTTGGAGTCCCAAAGAAAAGGTGTTGAAGGTGAGGTAAGTCAGGTAAGGAGCGCCACCACCCGACTGTAATCCCTGATAAACCAGCGATGGAAGTTTGCAAACCCCAGAAATCGCTGGAGTTGCTTGCGGTTCGTGGGTCTGCGCCATGCCATGATCTTCTTGGGATCCGCTCTCACTTGCCCACTCTTGATGATGTAACCTAAGAAGCTGACCGAGGGGACGTGGAATTCACACTTCTCAGTCTTCACGAATAATTTGTCCTCCCACAGCCTCTGTAGGATTTGACGGACATGATAAATGTGTTTCTGGAGACTGCGAGAGAAGATTAGGATGTCATCCAGATAGACAAACACAAAGCGGTTAATAAAATCTCTCAGCACTAGCCTCTGGTGAGGCCAAATGGCATGACCAAGTATTTGAAGTGGCCTAGAGGGGTATTAAATGCTGACTTCCACTTGTCCCCCTCCCTTATTCTGACCAGATGGTAGGCGCTTCGAAGGTCCAACTTCAAGAAGTGGTTCAATCACCTAATTTATGAGGGGCAGTGGGTACTTGTTTCTAATGGCTATGTTGTTAAGTCCTCAGTAATCGATGCAGGGACATAGTGACCCATCCTTCTTCCCCACAAAGAAGAACCCAGCGCCTACCGTGGAGGATGAGGGCTGAATAATGCCCGTCACGAGAGACTCACTGATGTACTTCTCCATTAACTCTCTCTCAGGCCTGGACAAGTTGTACAACTGACTGGTGGGTGATGAGGCCCCGGAGAGTAGGTCAATTGCACAATCATATGGTCAGTGTGGAGGCAGGGAAAGAGCCAGTTGTTTACCAAATACCTGTCCCAGGTCGTGGTACTCTGCTGGAAACCTGGACAAGTCGGGGGGGGGGGTTTCCACGAAAGGCGAGCTCGTGGTGACCTCCCCATGGGATAGGGCCGACTGAAGACAGGTGGAGTGAATGGGCTCCAGCTGCCTATCCTCCCAGTAGACCAGTCAATGACCAGTCAGGGGATTATGGTGGCTCAACCCGGGGTACCCCAGAACAATAGAGGCTTTAGGAGAATGGATTAGATTAAATTGTACCTGCTGTCAATAGTTTCTAGGCAGAATCAAAGTCAGGGGTGGCGTACAGTGGGTGACCTGGGCCAGAAGTCTCCCATCCAGTGCCCAGGCTTCCAGAGGGGTACTCAACAGTTCCCAAGGAATTCCAGCTTGGGAGGCAATGTCCTCATCCCTCAGCACTGAAGTCCACCAAGGCAGATAGAGACAGGGACTTGTTGGTGATAGTTCACAGTAGCGTGGATCTGCATCTGGGTTTGGGGGACTGAAGGGAGTGTGGTCTGGCTCACCAGCGTCATGGGAACAGTCAGAGCGGGAGCTATGCTAGGAGTGGAAGGGGGAGAGAGGTTAGGGCTGGTCGAAGATGGTAAAATGGGCCGTGGGGTGACCCGAGGAGTTGGGTGGCCGGTTTTCTCTCTCTGATGTTCTTGGAATCGGTTATCTAGCCTGGTGGCTAGAGAGACCAAAGAGTCCAAGCTGTTTGTGTCATCCCTCACTGCCAATTCATCTTTTATCCTGTCACAGAGGCCTTGTCGAAACACTTCCTGGAGTGACTCGTCATTCTACCCCGAGTTGGCCACTATTATCTGGAACTCTAGGGACTGTTCGGCTACACTTCGTGAGCCCTGACGGAGAATCAGTAGGCGCTTAGCGGCGGCCTTACCGCGAATGGGATGTTCAAAAATCTTCCTCATTTCAGAGACAAAGGTGGAAAAGAAGAGCGGGTCTCTGACTGATTATCCCACATCGCTGTGGCCCATGCTAAGGCGTTCCCTCATAATCCCATGATGTACGCTATCTTTGATCTGTTCATGGCGTACGTACATGGCTACTGCTCAAAAACCAAGGAGCATTGCAGTAAGAAAGCCCAACACTTCCCTAGGTCCCCAGCGTAGGATTCCGGTTCAGGTACGTACAGCTCTCTTGGTGATTGTGTGGCCAGCCCTTCGGGCGTTGCCATCCCAGGCTGTGCGGGTTGGTCAGACCGGGTTCTCGGAAGGGACGGAGTAAAATGAGCAGATACTCGGTCGACCTGCTCACAGACCTTTACATTCTCGGACAGGGCTTGGAGATTCTCCATGACGTCTCTGAGTAGTTGATCGTGTAGGCCCAGTAGGGTACCCTGGCTGACGAGGGCCTGTTGCAGGGGGTTCGTGTCCGCTGGGTTCATTCTTGGCCAGTTTGTTCTGTTACATGGAGCGACTGGGGGCAAACCCATGTGCTGGACACAGACACGGAGACAGGGTTGAGAGGTCACAGTCGTGAACATGGAACAAATAACCAGGAGGAATCTTGACATGGAGCTCTGATATAGAGTCTTGACATAGAGATGGGGTTTTCATGGAATAACTTGAAACTAGAGCAGGCGTGAGATGTCAGCCAGTAGAGCGCAAAAGGTTTAAAAAGGCAAGGAATCTTCAACAGTTTTTAATTTGGAGCAAGAAGCTGCGAGTGAATGGCTGATTTTTCGGAGCGAAAGGAGTTTTTTACTACTCGGGTTAAAGAGAGGCAAGACTGCGCTGGTGCGTGATGTCAACCAGTAGAGCGCGAAAGGTTTGAAAAGAAGACCACCGTATCCAGCGGGCAGCGTCGGAGTGGGCAGCAGAGTGATAGGGCTTTGGCTCAACGGGTTTAGGTAGTAACAGGACAAGGTGAGTTAGGAAGTATATGTGTGAGGCCAGTTTTCTGTGCTCAGTGTCAAATGGGAGGAGGGTGTCCTGGAGTCTCCCAGCCTCCTGGACTGCCATATCTGCACCAGGTGTGTCGAGCTGCAGCTCCTGAGGGACTGAGTAAGGGAACTGGAAATGTAGCTCGATGACCTTCGCCTAGTCAGGGAGAGAGAGGAGGGGATAGAGAGGAGTTACAGGCAGGTGGTCACACTGGGGCCACAGGAGGCAGACAAGTGGATCACAGTCAGGAAGGGGAAGAGTCAGGTGCTAGCGAGTACCCCTGTGGCTGTACCCCTTGACAATAAGTACTCCTGTTTGAGTACTGTTGGGGGGGACAGCCTACCTGGGGGAAGCGGCAGTGGCCTCTGGCATAGAGTCTGGCCCTGTGACTCAGAAGGGTAGGGAAGGGAAGAGGAGGGCAGTAGTGATAGGGGACTCTATAGTTAGGGGGTCAGACAGGCGATTCTGTGGACGCAGGAAAGAAACTCGGATGGTAGTTTGCCTCCCAGATGCCAGGGTCCGGGATGTTTTGGAACATGTCCAAGATATCCTGCGGTGGGAGAGAGAACAGCCAAAGGTTGTGATACATATTGGTACGAATGACATAGGTAGGAAAAGGGAAGAGGTCCTGAAAAAAGACAACAGGGACTTAGGAAGGAAGTTGAGAAGCAGGACCGTAAAGGTAGTAATCTCAGGATTACTGCCTGTGCCGCGCAACAGTGAGAATAAGAATAGATTGAGGTGGAGGATAAATGCGTGGCTGAGGGATTAGAGCAGGGGGTAAGGATTCAGATTTCTGGATCTTTGGGACTTCTTTTGGGGCAGGTGTGACCTGTACAAAAAGGACAGGTTGCACTTGAATCCTAGGGGGACCAATATCCTGGTGGGGAGGTTTGCAAAGGCTACTGAGAGTTTAAACTGAACTGGAGACTGGGGAAGAGGAGGTTAGCTCACAAATAGAGAAAGCTTGTAGACAGTGTGAGAGAGATGATAGGCAGGTGATAGAGAAGGGACGCACTCAGACCAAAGACCTGAGATGTGTCTATTTTAATGCAAGGAGTGTTGTGAACAAAGCAGATGTGCTTAGAGCATGGATCATTACTTGGAGCTATGATGTGGTGGCCATTACAGAGGCTTGGATGGTTCAGGGACAGGATTGGTTACTTCAAGTGCCGGGTTTTAGATGTTACAGGAAGAACAGGGAGGGAGGCAAAAGAGGTGGGGTCGTGGCACTGTTGATGAGAGATAGTGTTACAGCTGCAGAAAAGGAGGAAGCCATGCAGGGTTTGTCTATGGAGTCTCTGTGGGTGGAGGTTAGGAAAAGGAAGGGGTCAATACACACACAAAATGCTGGTGGAAACCAGCGGGCCAGGCAGCACCTATAAGGAGAAGCAATGTCAACATTTCGGGCCGAGACCCTTCATCAGGACTAACTGAAAGGAGAGATACTAAGAGATTTGAAAGTAGTGGGGGGAGGAGGAAATACGAAATGATAGGAGAAGACCGGAGGGGGTGGGATGAAGCTAAGAGCTGGAAAGGTGATTGGCGAAAGTGATACAGAGCTGGAGAAGGGAAAGGATCATGGGATGGGAGAAAGAAAGAAAGAAAGAAAGGGAGAGGGGGAGCACCAGAGGGAGATGGAGAACAGGCAGGGTGATGGGCAGAGAGAGAGAAAAAAAACAACACACAACTAAGTATGTCAGGGATGGGGTAAGAAGGGGAGGAGGGGCATTAATTAGAGAAGTCAATGTTCATGCCATCAGGTTGGAGGCTACCCAGCCAGTATATAAGGTGTTCCTCCAACCTGAGTGTGGCTTCATCTTGACAGTAGAGGAGGCCATGGATAGACATATCAGAATTAGAATGGGACGTGGAATTAAAATGCGTGGCCACTGGGAGATCCTGCTTTCTCTGGTGGAACGAGTGTAGGTGTTCAGTAAAACGGTCTCCCAGTCTGTGTTGGGTCTCACCAATATATAAAAGGCCACACCGGGAGCACCGGACGCACACCAGCGGACTCACAGGTGAAGTGTCACCTCACCTGGAATGACTGTCTGGGTCCCTGAATGGTGGTGAGGGAGGAAGTGTAAGGGCAGATGTAGCACTTGTTCCGTTTACAAGGATAAGTGCCAGGAGGGAGATCGGTGGGAAGGGATGGGGGTGGGGGGGAACGAGTGGACAAGGGAGTCACGTAGGGAGCAATCCCTGCAGAAAACAGAAGGAAGGGGGAGGGAAAGATGTGCTTGGTAGTGGGATCCTGTTGGAGGTGGTGGAAGTTACGGAGAATTATACGTTGGACCTGGAGGCTGGTGGGGTGGTAGGTGAGGACAAGGGGAACCCTATCCCGAGTGGGGTGGTGGGCGAATGGGCTGAGGGCAGATGCGCGGAAAATGGAAGAGATGCGTTTGAGAGCAGAGTTAATGGTAGAAGAAGGGAAGCCCCGTTGTTTAAAAAAGGAAGGCATCTCCTTCGTCCTGGAATGAAAAACCTCATCCTGAGAGCAGATGGAGGAATTGTGAGAAGGGGATAGCATTTTTGCAAGAGACAGGGTGGGAAGAGGAATAGTCCAGTTAGCTGTGAGAGTCTGTAGGCTTATTCGGGGTCAATAACTCCACTGGGTGTTTTTTATAGGCCGCCTAATAGTAACAGGGATATCGAGGAGCAGATAGGGAAACAGATCTTGGAAAGGTGTAATAATAACAGAGTTGCCATGATGGGAGATTTTAATTTCCCAAAGATCAATTTGCATCTCCCGAGAGCAAGGGGTTTAGATGGGGTGGAGTTTGTTAGGTGTGTTCAGGAAGGGTTCTTAACATAGTATGTAGATAAGACTACAAGAGGAGAGGCTGTACTTGATTTGGTATTGGGAAATGAACCTGGTCAGGTGTCAGATCTCTCAGTGGGAAAGAATTTTGGAGATAGTGATCATAATTCTATCTGCTTTACAATAGCATTGGAGAGAGATAGGAACAGACAAGTTAGAAAAACATTTAATTGGTGTAAGGGGAAATATGAAGCTATCAGGTAGGAAATTGGAGGCTTAAATTGGAAACATATGTTCGCAGGGAAAAGTACGGAAGAAATATTCAGGGGATATTTGTGTAGAGTTCTGTATAGGTACATTCCAATGAGACAGGGAAGTTGTGGTAGGGTACAGGAACCGTGGTGTACAAAGGCTGTAATAAATCTCGTCAAGAAGAAAAGAAAAGCTTACAAAAGGTTCAGAGAGCTAGGTAATGTTAGAGAGCTAGAACATTATAAGGCTACTAGGAAGAAGCTTAAGAAAGAAATTAGGAGAGCCAGAAGGGGGCATGAGAAGGCCTTGGTGGGCAGAATAAAGGAAAACCCCAAGGCATTCTACAAGTATGTGAAGAGCAAGAGGACAAGACGTGAAAGAATAGGACCTATCAAGTGTGACAGTGGGAAGTGTGTATGGAACCAGAGGAAATAGCAGAGGTACTTAATGAATACTTTACTTCAGTATTTACTATGGAAAAGGATCTTAGTGATTGTAGTGTTGACATGCAGCAGACTGAAAAGCTTGAGCATGTAGATATTAAGAAAGTGGATGTGTTGGAGCTTTTGGAAAGCATCAAGTTGGATAAGTCACCAGGACCGGATGAGATATACCCCAGGCTACTGTGGGAGGTGAGGGAGGAGATTGCTGAGACTCTGGCAATGATCTTTGCATCATCAGTGGGGATGGGAGAGTTTCTGGAGAATTGGAGGGTTGCAGATATTGTTCCCTTTCTCAAGAAAGGAAGTAGAGATAGCCCAGGAAATTATAGACCAGTGAGTCTTAACTCAGTGGTTGGTAAGTTAATGGAGAAGATCCTGAGAGGCAGGATTTATGAACATTTAGAGAGGTATAATGTGATTAGGAGTAGTCAGCATGGCTTTGTTAAGGACAGGGCGAGCCTGATTGAATTTTTTGATGAATACATTGATGAAGGTAGAGCAGTAGATGGGGTGTATATGAATTTCAGCAAGACATTTGATAAGGTACCCTATGCAAGACTTATTGAGAAAGTAAGGAGGCATGGGATCCAAGGGGACATTGCTTTATGGATCCAGAACTGGCTTGCCCACAGAAGGCAAAGAGTGGTTGTAGACAGGTCATACTCTGCATGGAGGTCGGTGACCAGTGGAGTGCCTCAGGGATCTGTTCTGGGACCCTTACTCATTGTGATTTTTATAAATGACCTGGATGAGTAAGTGGAGGGATGGGTTAGTAAGTTTGCTGATGACAGAAAGGTTGGAGGTGTTGTGGATAGTGTGGAGGGCTGTCAGAGGTTACAGTGGGACATTGATAGGATGCAAAACTGGGCTGAGAAGTGGCAGATAGAGTTCAACCCAGGTAAGTGTGAAGTGGTTCATTTTGGTAGATCAAGTGTGATGGCAGAATATAGTATTAATGGTACGACTTTTGGCAGTGTGGAGGATCAGAGGAATCTTGGGGTCCGAGTCCATAGGACGCTCAAAGAAGCTGCACAGGTTGACTCTGTGGTTAAGAAGGCATACGGTGCATTGGCCTTCATCAATCATGGAATTGAATTTAGGAGCCAGGAGATAATGTTGCATCTATATAGGACCCTGATCAGACCCCACTTGGAGTACTGTGCTCAGTTCTGGTCGCCTCACTACAGGAAGGATGTGGAAGCCATAGAAAGGGTGCAGAGGAGACTTACAAGGATGTTGCCTGGATTGGGCAGCATGTCTTTTGAGAATAGGTTGAGTGAGCTTAGCCTTTTCTCCTTGGAGCGAAGGAGGATGAGAGGTGACCTGATAGAGGTGTACAAGATGATGAGAGGCGTTGATCGTGTGGATAGTCAGGGGCTTTTTCCCAGAGCTGAAATGGTTGCCACAAGAGAACACAGGTTTAAGGTGCTGGGGTGTAGGTACAGAGGAGATGTCAGGAGTATATTTTTTACTCTGAGAGTGGTGAGTGCGTGGAATGGGCTGCCGGCAACGGTGGTGGAGTCAGATACGATAGGATCTTATAAGAGACTTTTAGATAGGTACATGGAGCATTGTAAAACAGAGGTCTATAGGTAAGCCTAGTAATTTCTAAGGTAGGGACATGTTTAGCACAACTTTGTGGGCTGAAGGGCCTATATTGTGCTGTAGGTTTTCTATGTTTCTAACTTAGAACTAATGGTTCCAAGTGGTTGGGAAGCGAAGTTATCACACGGGAATAGACCAATGAACTGGCAGCCATTAGTTGTGATGCCAGGGTTCTTATCCTGCAGTCTGATGGAAACCAGGTGTGCTGTAATTAAGTGAACTAGCAGCAATTGGGAATCTAATGACTGGAATTATGCCATAATTAAGGAGTTATGAGCGAGATGGGGGACAGCCAGACGGGACCAGGACAAGATGAGGTGAATAGAAACATGGAAGCAGAGAAAACCTGAGAGGCTGCATCACTGTCTGGTATTGGGGGTAGGGGTGCGCAACTGCACTGGACTGAAGGAAGCTGCAGAGGGTTGTAAGTTTAATTGGCTCCATCTTGGGTACTAGCCTATAAAGTACCCAGGACACCTTTAAGGAGTGATGTCTCAGAAAGGCAGCTTCCATTATTAAGGACCTCCAGCACCCAGGGAATGCCCTTTTCTCATTGTTAACATCAGGTACAAACATAAAAGCATAAAAAACCTACAGCACAATACAAGCCTTTCACGTGTCGAAAAAGCTGTGCCGAACATGTCCGTACCTTAGAAATTACCTAGGGTTTCCCATAGCCCCCTATTTTTCTGAGCTCCATTTAGCTATTCAGGAGTCTCTTAAAAGACCCTATCGTATCCATCTCCACCACCATCGCCAGTAGCCCATTCCACGCATTCACCACTCACTCCATAATAAACTTACCCCTGATATCTCCTCTGTACCTACTTCCAAGCACCTTTAACCTGCGCCCTCTCGTGCTAGCCAGTACAGCCCTGGGAAACAGCCTTTAACTGTCCACACAATCAATGCCTCTCATCATCTTATACACCTTTATTAGGTTACCTTTCATCCTCCATTGCTCCAAGGAGAAGAGGCTGAGTTCACTCAACCTATTCTGATAAGGTCTGCTCCCCAATCCAGGCAACATCCTTGTAAATCTCTGCACCCTTTCTATAGTTTCCACATCATTCCTGTAGTGAGCTGACCAGAGCTGAGCACAGTACTCCAAGTGGGGTCTGTCTTATATAGCTGTAACATTACCTCTTAAATTCAATCCTACAGTTGAAGAAGGCCAATACATCGTGTGCCTTCTTAACCACAGAATCAACCTGTACAGCAGCTTTAAGTGTCTTATGGACTCAGAACCCAAGATCCCTCTGATCCTCCACACTGCCAAGAGTCTTACCATTAACACATTGATGAAGGAAGAGCAGTAGATGTAGTGTATATGGATTTCAGCAAGGCATTTGATAAGGTACCCTATGCACCTTATTGAGGTGCATTTGAGAAATGCTTATTGAGAAAGTAAAGAGGTATGAGATCCAAGGGGACATTGCTTTGTGGATCCAGAACTGGCTTGCCCACAGAAGGCGGTGTGGTTATAGACGGGTCATATTCTGCATGGAAGTTGTTCAACAGTGGAGTGCCTCAGTGATTTGTCCTGGGACCCTGACTCTTCGTGATTTTTATAAATGACCTGGATGAGGAAGTGGAGGGATGGGGCAGTAAGTCTGCTGATGACACAAAGGTTGGAGGTGTTGTGGATAGTGTGGAGGGTTGTTAGAGGTTATAGCGACAGGATGCAAAACTGGGCTGAGAAATGGCAGATGGAGTTCAACCCAGGTAAGTGTGAAATGGTTCATTTTGGTAAGTTAAATATGATGGCAGAATATAGTATTAATGGTAAGACTCTTGGCAGTGTGGAGGATCAGAGGGATCTTGGTGTCTGTGTCCATAGGACGCTCAAAGCAGCTGCACAGGTTGACTCTGTGGTTAAGAAAGTGTATGGTGTATCAGCCTTCATCAATCGTGGAATTGCATTTAAGAGCTGAGAGGTAATGTTGCAGCTATATAGGACCCTGATCAGAAGCAACTTGGAGTACTATGCTCAGTTCTGGTCACCTCACTACAGGAAAGATGTGGAAGCTATAGAAAGGGTGCAAAAGAGATTTACAAGGATGTTGCCTAGATTGGGGA
The DNA here is from genome assembly GCF_030144855.1 of Hypanus sabinus. Lineage (NCBI taxonomy): Eukaryota > Metazoa > Chordata > Chondrichthyes > Myliobatiformes > Dasyatidae > Hypanus > Hypanus sabinus. The sequence goes on along the minus strand of NC_082718.1, from coordinate 71,593,966 downwards.
GCATGCCTTATGAGAATAGATTGAGTGAACTCGGCCTTTTCTCCTTGGGTCGAAGGAAGATGAGAGGTGACATGATAGAGGTGTATAAGATGATGAGATGCATTGATCGTGTGGATATTCAGAGGCTTTTTTCCAGAGCTGAAATGGTTGCCACAAAAGGACACAGGTTTAATGTGCTGGAGAGTAGGCACAGAGGAGATGTCAGGGGTAAGTTTTTTACTCAGAGAGTGTTGAGTGTGTGGAATGGGCTGCCGGCAACGGTGATGGAGTCTGATATGATAGGATCATTTAAGATACTTTTAGATAGGTACATGGAGCATAGTAAAACAGAGGGCTATAGGTAAGCCTAGTAATTTCTAAGGTAGGGACATGTTCAGCACAAATTTGTGGGCTGAAGGGCCTATATTGTGCCGTAGGTTTTCTATGTTTCTATTAATACTATATTCTGCCATCATTTTGACCTGCCAAAATAAACCACATCACACTTACCTGGGTTGAGCTCCATTTGCCACTTCTCAGCCTAGTTCTGCATCCTATCAATGTCCTGCTGTAACCTTTGACTGCCCTCCACACCACCCACACCATCCCCAATCTTTGTGTCATCAGCAAACTTACTAACCCATCCCTCCACTTCCTTATCCAGGTCATTTATAAAAATCACGAAGAAAAGGGTCCCAGAACAGATCCTTGAGGCTCTCCACTGGTCACTGGCCTCCATGCAGAATATGACCCGTCTACAACCACACTTTGCCTACTGTGGGCAATCCAGTTCTGGATCCACAAAGCAAGATCCCCTTGGATCCAATGCCTCCTCACTTTCTCAATAAGTCTTGCATGGGGTACCTTATCAAATGCCTAATCAGATGAAGATGAACAGAAGCCTTCTATATGGTAATCAGACAGAGATGAGGTAAATAGGGGCCCTCTATCTGGTCTCAAAGACACTGCAATCAGGAAACAGGTGGCTCCAGGTAGATGAAGGGCCTTCTATCTGGTAATCATCACCCAGCTACTTGCTCCAGTAGCCCGACCGCGTTCTCTGTCCTCCTCTACACCCTGATGCCTCCATGTTCACACAGGAGGCTCTGGTGGATTCTGGTGCAGCAGAAAACTTCCTGGATCAGGCTGTCTATGTACAACCTGGACTCCCTACCAAACCTGCCCCTCACCCCTTCATCATCATGGCCCTTGATGAACCTCCCTTGGGACTGGGACAGCCAGGCTGCACGCAAGGCTTGGGCACATGAGCTTCAGAGAGCATCCAGTTGCTCCGGAAAAAACCCTCAACCTCACTGAACTCTAAGCAGGAATACCACAATTTAGTCGTTGCCTTCAGTAAATGGGAAACCAGCAGCGTGCTGCCTCACCTGACTCTGTGATCGATCTCCTTCGAATCACCACCCCTCCCCGAGGTCCCCTGTTCTCATTCTCCCCTCTCATCGCCAGCTGCCAGTGCCCCTCAGGATCACACCTACCTTTCATATGTCCTGCGTTGTCCATGAACTACTCAGCCCCTGAGCCTGGACATCTGGAACCTCGGGTGGTACAAGGTGACCCAGTCTACTCAGTTCATCATTTGCTGGGTTCAGGTCACCATGGATACCTGGTCGACTGGGTCTGGGGGAGGTCTTGGATGTTGTCCAGCTACAGCTTGGATCCACTGTTTATGGATGAGTTCCACTGGACCGATTCAGATCATCCTTGACATTCAGGAGCTGGCTGTACATACCCAGTCTAGCCTGCTCTCACTGACACCTCAGATTGCACCCAGCTATCAGGATTCACCTGCAGCCTCCTTAGACCCAGTTCTCAGCCACAGTCCTTGTTCAGCAGCCGGCCTCAACTTGCTTTTGTTCTCCCTGCCAACAGTGTACCTCAATGCCTGCTGGGCTTTGTGTTTCTGTTCTCTTTGTTTAGTGGCCCCTTCTTTGTCATCTATAATTAAACTTGTTTGCTGCTAAACTGTCTCTGCTGCTGTGCTTTTAGGTCAACCCTCTGCACTTCCAGACACCTAGATAGAGTGCACATAGAGGGGATGTTTCCTATAGTGGGGGAGGACACAACCTTGGAAAAGAGGGACATCAAATGCTTACTTAGAACAGAAATGAGGAATTTCTTTAGCCAAAGGGTGGTGAATCTGTGGAATTCATTGCCACGAATAGTTGTGGAGGCAAAGCCACTGGGTATATTTAACGCGAAGGCAGTTGATTAGTAAGGATGTGAAAGGCAGGAGAATGGAGTTGAGAGGAATAGTAAATATGCCATGATGAAATGGCTGAGCAGTGTGGATGGGTTGAATGGCTTGATTCTGCTCCTATGTTTAATGGCTGTGTGTTTGTTTTGGGCTGAAATGAAGTCTGTTTGCCCCCAAAAAATAATTGAATTTCCTCTTACCCTTTCGGAACGGTTTGAGCCCCAACTTCTAAATGATTTTCCATCTCTTAACTCTATTCTCTCAATATTCCTCCGATGATCAATGTAAAATCACTTCACCCAATAAACATTGTTACATTAACTACAAACGTTTGTAGTTAGGTCATGCAACACTGAAGAGCAAATCTTTGTTCCCCTAATAATAACAATGTGAGCAAAAACATTTTCAATAAAAGAGTTCATAGCTCAAGATGCTGCTCTTGGGAGAATTATGATGTCAGTAATTTTGGGACCTATCACAAAACCTTTCCTAACATATAAGTAACATTGCTAACATTGCATTTTAAGCTGGAGGAGATGTATAAGTTCTTCATTCTGCAAAAAGTACACTCAGTGGCCACGTTATTCTGTACAGGAGTGGGACCCAGTGTGGTCTTATGTCGCTGTAACCCAATCACTTTAAAATTTAACATGTGTGTCCAGAGGTGCTCTCCTGCTCACCACTGTTGTAATGTGTGAATTACACCTTCCTGTCAGCTTGAACCAGTCTGACCTTTCTCCTCTGACCTCTCTCATTAACAAGATGTTTTTGCTCACAGAATCAGAACTGGAATCTCGTTTATGAACACTGACAGACTGTATGTCATGAAATCTGTTGTTTTCTGGCTTCTGGCAGCAGTACAGTACCATACATAAAAGGTACTAGAAATCACGGCAAGAAATGTATTAGAAATATATAGTGCAAAACGAGATCAAAAATACTGAGGGAGTGTTCATGGGTTCATTGTCTGTTCAGATATGCGTGTGTCTTCAGGCTCCTGTATCTCTTCCCTGATGGTAGTAATGAGAAGAAAGCATGTCCTGGGTGATGAGGGCCCTCATTTCTGGGGCATCACTTTTTGAAGATATCCTCAGTGGAGGGCACAATAGACAGTGCAATACCCTCTCAGGCCTGCCAAATCTGTGCTCAAGTCTCTGGAGTAGAACTTAAAACCCAAATCTTATAACTTAGAGGCTGCAAACAGTGGATGATGGGACATTAGATCAGACACAACCCAGCATCACCTGGCCTGCAGAACATCAGTCCGAGCCGCAAGCAGGCACAGAGTTACTGATGAATGAAAGAAAAATCAAAGACAGATCTTCAAATTAATCTGAACCCTGCCTGTTACCTTGTGGAGTGAAGCTTTAACAACAGGTTAAGTGGAACTGAACAGAAGCAGGTTACATACTCAATGGGAGATAATATGCCTGAGAATTAACCAATGGCAGCTTTAATAGAAAAAGACTTACAGATTTGTTTTGATTATTTCATTTCTATCACGTTAGGAAACTGTGAGATTACAGCATTCTCACAGCAAGGTCTTTTAGAAGCCACACAACTGTTGGCTGTAATTGGAAAAAGGACGATCGAGCCTAATGCCGCAACTTTCTGTCGGTCACCCTGTAGACCAGGTACAGAGTCAGAACCACGTCTAACTTGAATAACATGAAATTTGTGGTATTTTAGAGACATAAAATATAAAATAAATAAATAGTTCAAAACAAAGAAATAAGAAGATAGTGTTCATGGATCATTCAGAAATCTGGTGGTAGAGGGGACGAAGCTGTTCCTGAATAATTAAGTGAGGGTCTTCAGGCTCCTGTACTCCTCCGTGATGAGAGTAGTGAGATGCAGCATAGTGGTTGGTGTGAAACCTTACAGCTCGAGGCGTTTTGGAGTTCAGAGTCCAATTCCGGCACAGTTCCGTAAGGAGTCTCTGTACATGTGAGTTTTCTCTGGGTCCTCTAGTTTCCTCCCACGGCCTAAGGACATACTGGGTAGGTTAATTGGTCATTGTAAATTGTTCCATGATTAGGTTAGGGTTACTCAGATTTGTTGGGGGGCTGCTGGGGGTGGGGAGGTGTTCAAAGTGTCGGAAGGGCCGACTTCATCATTGGGGGTTGACTGGAAGAGCCTACTCCACAATGGGAGGGAGGGGGTGACTGGAAGGGCCTAGCCACAATAAGGGTGGTGACTGGAAGGGCTTACACCACACTGTATCACTCAATAGATATATAGGAGGATATGTTGCGAAAGATGAGAGTCCTTAATGATGGATGCCACCTTCTTGAGGCATCACTTCACAAAGGTCTCTTCAGAGGGGAGAGTTGTGCCCTGGATGGAGCTGGCTGAGTCTACAATTGTCTACAGCCTTTGTTGGTCCATTCCAGTGGTGATGAAACCAGTCAGAATAGTTAATGTCCCCGTGCTTATGGGCTTCTCCCATGCACTCCCTCCAAGGCTTTTTGCTTACCTTTGCACATAGTCTACCAGCCCACGTCCTGGTATGAGTCAGCATGGGTCACATTGGTCTGTTTGTTTAGCTGAGGCTAATCACAGTTCTCATGGATTCTCACACAAAACACTGAAGGACAGAGGGTCGGGCAGATCTATTGGAGGACAGTGGCCTGTCAACACTTCAGTTCGAGACCCTTCACGTGATTAATTTCATCTGGATTGTCCATTCCCCTCAATAGGCCTGCCTGACCTGCTGAGTTCCTCTCATTGCTCAAATCTAGCATTCAGTGTGTGACTGCAAATCCCTACACTGCAGTATCTGGTACCTGCAGCCTTCATGAGTTTAGGCCATACACACCTGGGTGACAGACCAGCAATGACTCAATCCTGCTCCCCGGCATGTAACAGTGACTGAGGCTAGATTGATCCTGTGGATCACTGGCTCAGTATGATGGGCCATAGTCTCAAGCTACTGTAAGGGGGCAGCAAAGATGAGAAGGAATCTCTACAACCACAGGGTAGTCGATCTTTAGGAATCTCTGTCCAAATGGGTTGTGGAGGCTCAGTCAGTGAATATATTAAAGTTAGGTTTGTAAGTAAGGGCATGAAAGATAAAGATTAGCTTTATTTGTCACATGTACATTGGAACATTGAAATATACAGTGAAGTGTGTTGATTGCATCAGGTGAGATCAGGAAGGGTGGTGATTGGGGCAGCCGGCAAGTATCAGCACGCTCCCAGCACCAGCAGAGCATGTACACAGCTCACTAACTGTACACTAGCCGTACATGTTTGGACTCTGGGACGAAACCGAAGCACCCAAAGGAAACCCACACAGTCACAGGGAGAACATGCAAACTCGTTACAGACAGCGATGGGAAATGAACCCGGGTTGGGGACAGCCTCCGCTGCAAAGCATTACACTAACAGCTATGCTAAGGTGATATCGTTATGGTGGACAAATGGGGTGAGTGTCAATCAGTGTTAATGTAAAAGTGGTGTTGGATACGTGATTACAAAAGATTTATTTTAATTTCATTTAGAAATAGTGCACGATAACAAGTCCTTCTGGCCTAATGTGTCCACAACACCCAATTACACCCATTAATCCCTCAATGTGTCCACAACACACAATTACACCCATTAACCCCTCAACGTGTCCACGACACCCACTTACACCCATTAGCCCCTCAATGTGTCCATGACACCCAATTACACCCATTAACCCCTCAATGTCCACAACACCCAATTACACCCATTAACCCCCTCAACGTGTCCACAACACCCAATTACACCCATTAAACCTCTCGATGTGTCCACAACACCCAATTACACCCATTAACCTCCTCAATGTGTCCACAACACCCAATTACACCCATTAACCCCTCAACGTGTCCACAACATCCAATTACACACATTACCCTTTGTATGTCTTTGGAGCATGGGATGAAACTGGAGCACCCAGAGGAAACCCATGTAGTTACAAAGGGATGTACAAACTCTTAACAAACAGTGACATAATTGAACCCAGGTCATTGACACTGTAATAACATTCTACTAACAGCTACATTACAGTGCCACGCAAAGGGGCAAATTTAGACATATGGGTGAGATAAGGGCAAATGGAGCATGTGGAATAGCATGGAGCAAATGGGCTGAAAGGTCTGTTTCTGTGCTGCATGACTCTCTGATAAGTGCAGCAATATAGGATTGAGGTGAACGATCATCTGTCACAGCAAATATAGGGCAATTACATGGCTCTTCCAGTGCATGAGCCACAGATTTCCTTGACTCAAGGGAAGGGATTTGTCTAAGTTAGTCACAGTTAATACTCTGGAGCACATGTTAAACATGATCCTGATCAATAAAGAGCACCCTCACAGGAGCAGATGGCCTTATTCTGCCATTTCTCATGGTCATATGCCTAGATAATACTCTGGCACTGAATTTGGACCTACTCCTCCTTCTACTCCAGATGTACTTAGATGACTATCATGGGAAATTAAATTAACATTCACTGAACCGGTGCAGACTGCAACTAATTTCTCTCTTATTGTGATCAACTGCAGCCTGATGATAGCTATTGTAGACTGCAAGCATGCAGTGACTGTCTGTGGATAATTCCTGCCCAATGACAGAGTTATGACTGTCTATGGAAAATTCCTGCCCGGTGTGCAGAGTTATGACTGTCTGTGAAAAATTCTGCCTGGTGACAGAGTTATGAATGTCCGTGGAAAATTCCTGCCCGGTGTGTAGAGTTCTGACTGTCTATAGAAAATTCCTGGCCAGTGACAGGGTTATGACTGTCCGTGGAAACTTCTTGGCCAGTGACGAGTTATGACTGTCCGTGGAAAATTCCTGCCTGGTGTGCAGAGTTATGACAGGCTCTCACTGGTTGTTAACACTTCCCCATGAAAAGATTCAACCTGGCTTGGAGAGAATGGCTAAAAATATTAATGAAATCTAACCTTAATTTAACCTGTCAGATGTGATCATATGACTCTGAGACCATAAGACATAGGAGCAGAATTGGACCATTTGGCCCATTGTCTGCTTTCCCATTCCATCATGGCTCTATCCCTCTTCCATCCCTCTAAACCCAATTTTCCTGCCTTATTCCCATAACCTTTGACATCCAGACTAATTCAGAACTATTAACCGCCACTCTAAATACATTCAATGACTTTGCCTCCACAAACAAATGTGGCAATGAATTCCACAGATTGACCACCCTCTGACTAGAGAAATTCTTCCTCATCTCTATTCTAATTGGACATCCTTGTATTGTGAGGCTGTGCCTTCTGCTGTTAGAGTCCCCACTATAGGAAGCATCCCCTCCATAAGCCCCTCTCATTCTTTCAAATTCTGGTGTGATGGTCTGGCCTTTACAAGATACCTTTATATTTGAATAAATTCAGATAAAAGCTTTGAGTGGCTACAGAACTAACAAGTTCAAGTTGAAGTTTAATTGTCATTCAAACATACATGAATACTCATAAATACATCAAACAAAACAGTGATACTCCAGGGCCCAGGTGCGAAACACAGTACCAACAGTCACAAACAGCATGAGGTACACAATCCACATATAAGATGACAGTAAACATACAGTCACACAAAAGCATATTTAGCCCAAGTTTCTAAGTGACATGTCCTGTAGGTTGATGGAGCATGAATGTTGTCAGCAAGACAAGCTCTCAGTGGTCCATAGACAAACCTGTGCATGCACGTAATCTAGCTTATTTTCCACTGATCGAACACTAAAGGGTAACACCAACTCTGGCTTCTCCCCTCCTGCGCTTGAGGCCCAGTCTTCACTACAACCCAGGCCACGAGCTCCCCCACTGTTGTTCTCTCCAATAAACACATGAACCAGACTATAGAGTTCAACAGTGCAATATAGATCAAAGCGTATGAAAAGGCAGATGTCAAATTCTTTGAGCCTGCTATATGCTATTGATCAAGATCACACTTATCAATTGCTTTTGAACCATTGGGGATAACTCAAACATCCCTCTTCTGTGGAGTCAAGAATGCCAATGTCCCAGTTGCAGAACTGCAAAGCTGAAACTTGTCTACAGGAATCAGAATCAGGTTTATTCTCACTGGCATGTGATGTGAAATTTGTTAACTTAGCAGCAGCAGTTCAACGTAATACATAATCTAGCAGAAAGTGGAAAAAAAAATAAAATAACACATAATAATAAATAAACAAGTAAATCAATTACATATATTGAATAGATTTTTAAAAATGTGCAAAATACAGAAATACTGTATATTAAAAAATGTGAGGTAATGTCCAAAGCTTCAAAGTTCATTCAGGAATCAGATGGCAGAGGGGAAGAAGCAGTTCCTGAATCGCTGAGTGGGTGCCTTCAGGCTTCTGTATCTCCTACCTAATGGTAACAGTGAGTAAAGGGCCCGCCCTGGGTGCTGGAGGCCCTGAATAATGGACGTTGCCTTTCTGAGACACTGCTCCCTAAAGATACCCTGGGTACTTTGTAAGCTAGTGCCCAAGATGGAGCTGACTAGATTTACAACGTTCTGCAGCTTCTTTCAGTCCTGTGCAGTAGACCCTCCATACCAGACATTGATGCAGCCTGTCAGAATGCTCTCCACGGTACATCCACAGAAGTTTTTGAGTGTATTTGTTGACATGCCAAATCTCTTCAAATTCCTAATAAAGTATAGCCGCTCTCTTGCATTCTTTATGATTACATTAATATGTTGGGACCAGGTTAGTCCTCAGAGATCTTGACACCGAGGAACTTGAAGCTGCTATCTCTCTCCACTTCTGATCCCTCTATGAGGATTGGTGTTTGTTCCTTCCTCATACCCTCCCTGAAGTCTACAATCAGCTCTTTCATCTTACTGACACTGAGTGCCAGGTTGTTGCTGTGGCACCATTCTACTAGTTGGCATATGTCACTCCTGTACGCCCTCTAGTCACCACCTGAAATTCTACCAACAATGGTTGTATCGCCAGCAAATTTATAGATGGTATTTGAACTATGCCTAGCCATACAGTCATGTGTATACAGAGAGTAGAGCAGTGGGCTAAGCACACACCCTTGAGGTGTGCCAGTGTTGATCAACAGCAAGGAGGATATGTTATCACCAATCCGCACAGATTGTGGTCTTCCGGTTAGGAAGTCGAGGATCCAATTGCAGAGAGAGGTACAGAGGCCCAGGTTCTGCAACTTCTGAATCAGGATTGTGGGTATTAAATGTCATTGAGTTATTGTCATATCAAGTTATTGTCAAATTATTGTTAATGGAGTTATTGTCACATCAAGTTATAGTTAATTGGGTTATTGTTGAGATATTGTCAAGTTATTGTTAATCAAGTTATTGCCAAGTTATTGTTAATCAAGTTATTGCCAAGTTATTGTTAATTGAGTTGTTGTTATATCCACAGGTACAAGAATGCCCAGGTACAATGTAAAACCTGCTTACAGAACCAGCGAAGGCTCACTTTAGTACAATATGATCAAAGTGGCCATAGTGAGGTAATGATTAGGGCAGTGCAGGCCGGTTCAGGAAATGAATGGTTGAAGGGAAGTACCTGTTCCTGAACCTGATGGGGTAAGAATTCAAGCTTCTGTAACTGCTCCCTGATGGTAACTGCAAGAAGATGGCATGGTCCAGGTAGTAGGGATGTTGCCTTCTTGAGACAGTGCCTCCTGTAGATATTGCTAATGGTGGGATGGGATTGTGTCCATGATGTATTGGGTGGGATACACTACCAGTGGTAGGAGGGGGTATGCCCATGATGTATTGAGTGGATACACTACCAGTGATGGAAGGGGGGCTGTGCCTATGATGTATTGGGTGGGGTACACTACCAGTGGTGGGAGGGGGGCTGTGCCTGTGATGTATTGGGTGGGGTATACTACCAGTGGTGGGAGGGGGTATGCCCATGATGTATTGGGTGGGGTACACTACCAGTGGTGGGAGGGGGTATGCCCGTGATGTATTGGGTGGGGTACACTACCAGTGGTGGGAGGGGGTATGCCCGTGATGTATTGGGTGGGGTACACTACCAGTGGTGGGAGGGGGTATGCCCATGATGTATTGAGTGGATACACTACCAGTGATGGGAGGGGGGTTGTGCCTATGATGTATTGGGTGGGGTACACTACCAGTGGTGGGAGGGGGGCTGTGCCTGTGATGTATTGGGTGGGGTATACTACCAGTGGTGGGAGGGGGTATGCCCATGATGTATTGGGTGGGGTACACTACCAGTGGTGGGAGGGGGTATGCCCATGATGTATTGGGTGGTGTACACTACCAGTGGTGGGAGGGGGTATGCCCATGATGTATTGGGTGGGGTACACTACCAGTGGTGGGAGAGGGTATGCCCGTGATGTATTGGCTGGGGTACACTTCCAGTGGTGGGAGGGGGTATGCCCGTGATGTATTGGGTGGGGTACACTACCAGTGGTGGGAGGGGGTATGCCCATGATGTATTGAGTGGATACACTACCAGTGATGGGAGGGGGGTTGTGCCTATGATGTATTGGGTGGGGTACACTACCAGTGGTGGGAGGGGGGCTGTGCCTGTGATGTATTGGGTGGGGTATACTACCAGTGGTGGGAGGGGGTATGCCCATGATGTATTGGGTGGGGTACACTACCAGTGGTGGGAGGGGGTATGCCCATGATGTATTGGGTGGGGTACACTACCAGTGGTGGGAGGGGGTATGCCCATGATGTATTGGGTGGGGTACACTACCAGTGGTGGGAGAGGGTATGCCCGTGATGTATTGGGTGGGGTACACTACCAGTAGTGGGAGGGTTGTGTCCATGATGTATTGGGTTGGGTCCACTATTTTCTGCAGTTTCCTATGTTCCTGGGTGTTTGAATTGCCATACCACTCCATAATGCAGCCAGGCTGACACTTTGAAACAGTACATCTACAGGAGATTGGTAGAGCGTTCAGTGACAAAACAAACCTCCTAAGAAGGTTTTTGCACACTTTCCTTATTATTGCATCTGTGTGGTGGGCCCAGGACAGATCATCTGATATGTCACCCAGGAAATTAAATCTGCTGCCTCACTAATTTATATTTAATGTATGTCCATAAGACACAGGAGTAAAGTTGGGCCATTCAGCCCATTGAGTCTGCTCTGCCATTCCATCATGGCTGAGGTATTATCGCTTTCAACCCCATTCTCCTGACTTCCCCTCATAAACTTTGACTCTTACTAATCCAGAATATATCAACCACTTTAAATGTACTCAAACTTGATTTTCACATGCACAGACAGCAATGAATTCCACAGATTCACCACCCCTAGCTAAATGTATCAATGTTTTTACACATAAATGCTATGATGCATCTAACTGCAGTGTTTGAGTTTATCTCAATGTTAAATTTCAGGAGAAACAAGTAAATGTGCCAATTCAGCTTTATTGTACGATGAGGCAGAGATACAGTGAAAATCTTGTTTGATGAAACCTCATAAATTTGTCTAACTTATCTGTTTGTTATGGAGTGGTATGATTCATTTTGACTGTTTCTCTGGTTTGCCTTACCCCAGATGTTGGTCCACGGGAAGGCCTCGACCCCACCACCTTGACCCACCCGCTGGAGCTCGATCGAGCAGCTCAGGACGCTGAGGAGCGTCAGGCAAAGCAGGAGCCCGCAGACCCTGTAAGCGACAGCCCCCCTGAGCGCAGCCTGCAGAAGAAAAGCCAGCTGCGCCACCGGTTCCTGCTCCTTCCTTCTGCTATTCCTGGTGGACTTTCAGTGCAGCCACTCCCGCAGAGGCGGCAGCTGCCTTCCCCAAGGCAGGTGGAGGTCTTCCACAAGCACCTGAGCACCAGGGGCTTGCCGTCAGGAGTGCTCGGTGCTGAGCTGGGAATTCCACTTCCCTCATCACTGAAGGTTCTACCTCCTGATCCGACCCTTCATTCCTCCCCGGGGGCCCTTCAGGCAGTGAAAGGAAGGCCAAGAAGTGAGGGGGTTCTGCCAACCATCACAGAGAGAGCCAGTCACACCTCATCAGCGGTGCCAACTTCACAGACAGGCGAGAGCCAGGTGACCGCCCAACTCAGGCCCCCTACCACGGTTACAACCAAGCCAGACAGCAGTCAGCCTAGGACCCAGGCAAACCCTGGCCCCGGCAAGGACATCCCACTGGAGGACACGGCCACTCCCCTCGCTGACCAGCCGACAGCAACCCCAGCCATGGCTCTTCCTGGGAAGAGCTCCAAAGCAGCTGGGGTGGTGTCGACAATGGAAGGAAGCACAGAAGCAAGTACCAGCACAATGGTCACCACCACCGTGACCACCTCTCTGCCAACCACAGGTATCACCAGCATTTACATAGCATCTTTGATTTGGTAATGTGCACGAGACCTTCACTAGAGCCTATTGCAGGCAAAAAACAATTATAATTCCCAGTGGACATACCATAAGACCACATAAGGTATAGGAGCAGGATTGGGCCATTTGTCCCATTGATTCTGCTCTGCCATTTCATCATGGTTGATCCAATTTTCCTCTCAGCCCCAGTCTCCTGCCTTCTCCACATATCCCTTCATGCCCTGACCAATCAAGAATCTATCAACCTCTGCCTTAAACATACATAAAGACTTGGCCTCCACAGCTGCCTGTGGCAAAGAAATCCACAGATTCACCACTCTCTGGCTAAAGAAATTCCTCCTCATCTCGGTTTAAAAAGGACATTCCTCTATTCTGAGGCTGTGTCCTCTGATCTTAGACTCTCCCTCCCGAGGAATCATCCTCTTCACATCCACTCTATCAAGGCCTTCCGCCATTTTATAGGTTTCAATGAGGTCACACACCACCCCACCCCACACTCTTCTGAATTCCAGTGAATACAGGCCCAGAGCCTTCAAACTCTCTTTATATAACAAGACATTCAATCCTGGAATCACTTCATGAACCTCCTTTGAACCCTGTCCAGTTTCAGCACAAAGGGCCCAAACCTGCTCACAATACAAGTGAGGCCTCACCAATGTTTTATAAAGTTTCAGCGTTACATCCTTGCTTTTATATTTGAAATGAATGTAAACATTGCATTTGCCTTCCTCACCACAGACACAACCTGCCTTTGGGGAAACCTGCACAATAACTTCCAATTCACTTTGCACCCCAGTTTTTTGTATGTTCTCTCCATTTAGAAAATTGTCAACCTTTTTATTTCTCTGACCAAGATGCATGACCATACACTTCCTGACAATATTCCATCTTCCATTTCTTTGCCCAGTGTCCAAGTCTGTCTAAGTCTTTCTATTTCCTCGAAACTACCTGCCCCTCCACCTATCTTCATATTGTTTGCAAACTTTACAACAAAGCCATTAATTCCATCATACAAATCATTAACAAGTAATGTAAAAAGAATTGGTCCCAACACAGACCCCTGTGAAACACCATTAGTCACCAGCAGCCAGTCAGAAAAGGCTCCTGTTATTCCCACTCTTTGCCTCCTGTTAATTAGCCACTGCTTTATCCATGCTAGAATCTTTTCTGTAATACCATGTGCTCATAGTTAGTAGCACCTTGTCAAAGGCCTCTGAAAATCCAAGTACACAACATCAACTGATTCCCCTTTGTCTATCCTGTTTGTTATTTCTTCAAAGAATTCCAACAGATTTGTCAGGCAAGAGTTTTCCTTGAGGAAACCTTGTTAACTCTGGTCTATTTTATCGTATGCCTTCAAGTAACCTGAGTTCTCATCCTTAACAATCGACTCAACATCTTTCCAACCACTGAGGTCAGACTAGTGAATTGAGGACTGTATAAAAGCTAAGGAAAGGGTATATAAGGTAACAAAAGTGAGTGGGAAATTGGATGATTGGGAAGCTTTTAAAATCCAATAAAAGGCAACTAAAAAGCTATAAGAAGGGAAAAGATGAAAAATGAGGGCAAACTACCCAACAATATAAAGCAGGATACTAAAAGCTTTTTCAATTATCTAAAGAGTGACAGGGAGGTGGGAGTTGATATTGGACCACTGGAAAATGATGCTGATGAGGTAGTAATGGGGGACAAAGAAATGGCAGATGAACTTAATGGGTATTTTGCATCTGCCTTTACTGTGGAAGACACTAGTAGTGTGCCAGAGGTCCATGAGTGTTAGGGAGCAGCAGTGAATATCATTGCTATTACAAGATAAAATCTCATGGTGATACAGGAAAGATACTAGCATGGCAGTGAGTGGGAACAAAAGGGGCCTTTTCTGTTGGGATGCCGGTGACTAGTGGTGTCCCTCAGTGGAGAGTATTGGGACTGCTACTTTTCAAATTGTTTGTCAATGATTTGGATAGTAGAATTGATACAAAGATATGTAGAAGGGTAGGTAGTGCTGAGGAAGCAATACGATTGCAGCAGGACTTAAGAGTCGAAGAATGGGCAAAAATGTCAGAGATGGAATACTGTGGTGGAAAATGTATGGTAACTCATTTTGGTAAAAGAAACAATAGTATGGACTATTATGTAAATGGGGAGAAGGGTCAAACATCAAAGGTGCAGAGAGATTTGCGAGACCTCATGCAAGACTCCCATACGGTTAATTTACAGGTTGTCTGTGGTAAAGAAGGCAAATGTAATGCTGATGTTTATTTCAAAGGGGAATAGAATACAACAACATGGAGATAATGATGAGGCTTTATAAGACGCTAGTCAGGCTGCACTTGGAGTATTGTCAACTTCAATATTAAAATTGAAGGAACAAGTTGGTTAAGACTATGTCTTGACAGTATGACAAATACAACAAATGTCTGGTTAAGATTAGTGCATTATAATTTTTTACATCAATTATATGTTACACCACAAAAAGTAAATAAATTAAACCTAAATTTATCTGATCAATGTTTCCGATGTAATCAAGAAATTGGTACTTTTTTACACTCTACTTGGTCTTGTTTTAAAATTCAACCTTTTTCGACAAATTTAAGAATTTTATTGGAACAAATTATTGGAACACAACTTCCACATAATCCAACATTATTTTCACTAGGCGATATTGAAGGGATAAAACCAAAATCCAAACTGAATAAATATCAGAAAGAATTCATAAAAATTGCATTGGCAGTAGCCAAAAAGGCTATTGCAGTTACTTGGAAATCGGATTCATACTTAAGTATAGATCGTTGGAGGAATGAAATTTTTAGCTGCATTCCACTTGAAAAAATTACTTATAATTTAAGAGATAAATATGAAATATTTCTGAAAATTTGGTGCCCTTATTTACAAAAGATAGGATTAAGTATATAGGTGCTCCAAAGATAAAATTATTGGTTATCTGGGGAAAGAAATAAATATATATACTAAAGCTATTATGAACTCCATGGAGCATGTGGGGATCTTCCGATATCCAGGCATTCTTTCTTTCTTTCTTTTTTCTTCTCTCTTTTTTTTCTCTTTCTATAGGGATATGTTAGGGGGGAGGGGTTAAGGGGAGGGGGGAAAGGTTGATAATTTTTTTTTATAATTTTTTTCCTTCTGTAACCTATTTGAAAATTCAATAAAGAAAACTTATGAAAAAAACAGTTTTGGGCCCCATATCTCAGAAAGAATGTATTGTCATTGGAGAGAGTCCAGAGGAGGTTCACAAGGATAATTCTGGGAATGAATGGGGTTAACATATGAAGAGCATTTTGCAGCTGTGGGCCTGTACTGCCTGAAAAGAATTCAGGGGATCTCATTGAAACCTACTGAATGTTGAAAGGACTAGGTAGCGTGGATGTGGAGAGGATGTTTCCTGTGGTGGGGTATTCAGAACTACAGGGCACAGCCTCAGAATTGAGGGGTGACCTTTTAGAACAGAGGTAAGAGGGATTTTTTTTTTGCCAGAGAGTAGTGTATCTGTGGAGCGGTCTGCCACAGACTGCAGTGGAGGCCAAGTCCATGGGTATATTTAAGGCAGAAGTTGAAAGTTTTCTGATTGAAGGATATGGTGAGAAGACAGGTGTATGTGATTGAGTGGGATTCAGGATCAGCCATGATGGAATAGTGTAACAACTCGATGGGCTGAATGGCCTAATTCTGCTCTGATGTCCTGTCATCTTATGAACTAACTGGTCTATAGTTTCCTTTCTTATGCCTCTCTCTCTTCTTGAAGTATGGAGTGACATTTGCAATTTTCCAGTCTTTTGCAACCATTCCAGAATCTAGTGATTCTTGAAAGATCATTACTAATGCCTTCACAATCTCTTCAGTCACCTCTCTCAGAACCCTGGGATGTACACCATAAGACTGCAACATAAAGGACTTATGTCTGTCTTCTTGAAATTCTTCCTAACCTCCATTTTAAAAGGTTGCCCCTCAGTCTTGAGGCTATTCCCTCTAATTCTGGATACCCCCGACATTGAAAACATTCTCTCCATATCCACCCTATCTAGTCCTTTCAACATTCGGTAGGAATACCGTCAGGTCTCAGTGACCTATCTACCTTCAGACCTTTCAGGTTCCCAGGACCATTCTGCCTCACTACATTGCAGCCACTCCTGCAGAGAGAGCGGCTTCCTTCCCCAAGGCAGGTGGATGTCTTCTGCAAGCACCTGATCCCCAGGGGAGTGCTCGGTGACAAGCTGGTTCTCTCATTGCAAAGGGCTCCCCCCTAGACCTGACCCTTCATTCATCCTCAGTGGCTCTTCGGGCCATGAAAGGGAGGCCAGAGCACAATCTATTACAAGAGGTGGCCAAAGTCTAGCCATAGAGGTGGATCTCAATTGTAGCAGATCACACAGATGAGTACAAGGCTACAGTAACCATCCAATACGAACCCTTTGTCAGTCCTATTCTCCACTTTGATTAATAGACGTGCTTTGGGAATTCTATTGATCGAAGCATCGCTCAGATCTATTCCCATCATCAACGTTCTATTGTTCTACATGAGCTGTTAGATGTGACAGGACAGTTTCCAGTTGACTAAAATAAAGCAGACGCTGATGTATTCACTTACAGACCAATCATGGTATAATCTAATCCCAATATATTAATTCAATCAAGTTGATGAATAGCAAAGAAACAAACTGCTGGTGAAACTCCATGGGTCAAACAGCGTCTATGAAGCAAAGTGGAGGGTGGTCAATATTTCAGGTCAGGATACCAAACCAGGACTTGGTGTGATGAATGCAGAGGCTGGTAGGGTAGTAGGTGAGGACCATGAGACCATAAGACTGAGGAGCAGAATTAGGCCTTTTGGCCCACAGGGTACGAGGGGTGACTGATAAGTTCGTGGCCTAAGGTAGAAGGAATCAATTTTAGAAAACCTAGCACATTTAATTTCAACATAGTCCCCTCCTACATTTACACACTTAGTCCAGCGGTTGTGAAGCTTACGGATCTTGGACCTCCAGAAAGTGTCCACAGATGGGTGATTGATAAGTTTGTGGCCTAAGGTAGAAGGAGATGAGTTATACAGCTCTTGTTACATGCACATGCAGTTCAACTCTTTGAGTGATTATGCAGAAAGTTTGAAGTTAATAACTCATCTCCTTCAAACCAGCATCAAGCCGCTTTTAGGGAGGAAGCCCCTGTGGCCACATGGAGAACATGTAAACTCCACACAGATAGTGCTGGAGGAAAGGATTGTGACACTGGAGCAGGGATTCCCAACCTGGGGTCCACAGACACCTTGATTAATGGTAGGGGTCCATGGAATAGAAAAGGTTGGGAACCCCCTGCTCTGGAACTTCGAGGCAGAAGCACTACTCTCTGTGACACGAACCTCATGTTACTGAAAGTAGAAATGCTTTGGTTGTTCAAACTTTTGATCAGAAAGGATTTTGAGATATGCTTATGAAGGAATTTTCCAATTACAGCTCCATGCAGCATAACATTCTCAAGCTCTGAAGGATATATCGATTCCAGTGACTATCTTCCGCTGTCTGCCTACGGCTCTCTGCAGTGTACCGTTAATGTCACTGTCTTCATGGGATATGGAGTGGAACTGCAGGTAAGACTGGCCAGCACCCCTATTCTCTTTTATTTCTGCTGTTTATACACACACTGTGATTACCCTCCACTAGTGTGTGCAGAAACATTCCATAAGATTTGGATTTTCATTCTTTGTATTATAGACGTACAAAATTCAAATTCAGATTCATATATTTGCCAAATGTATATGTAGTCCCCTGGTAAGCTTTAGGCTCGCTCAGTTCGCTTCTGTCTAGGGGGAGCAGCCTTTGGCCCTGCCAAACTGGGTAATCAGCTTGTGTAGATGCTGTGTGATGTCCCCACCACGCCAAATAACAGGCAGTACACCATATGCGATTAAATGATTACTGTTATGAATGTACCACAGCTCTGAGGGGCCGAAGGGTGCGGGGTAGCCCCCTCCTTTGTGAGAATCGCAAGATCACTATTGAGTCAGTCCAGGAGACCCAGGAAATGAGAGAAAGACATGCAGAATTCACAAAGATTGGAATGTGACCTGGCCTCCGAGAGGCGGACCCATTGATACCGGCTATTGTCTCTTGGAGCCGGACTTGTGTATTCTGTATCCTGTACCCTGTAGGACGCATCGAAGCCCCAGGCAATGAACCAAGGGGGAGGTTGGTGGAGAGATTGCATCATCCAAACCTGATTGACATCTGAGACCCTTTGAGTCAGGATAAAAGAGGGTCTGTGGGAACAGCCCCTCAGACGCACCAGAAGAAATGCTAGTGATCCCGTAATAGCAAAAGCCGATGGGAAGGCCATGTGCGTCTGGTTCCATTTGCCCCGGAATCGGTGTGGCTTTACCACGGAAGAACGGTTTTTAGCTAACAACGGGGAAACCAACTCCCAACAACTCTCGAAGGATTGACATCATAAAAGGACTGGGCAAGTTTTAACCCGTCTTTCTCTCAAACCAAAACGCTGCACCTTGAATGACCTAAAGTGACTTTCATATTTCCATCGGACAATCCATTATCCCCTAGACAACGATAGGGCTATTTCTTATTGATTATCATTATACCCGCGCTTTTAGATTTAGTATTGACGACGTATATTATCTGCATGTTTGCATTGATATTATTTTGTGTATTTTTTATCAATAAATACTGTTAAAAATAGTACCATCAGACTTCAACGGACCTCTCTATCTTTGCTGGTAAGTGACCCAGTTACAGGGTACGTAACAACTTGGGATTCTCGTCTCGGGATTTGATACCAAATTGGAGGGCCAGTGAATCGGGCTTGTAAGTCCAAACTTGGATCTAATTATGCGGGTAGCCAGACGGGAAACCAGCAAAGATGGACATGGGTGAATTTATAGAAAACCCGACTCTGGAGGCACTAGAGGCAACCACCAAATCAGACTTGATAAATTTGGCGAAGGGGTTAAAACTCGCAGAGGTGAGGTTGTCAATGAAAAAACGGGAGGTGCGAAGGGCAATAACTCAGTATTATATTGGAAAGAATGTGTTTGCAGCTGAAGTATTGGAAAATATCCCTGAAAAGGTACCAGCTAGTGGGACGGCTCAGTTAGAGTTGGAGAAATTAAGGTTGGAACATGCAATTAAGGTAAAGCAGCTGGAAACAGCTGAGAAGGAGAATGAAAGAGCTGAGAGAGAGAGAGAGCATGCACTCCAGCTAAAGGAGTTAGAGGTGAAATGGGAGCAGGAAAGAGCTGAGAAACAAAGAGAGCATGAAATTCAGTTAAAACAGCTGGAAGCAGCTGAGAAAGAGAAAGAGAGAACCGAGAAGGAGAGAGTATGGGGAGGCAGAGAAACAAAGGAAACATGACTTGGAGATGGAGAAGTTAAGGCAAGGGCGAAGAGATCAAGGGTCAGACCGAGAGGAGTGGTTTAATGTTAGTCGAGAGTTGAGGTTTGTACCTCCGTTCAAGGAGACAGATGTTGATAGTTATTTCTTGCTTTTTGAAAAGGTGGCAGTGAATCAGAAGTGGCCCAGAGATCAGTGGGTGGCGCTGTTACAAAGTGTGTTAAAAGGAAAGGCACAGCGGGCATATATGGCGTTGTCCATGGAGGAGGAAGAGGAGTAGAGTTATGACAAAGTAAAGGCGGCCATTCTCCGGAGTTATGAGTTAGTACCTGAAGCGTATAGACAAAAGTTCAGAAATTTAAAGAAAGGGTGGAATCAGACGTATACTGAGTTTGCCTATGAGAAGGGTGTGCTCTTAGACCGTTGGTGCACAGCAGAGATAGTGGAAGAGGATTATTGGCGTCTCAGGGAGTTAATTCTGATTGAGGAATTTAAAGGTTGTGTTTCGGAGGATATCCGGATGTATTTGAATGAGAAGCCGAATAAGTCCATCTCAGAATTTGCTAGGTTCGCAGATGAATATGCCCTAACCCACAAGTCAAAGTTTTCCTGGAATAAAAGTTCCCAGAGAGACCGTGGGAATGAATGAGAAAGCCCGCCGGCTGAGGCAGAGGTCCCGCCGGGAGCTGGTCGTAAGGTTGAGGGGGAAAGGCCAGACGGCCAGAGATTTCTGGGCTTGACCTGTTTTAATTGTGGAAAGGGGGGGCATATTGCATCTAGGTGCTTTGCTCCGAGGAAAGAGACAGGAAAAGGGAAAGCAGCAGTCCCTATCGGATGTGCCGTGGTAATCAGTAAATTGACAAGAGAGCCCCGGGTAGACAGAGTACGAGAAGGGTCTGAGACTTGTATGTCAAACGGAACCGTGTCTGTGAGGGAGGGAGACACACCAGTTCCAATACGGATCTGGAGAGATACGGGGGCTGAGCTATCGTTGATCAGCAGTAAGGTACTAGATTTTGGTCACAAGACGGGAATGGTAGCTGTGAAAGGAATAGGAAAAGGGACGGAAATGGTGTCCTTGCGTAGGATCATTATGGATTGTGAGCTGGTGTCTGGACCACTTGAAATAGGGGTGTGATCAGAATTCCCGAGAACTGATGCAGACGTCCTTCTTGGCAACGATTTAGCAGGTGGTAAGGTCTGGACAGCAATGACACTGACAAGCCGGTCGGTGAGCGTTGTGGTCCCGCCCCTAGATTCCAAGATCTATCCCACATGCGCGGTCACTCGCAGCATGTCGAGAAAGGCAGCTGAGAAAGGGAGCAGTTTAAATCTGGCCAGTTTCGATTTGGCCGAGACGTTTTTACCGACCCTGTACCACGAGGGTTTAGAGGGTGGTAAAAGGAAGAGTAGTAAAGTGAAAAAGAGTAAGGGAGAGGAGGTAGACCTGCCCTTAGCGAGGAGAAAAGTTCAAGAGGCAGAAAATAAAGATGAGGAACAGACAGAGCTGTTAAAAGGTCCAGAGTTGGACATGGATGATCTGTCTGGTTAGGCAGAACTGTTTGAAGAAGTTGAAACTTCTAAAGGTGTTCCCGATAATGAAATGAGGGCAGCCCTAGCTGAAAGGGGTGCCCTTACCTTGAAGAAGTCTGCTGGGTTGGCAGATGAGGTTGTTTCAGCTCATGGGGTTGAGTTTACTCCGGAAGGGAGTTGCCCAGAGAGTAGCTGGGAGAATCAGGGGGATGTAGAATTTGGACCGGGTACGGGTATTGAAAGCCTGGAAGAGGCAAATATCCCGTTTGAGTGTGTCCAAGATGTGGATGCACGTGGTACTGAACCTAGTAATGGAACTCAGAAAAAGTCTGAGGTGTTTGATTCAGTTGAAAAAGGCCGTCCTTGTGGGTCAGGTAGACTTGGTTCAGTGAAGAAAGGGTTAACCTTGGTAATAGTGGGAAGTGAGAGTTCCCAGGTGATTGTGCTCGAAGGTGTGTTAAAAGTTAATGTGGAGATCAAAAGTGGGGAGATGAATATTATTATTGAAGGAAACGAGAAATATGTAGTTCTCAAATCGAATGAAAAAAATTTAAAGCCTGCGGATCGCTTACAGGTTGAGTTGGAAGATGACGGGGGCCCCCCGTGCTATTGTTATTCCAGAGTGTGGTGTGAAAAGGCAGAATTTGAAATGCTGCTTGAACAAAGAGTTCAAACTGAAAACTAATAGCCTGAAGGGTCCTGAAGAGAAAGTTCGCAACTTACGTAAAATTTAAGAATTGGGTGGAAATTCAGAAGATGGTCTAAGTTTGGGACACAATGTTGATAAAATAACTCCTATGAAAGAAGCGGGCGAAAGCCCATTTCACCAGGGTACCCAAGCTCCCCACATGGGAACTAACCGGAAAAGAGGCGAGGGTTAATGGGGACGCCACTTTTAAATAGCAAAAGCCGGTTTTACGGGATTTCGACAAAGCATGTGAATAATAAAGACAACCCCATGGAAGCCTGCCTGTTTGAAAGGAACAGAAAGATTAGTATGTGCATGAACTTTTGTAGTATACACATAAGCTAAGATCACAACTCCTTGGTTTTTGTTTGCTGAAGGAAAAAAATAAAAATAGGTGGTTATTAAATTGAAGTCTGATGCTACAAGACTTTAGTAAGGTACAAGATGTTAAGATATTAAAGGAAGTGACACTGTAATCGGTAACCATCTAGATACTAAATTGAATGTATAACTGTATTACTCTGTAGTGAAAAGAAAAACTTTTGTATTGTGTTAGATTCTAAAATCCTGTAAGACTCTGTACTACTTTGTTTTCACCGCTGGTGAAAACACTTTGAAGAAAGGGGGTGTTATGAATGTACCACATCTCTGAGGGGCCGAAGGGTGCGGGGTAGCCCCCTCCTTTGTGAGAATCGCAAGATCACTATTGAGTCAGTCCAGGAGACCCAGGAAATGAGAGAAAGACATGCAGAATTCACAAAGATTGGAATGTGACCTGGCCTCCGAGAGGCGGACCCATTGATACCGGCTATTGTCTCTTGGAGCCGGACTTGTGTATTGCATCCTGTACCCTGTAGGACGCATCGAAGCCCCAGGCAATGAACCAAGGGGGAGGTTGGTGGAGAGATTGCATCATCTCAACCTGATTGACATCTGAGACCCTGTGAGTCAGGATAAAAGAGGGTCTGTGGGAACAGCCCCTCAGACACACCAGAAGAAACGCTAGCGATCCCGTAATAGCAAAAGCCGACGGGAAGGCCACGTGCGTCCGTTTCCATTTGCCCCGGGATCGGTGTGTCTTTACCACGGAAGAATGGTTTTTAGCTAACAACGGGAAAACCAACTCCCAACGACTCTCGAAGGATTGACATCGTAAAAGGACTGGGCAAGTTTTAACCCGTCTTTCTCTCAAACCAAAACGCTGCAGCTTGAATGACCTAAAGTGACTTTCATATTTCCATCGGACAATCCATTATCCCCTAGACAATGATAGAGCTATTTCTTATTGATTATCATTATACCTGCACTTTTAGATTTAGTATTGACGACATATATTATCTGTATGTTTGCATTGATATTATTTTGTGTATTTTTATCAATAAATACTGTTAAAAATAGTACCATCAGACTTCAACGGACCTCTCTATCTTTGCTGGTAAGTGACCCAGTTACGGGGTATGTAATATTACACTTTATAGATCTTACTGGAACAATGTACTTAATAGAGATACAATATAAAAGGAAAAGTAAAAGGCGCCAAACTTATCAAAGTCCAACCACTTCGTGCACAAGCGTTGGAGCTCAGTTAACGAAGTTCTCTTGTCACCATTCGATCCCCTCAGACCTCCTCAACCCGCCGCCTGGGACCAACAACGGTGGTTGACGAGACGCTCCACACGAATCTGTCCTCGTCTCCTCTCTTCGTCAAAGACCCTTGGCGTCGGACTCCCGCTCAGGGTCCATTCCGTCGCCCAGCTTACAGCATTGCGTCTCCTCTCTCTATCCCCATCGCGCCTTCTCCCCAAAGCCTGTGAAACAATAGCTTACAGAGCCACAGGAAAGAAAAACATCTATCCCAATTGGTTAACAAATGAATACAATTCTCATTATCAGTAATTATAACCCAAACAAGCTGCAAGAGAAAAGCACTTTCTCAGCAGTTACCATAACAAATAAGCATTTTTATTTTTAACATAACAAAGAAGCCATTTTATTAGTCTTAGCAGTAACATAAAAGAAGAAATCCCTTACACTCTCCCCCCACCAAATTTAGTCTTGTCCTCATGACTTCCAAAGAGCTCCTGCAGACACAAAACCCAATCCAGGTACAAACAGTGACATTGCTCCTCAGCAGTTGACCTCAAGCCCTGTTCCTCAGGCGCTACATAGCCCAACCTATCTGGGAGTTTGCTAACCCTCCAAGACCTCTGTACCCCCTAACCTAAACCCTTCAGGCTCGGACTCAACTGGGGATACCTCGGGTCTGCTTGCCAACTTCTCTCTCATTCTCTCACTTATGCCCTCACTGCAACTGGGAGCCTCCTGTCCCGTGACCAGGGCCCCGCTTCTTTTCCTTCAGGGTCCTGCAGTAACCCAGGTTGTCCACAGCTAGCCCTCCCCACTACACCTGACTCAGTGGGAGAAAGGCCAAAGGTCTCTTCCTCAATCAAGGGGAAATTAACAAAAGGCAGCATGTACTACACATCCAGCACATCATCCTTCAAATCCGTATTCTTCCTCATTTCTGCGATCAGTAGCTGCTGTTTGATTTTCTCCAAACTGAAGCACTTGGTCTGGGCTGCCTCTGCAGCCTCTTCAGCCTCCTGCAATCGAGACGTCAGCTTCTTCTCTGACTCCTCCAACTCTCACCACAATCTCAGCAGTTCTGACTCACGCTTCATGTTCATCTCCATCTGGGACACAGTTACTCCACCAGCTTCTTGCACCCTGACCTGAAAAGCAGCAGTTAAAGATTGGTCAGCCTCCAGTTTAGTGTTCAGTAAACTTATCTCCAGCTTTTTCTTCCTAATGACTTCTTCCAGGTCAACTTTCAGGTTTTCCACTTCATTAATTCTTTGTCACCTGGGCTCCGGCACTCGCCTCACATCATAGTCACCCAAGGCGAATCCAAACCGTAGACGATCATCCACATACGCCAAAACTTCAAACACCTCCACATCCCCCATGGTCTTCCCCATGCCCCACAGGAAGGTTGCAAGGGCTCCAGATATGCCCTGTGGCATCTTCTTGGACCGGAAGAATCCTAGGGGACCTATAACGGCAGCCTTCTCCTTGTCGGCCTCACTCATTGGGATCTGGCAACATCCACTCCTCAGATCCAGCACCTTAAATCACTTTGCACCACTCAGACAGGCCATCACCTCTTCGGCCCTCAGGACCGTATTCTGGTCAATGACAGTGTGCCTGTTCAGAGTCCTATAATCCACACACACGCTGCTTACATCTTCCACGGCTGCAGGGGCCAGTTGCTACGACCTCTCTCTCTCACAGAGGTGTCTTCAGCAGTCAACTTCCCTCACTTGTGGTATTTCGGAGCGTCCACTACGAGGGTCTCACCCTCAGATACTTTGTCCAGGCTGTACCACCACCGGCTCTCGTTTAAATTCGGTACCGGCCCCATGCTACTACACCCGTCCTCACAAGCAGCTCGAAACACTGGGTGAACAGTCAATGCCTCCAAACAGCTCTCACCCGCCTCCTCCTTGCAGGCCCCCATGTGCCTCCTCACCAGTGGGGTGTTAGTCCCCTCCAGAATCAAAACGCTGCCCATCTCAACAGTGTCCGGACACATCAGCATTAACAATTCACGAACCTCAGTCGCCCCCACATTGGCCTCCAAGAATTCCAGTTTCACTGACCAATTACCATTGTCTGGATAATCATCGGCACTAGTACCCCAAATCTCCAGTGCCCTCAACGTTGTCAAGGGTAAATGCTTCAAATACCAGTTGTAAAACAAACTGAACAGCAACTTGGCCAGCTTTAGCGTGGCTTCAATCCATCCGTAACGACACCCGAGCGTGTGGTCCCTCTACGCCTTCAGGAATAGGGTCTGTTCCTTTTGGGAGTTCTGTGGTACATTGCTGGGAACATGCTCCCCCAGAGACCCCAAGCCGTTCCCCCACTGGGCCTCCTCTAATTTTCCTGACACCTCTCGGATCAGCTGAACAACTGAGGGAGGGGCTGATCCCCTTGACTGATCCCCCTGGCACCACAAACAATTTATGTGCCCCCCTAGCCAAAGAAGATACCCTGAAAACTTTCCACCAATCTCCTGCCACAGATATGGTAAGCCCTCCAGCTGTGGCATTTGACTTCCAGTCAAACCAAACGCATTTTCCACCGCTTTCCGATAATGGCAGCTGTCACTTTGAGGTAATTGGACCAGACAGTTCTAACAATGTCACCAACCCGCCTACTCAAACTTCCAACCAATCCCTGTCACTTTCCCTCAGCCAAGCACTGCCACTCACCCAACAACTGAGAGGTCCGCCCCTTTAGGGCTGGACATTATTCCAACAACCGGGCAGAGCCCACTGTAGCTGGAGCATTCCGACCAGTCTTTCCTCTCTCTCCTAACCGTATGGACAGCCCATAGTCCCACCACCATTTCGTCAGCGCTAGTCTAAACTCGAACAACGACCTCCGGGGTACCAACAGCCACCCCACCCAACACGCATGCAGTGATAACCAGCAATCCCACAGAGGCACACCAGCTTTCTGTCC
This sequence comes from Hypanus sabinus, assembly GCF_030144855.1. Classification (NCBI taxonomy): domain Eukaryota; kingdom Metazoa; phylum Chordata; class Chondrichthyes; order Myliobatiformes; family Dasyatidae; genus Hypanus; species Hypanus sabinus. The sequence continues at coordinate 71,567,375 of NC_082718.1, read as the reverse complement.
CTGCAGATCTTACTGGAACTATGTACTTAATAGAGATACAATATAAAAGGAAAAGTAAAGGCGCCAAACTTATCAAAGTTCAAATACTTCACGCACAACCGTTGGAGCTCAGTTAACGAAGTCTTCTTGCCACCATTCGATCCCCTCAGACCTCCTCGATCCGCCACCTGGGACCAGCAATGGTGGTCGACCAGACGCTCCACACGATCTGTCCTTGTCTCCTCACCTCGCCAAAGACCCTGGGCCTCGGGGTCTGTTCTGTCATCCAGCTTACAGCATTGCATCTCCTCTCTCTATCCCCATCACGCCTTCTCCCCAAAGTCCATGAAACAATAGCTTACAGACCCACAAGAAAGAATAACATTTATCCCAATTGTTTAACAAATCAATACAATTCTCATTATCAGTAATTATAACCCAAACAAGCTGCGAGAGAAAAGCAAAGAAGCATTTTTTTAATGTAACAAAGAAGCTATTTTATTAGCCTTAGCGGTAACATAAAAGAGGAAACCCCTTACGTGTATTTAAGCAAACAATGAAATGTATTTGAGTTAACAACCAGCCGAATCTAAGGATGTGCTGGGGGCAGCCCACAAGTGTCGCCATACAATCCGACATCAGCACAGCATGTCCACAATCTTCAGCAGGACAATACAAACAAGAAATCAGCAGCAAACTGAACCAAAGGTAGCACAAGATGCCTTCCTCCCTCCCACACACCAGTAACATTTGAAAACCTCCTCACCCAATACCTCCCTCCCTCCCACACAGCAGTAACATTCAAAAGCCTCCTCACCCAATGCCCACAATCTTCGAAGGCAACCTTTCCCAATCCCTCCAATGTACCAATAACCTTCCAAAGCCAAATTTAGTGGGTACTTTGCATTTGCCTTTACTATGGAAGACACTAGCAGTGTGCCAGAGGTCCATGAGTGTCAGGGAGCAGGAGTGAGTGCAATTGCAATTGTTATTGCTATTACAAAGGAAAAGGTACTAGGTAAACTCAAAGGTCTTAAGGTGGATAAGTCACCTGGACCAGATGGACTACATCCCAGAGTTCTGAAGGAGGTTGCTGAATAGATAACTGAAGCATTGGTCATGACCTTTCAAGGGTCACTTGATTCTAGCATGGTCCTGGAGGACTAAAAAAATTGCAAATGTCATTCCACTCTAAGAAGAGAGGAAGGCAAAAGAAAGGAAATTTCAGGTCATTTAGTCAAACCTCAGTAGTTGGTAAAGTGTTTCAGCCAATGATTGAGGATGAGGATTTGAAGTACTTTAGAAGGTTATTGGTGTGTAGGAAGGAGGCAGGGACCGGGTAAGAGGCTTTAGAAGGTTATTGGTGTGTAGGTGTGAGGGAAGGGGTCAGGAGGCTATTGTAGGTTGAAGGTGTTTAGGAGGGAGGGAGAGACTGGGTAACCTGCCCATCATCCATTCCTCTATCCATGCCACTATCTTTCCTGTAATGTCATGTGAATTTATCTTGTTAAAGAGCCAAAATAAGCCAAAATAATGATAAAATAAGTCAAAGTCAGCATAATTTCTGTGACAAATCTTCATGGAAGTAATAGGCAGGGTGGACAAAGTAGAGCAGTGGATGTCATTTATTTAAATTTTCAGAAGGCATTTGATAAGGTGCCACACATGAGGCTCTTTAACAAGATAAATTCACATGACATTACAGGAAAGATAGTGGCATGGATAGAGGAATGGATGACAGGCAGGTTACCCAGTCTCTCCCTCCCTCCTAAACACCTTCAACCTACAATAGCCTCCTGACCCCATCCTTCCCTCACACCTACACACCAATAACCTTCTAAAGCCTCTTACCCAGTCCCTTATCCCTCCTACACAATAACCTTCTTACCCGACGTACCTATCCAAATCTCTTGTAAAAGTTGTCATGCCGTCTGCCTCAAATACTTTCTCTGGCAGCTCATTCCATGTATGTACCAACTTTCGTGTAAAAATAAGTTGCCTCTAAAGTTCCTATTAAATCTTTCTCCTCCCACCTTACACCTAAAACCACCCATTCTTGATTCACCAACTCTTGGAAAGAGAGCATTCATCCTATCTAGCCCCTCCTGATTTTATCCAGCTCTGTATGCAGCCCGGAGCCTGTTACACTCCAAGAAATGAAGTCTTCATCTGTCCAACCTCTCCTTGTAAGTCCTCAAGTCCTGGTAACATCCTTGTAATTCTTTTCTGCCCTCTTTTCAGCTTCATAATGTCTTCCCTATTGTTGTGTGACTAAAACTAACAACAATGCTCCAAGCGAGTCCTTGCCAGTTTCTTGTACAGCCTCAGCATTTACACTGAATGGTCTGACAGTGTGCCAGAAGCTGTCTTCACCAACTTGTCCACCTGTGATTCACATTCAGGGAACCAGTTGCCTGAACTTCAAGGTCCCTCTGTTCTACAACACTCGCAAGGTGCTGCCATTCATATAACCATATAACAATTACAGCATGAAAACAGGCCATTTCGGTCCTTCTAGTCCATGCTGACTGCCTACTCTCACCTAGTCCCACCAACCTGCTCTCAGCCCATAACCTTCCATTCCTTTCCTGTCCATATACCTATCCAAATTTACTTTAAATGACAATACCGAACTTGCCTCTACCACTTCTACTAGAAGCTCATTCCACACAGCTACCACTCTCTGAGTAAATAAATTCCTCCTCATCTTCCTAAACTTTTGCCCCCTAACTCTCAACTCGTGTCCTCCTGTTTGAATCTCCTCTACTCTCAATGGAAAAAGCCTATCCACGTCAATTCAACTGTAATTGAACTGTAACTATATTCACTGTAATTCAACTTTTCAAAATGCAAAGGTATGGTTTAGTTGATTTGAATTAGCGTCAGCGTAATGCTCTTCAGTGCCAGCAATCGGGATTCAATCCCTGCCAGTGAGTCTGTATGATATCTGCATGGGTTTCCTATGTGTGCTCTGGTTTCCTTCCACATTCCCAGATGTGTATGCATCAGTAAAAAGGTTAGTAATTTGTGGGCATACCATAGTGATGTGCTACACACAGCGCTGAAATAACAACACACAGTCAGTAAGTTGTTTCAAGACTAGTTTATTCAAACTTCGCAGCGCTGGCATTTAATCCCTAGCGCCCGCCCTCTCTGGGCGGAAATGACGTCAGAGGTGCATTACCAAAGTCTCCCCCCGCGCGCTGGCTATTTGTGAGCTGGTTCGCTTGTGCAGAAAGTGGGTTGCCACGTAACCCCCCCTCCCCCCCAGAACCGGCGATACACCCCCCAATGTCCACAGTCTGGATCAGCCTCTGTTTGGGAGGTCTGCCTCTGCGCCGCAGTGCCTGAACCTCAACCGGCTGCGCCAAGTCCCCATGGGCTGGTTTGAGTCGGTCCACCATGAAAACTTCCTCTCTCCCCCCAATGTCCAGAATGTACGTGGACCCGTTGTTGCTGATCACCTTGAATGGCCCCTCGTACGGCCGCTGTAGCGGTGCCCGGTGTCCGCCCCTTAGTACAAACACAAACTTACAGTTCTGCAGGTCTTTGGGTACATGGGTCGAGGTCCGTCCGTGCTGTGAAGTCGGGACGGGGGCCAGGTTGCTGAGCCTTTCGCGTAGCCTGTCCAGGACTGCTGCGGGTTCTTCCTCTTGTCCCCTTGGGGCTGGTATGAACTCTCCCGGGACGGCCAGGGTCACACCGTACACTAACTCAGCCGACGAGGCATGCAGATCCTCTTTGGGCGCTGTACGAATTCCAAGCAGGACCCAGGGAAGCTCGTCTACCCAGTTAGGTCCTCTCTGGCGGGCCATGAGAGCCAACTTCAAGTGACAGTGGAAGCGTTCCACTAGTCCATTCGACTGTGGGTGGTAGGTAGTTGTGTGTTGTAGCTGTGTTCCCAACAGGCTGGCCACAGCCGACCACAGGCTGGAGGTGAACTGGGCGCCTCTGCTGGAGGTAATGTGGCCCGGTACCCCGAAACGTGCTATCCAGGTTGCGATCAGTGCTCAGGCGCAGGAATCGGCAGATGTGTCAGTGAGCGGGACCGCCTCTGGCCACCTCGTGAACCAGTCTACCACTGTTAGGAGGTACCGAGCTCCTCGGGACACTGGTAGGAAGCCCACGATATCCACATGAATGTGGTCGAACCTCCGGTGGGTGGGTTCGAACTGCTGCGGCGGGGCTTTAGTGTGCCGCTGCACCTTGGCTGTTTGGCACTGCGCACACGTTCTGGCCCATTCACTGACCTGCTTGCGAAGTCCGTGCCACGCGAACTTGCTGGAGACCAGCCAGACGGTCGTCCTGATAGATGGGTGCGCCAAACCGTGTATGGAGTCAAAAACTCACTGCCTCCAGGCTGCCGGGACGATGGGGCGAGGTTGGCCGGTAGCCACATCGCACAGGAGGGTCCTATCACCTGGGCCTACGAGAAAGTCCTGCAGCTGCAAACCTGAGACTGTGGTCCTGTAGCTGGGCATCTCGTCGTCTGCCTGCTGCACCTCTGCCAGTGCTGCATAGCCCACCCCCAGGGACAGGGCCTGGATAGCTGGTCTGGAGAGTGCGTCCGCCACGACGTTGTCCTTTCCCGAGACATGCTGGATGTCCGTCGTGTACTCGGAGATGTAGGACAGATGTCACTGCTGGCGAGCCGACCAGGGATCGGACACCTTCGTGAACATGAAGGTCAACGGTTTGTGGTCCATGAACGCGGTGAAGTACTTTCTAAGAAGTACCTGAAATGCCGGATTGCCAGGTAGAGCGCCAACAGCTCCCGGTCAAAAGCACTGTACTTGAGTTCGGGTGGTCGTAGGTTCTTGCTGAAGAACGCCAGGGGTTGCCAGCACCCCTCGATGAGCTGCTCCAGCACCCCACCGACTGCTGTGTCGGATGCGTCCACCGTGAGGGTGGTTGGAACGTCCGTTCTGGGGTGCACCAGCATCGCGGCATCTGCCAAGGCTTCCTTGGCTTTAATGAAAGCGGCCGCGGCCTCCTCGTCCCAAGTAATGTCCTTGCCTTTACCCGACATCAGGATGTACAAAGGGCACATGATACGGGCTGCTGACGGGAGGAAACAGTGGTAGAAGTTCACCATACCAACGAACTCCTGCAGGCCTTTGACCGTGTTGGGCCGGGCAAAGAAGCAGATCGCGTCTACCTTGGTGGGCAGAGGTGTTGCCCCATCTTTGGTAATCCTGTGGCCCGGGAAGTTGATGGTATCGAGACCGAACTGGCATTTGGCCGGGTTGATAGTGAGGCCAAAATCATGCAGGCAGGAGTAGAGCTGGCGGAGGTGGGACAGATGTTCCTGGCGACTACTGCTGGCTATAAGGATGTCGTCCAAATAGATGAAAGCAAAGTCCAGGTCGCGTCCCACCGCGTCCATTAGCCGCTGGGACATCTGTGCGGCATTCTTCAGGCCGAACGGCATTCGGAGGAACTCGAACAGGCCGAACGGGGTGATGTGCTGTTTTGGGGATGTCTTCAGGGTGCACTGGGATTTGATGGTATCCCTGGATGAGGTCTACTTTGGAAAAGATTCTTGCCCCGTGCAGGCTTGCTGCAAAGTCCTGTATGTGCGGCACAGGTTAGCGGTCCAGTGTTGTAGCCTCGTTCAGTCTGTGGTAGTCACCGCATGATCTCCAACTCCCGGCTGCTTTGGGCACCGTGTGTAGGGGGGAGGCCCATGGGCTGTCGGACCACTGTACGATCCCCAATTCCTTCATCCTCTTGAACTCCTCCTTCACCAGGCGGAGTTTGTCCAAGGGGAGCCTTCGTGCACGGGCGTGGACGGGTGGTCCCTGGGTCAGAATGTGGTGCTGTACCCCATGTCTGGGCATGGCTGCCGTGAACTGCGGTGATAGAATCGATGGAAAGTCCGCCAGGATTCTGGTGAATTCGTTGTCTGACAGCGTGATGGAGTCCAGGTGTGGGGCTGACAACTTGGCTTCACCCAGGGAGAACGTCTGGAAAGTCTCGGCATGTACCAGTCTTTTCCCTTGCAAGTCGACCAGCAGGCTGTGAGCTCACAAGAAGTCCGCCCCCGGAGTGGTTGGGCCACCGCGGCCAGTGTGAAGTCCCACGTGAACCGGCTGGCGCCAAACTGCAGCTGCACTGTGCGGGTGCCGTAGGTCCGTATCGTGCTGCCGTTTGTGGCCCTCAGGGTGGGTCCTGGCTTCCTGTTGTGGGTGTTGTACCCTGTCAGCAGCAAGACGCTGATTTCCGCTCCGGTGTCGACCAAGAAGTGGCATCCCGACTGTTTGTCCCAGATGTACAAGAGGCTGTCCTGGTGGCCAGCTGCCATAGTCATTAGCGGCAGCTGGCCCTGGCCCTTGCAGGGCGGGCGACAACAGCGGGCTTTTGTGCCCCACCGCTGGCGGTAGAAACACCACTGTTCACTGGCCTCCTCACTCCTGCCTCTGTGTTGTGTGTGACCCCCCCCGCCGGGCTTAGTCTGGTCCGCTATTGGACACGTGGCCCGGTAATCTGACCGACGGACGCCACGCTCTCCCTCTTGGCTTTCCACAGCACGAATGCCCAGGCCGCCACCTTCCGGGGGTTGCTGAAATCTGCGTTGACCAGCAGCAGATGTATATCCTTGGGCAGTTGCTCTAGGAACGCTTGCTCGAACATGAGGCAGGGCTTGTATCCGTCAGCCAGGGACAGCATCTCATTCATCAAAGCTGACGGCAGTCTGTCTCCCAAACCGTCCAGGTGAAGGAGGTGGGCACCTCGCTCATGCCATGAGAGGCCAAAGGTCTCAATGAGCAGCACTTTGAATGCTTCATATTTGCCTTCCTCCGGGGGCGACTGTATGAAATCCACAACCTGGGCGGCCGTCTCCTGGTCAAGGGTGCTCACCACGTGGTAGTAACACGCGGAATCAGAGGATATCTGCCGAATCTGGAACTGGGCTTCTGCTTGGCTAAACCACACGCGTGGTCGCAGCATCCAGAAAGTCAGCAGTTTTGGCGAAACTGCGTGAACAGATGAAGAGTCGTTTGGACCGTCGGGGTCACCAATGTAGCGATGTGCTACACAGAGCGCTGAAATAATTTCACGCAGTCGGTAAGTCGTTTCAAGACTAGTTTATTCAAACTTCGCGGCGCTGGCATTTAATCCCTAGTGCCCACCCTCTCTGGGCGGAAATGACGTCAGAGGTGCATTACCAAAGTCTGCCCCCGCACGCTGGCTATTTGTGAGCTGGTTCACCCACGTAGAAAGTGGGACGCCACAATACTATGTTAGTGCCAGAAGCATAGCTACACTTGTGGGCTGCCCCCATGACAATCTTGGACACATTTCACTGTATGTTTCGATATACTTGTAACAAATAAAGGTAATGTTTAATCTGTCTGTGTTACAAAGCTACTACAGATCCCTATGATGGTATCAAGTGTCCCCTTATATTAAATTGGGGCACCAAGGTAAGGAACCTCATCCTTCATTCCCTCTAACACAAGGGTTCCCAACCTTTTTTATGCCATGGACACCTACCTTTAGCTGAGGGATCTGTTAACCCCAGACTGGAAACCATTGCTTTAACACCTCAGTATTTCTTAAAGCATCTTACAGTAATGCGTTGATCCTGAAGTGCCGCCACTCTTCAAATGTCAGAAATAAGGCATCCTTTTTTCCTGTAAATGCCAGCAAGAAAATCAGCCTCAAGTAGTGTATGGTAACATACAATGTACGTATTTTGATAATAAATTTACTTTGAATTTTGATCTAATTTACACACATCAAACTCCAACTAGCACCCATGTGATAAACAGTGAGGTCCCCTGCCTGACTGAAGCTGACGGATTGATTGAATTCCCTGCTCTTAAAAGCAACATACTGAAAGTAGTGGACATTTGCAATAAGATGGAAGGTTGTTAAAATATCCTACAAATCAGGCAGCATTTATGGAGAGAGAAAAATAAAGAAAGGCATTCATCAGAACTGGGAGAAGCTGGAGATGAAATTTGGGTGCATGTGGGACGGGATGGAGAGTGGTCGGTGATATGATGGAGGTGAGGAGAGACGAAATGAACTATGCTGCAGTGGTGTTTGTGGAATAAGCATTGGCTGGGACACTGACCTTGCCTTTAAAACAATGGATCCAACAGTATGGGAACGGAGACTGATTTTCCCCCTGTTCCAGTCGTTGCAAACAGGCCATCACTGGGCTGATGGAGCTTGTCAGCCCTGCTTGGCAGCTCATCTAGGAGAAGGAAAACTATGATCTCAAATCTCCGCTGCTTTGTAGCTGCACCCACTAATGGGGAAGGCTTCAGGAGTAAACCTCAAGGGAGAATGCTGGAATCAGTCCTGCGTTAGGTTCAGTGCTGAATGGCAGCTCCTGGGAAGTCGCTGGTGCCAAACTGTATCTGTCTCTGTCATTCCTTTGAATTCATCAGCTGCATGGAGAGGGGAGGCCTGCTGCATGGGCAACAGCTTGCTCTCTGTATCGTACTTGGATGCAACTGCCACGGTCAACCCCTGTCAACGGAGGCCTCAAAAGGGTCCATTGACCTTGGTGTGTCCATTACAGCACCTGAATGCACAGTGGCTTTTCAAGTAAAATTTGTTTGTTTATAAAGGAAGTAGGAAGAAAATTGAGAATAAAACCAGCAAAACATTTCCAGTTAGGCACCAAAGATCAGACTGTCCTTGCTAAGATTGTAAGAAGGTTTGACAATAGCTTTCTCCAGCCTGATTTCTGTATTCTTTCTTTGTTGAGGTTGTTTACACTAGAAGATGGATTTATTTGTTTTTTGCGAACACTGGTTGAGTGTTTGTCACTTCCATTGTTTAGTTTTAAACAGTCTAGGATTAGTTTTCATAAGTCAAGATTACTGTGTCAACTTTCATCTGTATCTCAATTAGTGAAAATGCTCTCTATGTGGAAAACGAGTTTGCGATATCCCTCAGCATCCTTTTCTCTGCCACATTAAAGGGATCGACAGTGTGAACAAGCTAGTCACTGCCTGTATTCTGCCTCTGTTAGTCAGACGTGGGGTAGGAATAGACATTTTGAAAACAAAATTCTTATGCCATATCCAGGAGCTAATGCAGTGTGGATAATTTTCAGTGTGTTTGAGAGAATAGTGTTGTGACATATCCTATACAAACAGGTCTTCAGTTGAGCCTAGTATGTTGCTGTTTATAAAATATAAACAGAGACAACAAGGAACAGGAAAAGGTCATTCCACAGATTCACCACACTCTGGCTAAAGAAATTCCTCTAAAGGGATGTTCCTCTGCTCTTCTCTTCTGAGGCTGTTGCTTCAGTTCATAGCCTCTCCCACTGCTGGAAACATCCTCTCCAGATAAACTTTAAGTAGGCCTTTCAATATTCAATGTTTCGATGCGACCCTCCTAGTTCTTCTAAATTCCAGGTAGTACAAGCTCCACAGCCTCAAATAACCTCATATGTTAACCCAGACTCATTCCCATGATCTTCCTGTGGACCAGTTCCAATGCTAGCATATGCACGTGTCCCAAAACTGCACATAGTACTCCAAGAGACCAAATCTGATTCTTTTTCTATTCCCCTTTAACCAGTAGTCTATTCACTTGTCCCACCAACGTGGCTAGCTTCATATTTTCACAAGTAATACTCCATCTGCCATGCATTTGACACTCGCAGTCTTTGGTGACATACTAATTTCCTAAACTCCTAATGAAGTAGAACTACTGCATTGATGTGTTGGGCCAGAATGGATCCTCTGAGATGTGTGAATTGGAAAATGTCTGGAAATACTTCAAACGCAATATCCAAAAGGAATCGAAAGACAAGCAAAGAATGGCAAATACTGTAAACATGAAGTAAAACAACATAGAGCAAGTACCCAGCAGCTGTGGAGAGACACCCTGTTGAATCTGCCTGATTTGCTGAGCATTCCCAATATTTTCTGTTTCCTTATTAAATAAAAATATTGCTCGAAATTCGGTGAGTTAGGTTTCTTCAACATGCATTATCCAAGCGCCTGGTCTGTCAGATTAAGAGGCAATGCCATATAAGCACTGGGAGAATGTATGAAACGATATTGCACACGCTGTCAAGGTGATGAATGGAGAGCAGCTGACTGCCATCTACCCTAGGAGCCAGCCTAGTTAAGTTTCATTCAGGAATGATTTGCCAGGCGTCTCAGTGAGGTGAGGATGCAATAAAATTGCAATATTGAAGCTGTTTCAATTTCAATGCAATATATTTTTGTAACAGAATTACCACCCACAACTAGTCAGGGATTAAATGAATGCTTTTTCTGGTATATTAGTTCATTGTTGTTCAGGCTTGTGCCCATAGATCCAACAGCATCTAACATCAATAAAATAGTTACCTTTCTTCTTATTTCATTCTTTATGTATTTGCAGTTTGTTGTCTTTTGCACACTGATTGGTGTAGTCTTCCATTGATTCCATTATGGATTTACTGAGTATGCCCACAACAAAATGAATCTCAGGGTTGTACGTGGTGACACGTATGTACTTTGATAATATAACCATATAACAATTACAGCATGGAAACAGGCCATCTCGGCCCTTCTAGTCCGTGCCAAAAGCTTACTCTCACCTAGTCCCACCTACCTGCGCTCAGCCCATAACCCTCCATTCCTTTCTTGTCCATATACCTATCCAATTTTACTTTAAATGACAATATCGTACCTGCCTCTACCACTTCTACTGGAAGCTCATTCCACACAGCTACCACTCTCTGAGTAAAGAAATTCCCCCTCATGTTACCCTTAAACTTTTGCCCCCTAACTCTCAACTCATGTCCTCTTGTTTGAATCTCCCCTACTCTCAATGGAAAAAGCCTATCCACGTCAACTCTATCCCCCTCATAATTTTAAATACCCCTATCAAGTCCCCCTCAACTTTCTACATGCCAAAGAATAATTCACTTTGAACCTTCCTCAATGCCCATTGGACTTTATTATTGTGTCTTATCACATACTGTATGCAGAGCAGGAAGAATATTTCAATTATTTTGCGTGACAAAGTAGCGTAGCAGTTGCAGAGTTGCCAGCACTAGTGATCTCAGATTGGGATTTGATTCCCAATGGTGCCTGTCAGGAGTTTGCATGTCCTCCCTGAGTTTCCTATGGATGCTCCAGTTTCCTCCCAAGTTCCAAAGAACTTAGGTTAGGGTTAGTGAGTTGTGCACATGCTAATCTGGTGCTAGAGGTGTGGCAACATTGGGAGGCTGCCCTGCATATTCCTCACTGATTTGTTTTGATCAAATGGAGCATTTCACTGTATGCTTCAATGTACATGTGAAAAAGCAAGCTAATCTTATCTTACCTCATTTTGTGTATCAGAAATAACAAATCAATGACCTGGTCACAAGAGGGCCAGCAGTATTACTCTGAGGCAAATTATTTAGTCAGTGTTGCATTGCGAATCAGAAGTACATTATTACATAGCAGATTTCCAAGAATAAATTTGCCTGAATTTCCAGCATCTGCGGATCTCCTTGTGTTTACAAGAATACAACTGAGCTTTGCAACTGGTATCAGAACTAGCACCAGGCGGTGGTTGTGAATGGTGTAAAGAGAATTTAAAGAGAAGTTAGATAGACCATAAGACCATAAGACATAGAAACAGAATTAGGCGACTTGGTCCATCAAGTTCACTCCGCCATTCCATCATGGCTGATATATTTTCCTGCTCAACCCCTTTCTCCTGCCTGCACCCCATAAATTGTGATGCCCTGACTAAGTGAGAACCTACCCAATGACTTGGCCTCCACAGCCGTCTGTGGAAATGATTTCCACAGATTCACTACTCTCTGGCTAAAGAAATTCCTTCTCATTTCCATTCTAAATGGACGTCTCTATTCTGAGGCTGTGCCCTTTGTTCCTAGATTCTCCCACTGTAGGAAACATCCTCTCCACATCCACTCTGTCTGGACCTTTCAATATTTGACAGATTTTAATGAGATTCCCCTCATCTTTTAAACTCCAGAGATTTCAAGCCCAGGGCTATCAAATGTTCCTTATATGTTAACCCTGGGATTATTCTCATAAACCTCCTCTGGATACTAGCACCTCTTTTCTTGGGGAAGGAGCCAAAAACTACTCAGAATATTCCATATGTGGTCTGACCAATGCCTTATAAAGCCTTAGCATCACATCCTTTCTCTTATATATTAGTCCTCTTGAAATGATTGCTAACATTGCATTTGCCTTCCTCACTGTCAACTCAACCTGCAAGTTAACCTTTAGGGTATCCTGCACAAGAACTCCCAGATCCCTTTGTACATCTGATTTTAGAATGCTCTTTCAGTTTAGAAAATAGTCTTTGCCTTTATTCCTTCTGCCAAATTGCATGATCGTACACTTCCCGACACTATATACCAGCTGCCACTTTTTTGCCCATTCAAGCAATCTGTCTAAGACCTTCTGTAGTCTCCCTGCTTCCTCAACACTACCTGCCCCTCCCAAAAACTTGGCCACAAAGCCATCAATTTCATCATCCAGATCATTAACATATAACGTGTAAAGAAATGGTCCTGATTCTGACCCCTGCAGAACATCACGTCACCAGCAACCAACCAGAATAGGTCCCATTTATTCTCACTCTTTGCTTCCTGCCGGTTAGCCAATCAGAGACCATAAGACCTTCAGACATAGGAGCAGAATTAGGCCATTCAGCCCATCGAGTCTGCTCTGCCATTTCATCATGGCTAATCCCAGACCCCGTTCAACCCCATACACCTGCCCTCTCACCATATCCCTTGATGCCCCAACCAATCAGGAATCTTATCAACTTCCACTTTAAAAATACGCACAGACTTGGCCTCCACCACAGTCTGTGACAGAACATTCCACAGATTCACTACCCTTTGGCTAAAAAGTTTCCTCCTTATCTCTGTTCTAAAAAGTCACCTCTCAATTCTGAGGCTGTGCCCTCTAGTTCTGGATACCCCCACCATAGGAAACATCCCCTCCACATCCACCCTATCTGGACCTTTTAACATTTGGTTGATTTCAATGAGATCCCCTTGCATTCTTTTAAATTCCAGTGAGTACAGGCTCAAAGCTGCCAGATGAAGCTTTATCTTCTATCTTCTTTAGCCAAATATGCTATCCATGAAAGCCAGGGGCTCGAATCTTATTAAGCAGCCTCATGTGGCACCTGGTCAAAGGCCTTCTGAAAATCCAAACGAATAATATCCACTGATTCTCCTTTTTCTATCCTGTCTGTTATTTCCTCAAAAAATTCCAAAAGATCTGTCAGGCAAGATTTTCACTTAAGAAAACCATGCTGACTGTGGCCTATTTTATCATATATCTCCAAGAACCCTGATACCTCATCCTTAACAATTAACTCCAAACTCTTCCCAACCACTGAGGTCAGACTAACTGGCCTATAATTTTCTTTCTTCTGCCTCTCTCCCTTCTTGAAGAGTGGAGTGACATTTGCAATTTTCCAGTCTTCTGAAACCATTCCAGAACCTAGTGATTCTTGAAAGATCATTACTTATGCCTCTACAATCTCTACAGCCACCTCTTTCAGAACCCTGGGGTGTACACCATCTGGGCCAGGTGACTTATCTACCTTCCGACCTTTCAGCTTCACAAGAATCTTGTCTCCAGTTATGGTAACTTCACACACTTCATGACCCCCGACACCTGGAACTTCCACCACTCTACCAGTTTCTTCCACAGTCAAGACTGATGCAAAATACTTATTAAGTTTATCCCCCATTGCTACCTCTCCAGCATCATTTTCCAGCAGTCCAATATCTAGACTCGCCTCTCTTTTACTCTTTATATATCTGAAAAAACTTATGTTATCCTCTTTGATATTATTAGATAGCTTATTTAATCTTTTTCCTTCTTATGATTTTTAGTTGCTTTTGTTAGTTTTTAAAAGTTTACCAATCCTTTACCTTCTCAGTATTTTTCGCTCACTTATATGCTCTTTGTCTTTAATGTTGCCCATTTCAGTCACGATTGCCTCATCCTCTCTTTAGAATATTTCTTCATCCTTGGAATGTATCTTTCCCGTGCCATTGCTCTTCTACTTTTGTGCCTGTTAGTATCCCCTTCCAATCAATTTTGGCCAGCTCCTCTCTCATGCCTCTATAATGCCCTTTACTCCACATAATACTGATACACCTGACTTCAGCTTCTCTTTCTGAAACTTCAGGGTGGATTCTATCATATTATGATCACTGCCTCCCAAGGGTTACTTTACCTGGAGCTCTCTAATTAAATCTGATTTATTGTACAACACCCAATTTGTCATTCCCCTAGTGGGCTCAATCACAAGCTGCTCTAAAAAGCCATTTTATAGGCATTCTTCAAATTCTCATACTTGGGGTCCAGCACCAACCTGATTTTCCCAATCCACTTGCATATTGAAATCTTCCATGTCTATTGTAACATTGCCCTTTTTACATGCTGCATCCATCATCTTGGACCCCACCATCCAGGCCATGCTCTCCTCTCACTGTTGCCATTGGGAAGTAGGTACAGGAGCCTCGGGTCCCACACCAACAAGTTCAGGAACAGTCAATTCCCTATAACAATCAACTCCTGAATTAGCATAGGTAACTTCACTCACCTTAACACTGAAAGGATTCCACAGCCTATGGACTCTACAGTTCATGCTCTCAGTATTTTTTTTAAATACTGAGAGCCATAGAAAGGGTGCAAAGGAGACTTACAAGGATGTTGCCTGGATTGGGCAGCATGTCTTTTGAGAATAGGTCAAGCCTTTTCTCAGAGCGACAAAAGATAAGAGGTGACCTGATAAAGGTGTATAAGATGATGAGAGGCATTGATGGTGTGGATAGTCAGAGGCTTTTTCCTAGGGCTGAAATGGTTGCCACAAGAGGACACAGGTTTAAGGTGCTGGGGAGTAGGTACAGAGGAGATGTTAGGGGCAAGTTTTTTACTCAGAGAGTGGTGAGTACATGGAATGGGCTGCCAGCAACGGTGGTGGAGGCGGATGGGATAGGGTCTTTTAAGAGACTTTTGGATAAGTACATGGAGCTTAGGAAAATAGAGTGCTATGGGTAAGCCTAGTAATTTCTAAGGTAGGGACATGTTCGGCACAGCTTTGTGGGTCGAAGGGCCTGTATTGTGCTGTAGGTTTTCTATGTTTCTATATGTTCTATGGTAAGTTTGTACCCTTATTTCCATAAAGGCTCATCATCATCAGATGCCATGCCCAGCTTGAGCTTTGACTGCCATGGCCCACACACTCCTGTTTCAGGTCAAGTGGATCAATTCATTGGTATTCATTTCCAGTTCTGTGGCTGAGGTCTCCATCATCATTTGTCTTTGCCTTCCACTTGCTTTCTTCCCTTCAAACTTTCCCATAATTACCATGCATTCTAACTCCTCTTTCCTAATCACATGTCCAATGAAGTTACATCGCCTTTTCATGATCACATACATTATTTCTCTTTTTATGCTTGCTCTGTTCATGACATCCTCATTAGATATTTTTTCGTCCATGATATTCTTTGCATCCTCCTCAAAAACCACATTTCTGCTGCTTCAATTCGTTTCCTCATGTTACTAGATATTGTCCAACATTCTGAACCATATAACATAACTGGATAAACGTTTCAGTACTCTGAGGCGGGTTGTCATGCCTAGTTTAGTGTTGGTCAGTATATTCTTCATTCTTGTAAAGGTATTGCCATAAAGGCTATTGAATCCAATTCTGATCATTAGATCTATTTGTCTTTTTAACCACTTTCCTTGCTCTGTCTCCTTTTGCAGGTATGTTATTATAATGTCAATATGAAACCTTGATATGAAACCAATTATTCCCACTTTAACCTCTGACCCAGCCATATAACTCACTGATTTTATCCTCTTCTCCCAGTATTCACATGGTTATGCAGTCATCCAGAGAATATTACCTTTCTGGTCTGCTTTTTTCTGATGTAGTCTTTGGGATGCATTCCTTTCTCAAGTAAACAAAAAAAAATGGCTCCTTTTTTGCCATCCCTTTACTTCCATCTGAACTAACAGTGAGGGTGGGGTACATGATGGCCTCTCCCCGGACATAATGAATTCCCTCTGCTGCCCACACTATCCTGGCGCTCAACGACCAGAGGTCACAGAGGAGATGAAAGTGTGTGATTGGTGGATTGGTGAAGGTGAGCTGGGCTGAGTCATGAGCCTGCGGAAGGGAGTGTATTTCAGTGAATGACAGCGAGCAGACGGGAGGTCGGCATGGAGTGGGAAGGTTGGAACCTGTAGGCTGTTGGGAGAGTGAGGCTGGGGATGGAGGGGGCTTGAGGGAAAGCGCGTTAAAAAAAACTTCATGTAATTAAGTCATCACGGCAGTCCAGCCGCTTAAAGAGAACCCCAAATTCATATCTGCGGTTGTAAATTATGTACGTTTCCTCCCATTACATTTCTCTACAAAGCCCCCTCCCCAGAATTCACTAAAACTGGTGTAGTGAGCCTTTCCAGAGCTCGGACAAGGAGCCCAGATGGATCCTATATTCTATGTGTAGAGGAACTGCGGGGGCCTCTGGCTCCTCCAGAGGTGTGTTGACATGCTCATGGTCATGTCTCCATGCCAGGGGCACGGCAGCAGAATCCTCCAAATCTTGGTGGGTCAGCTTAAGGCAATTCACCAAAATATGGTCAGGTTTACCCCCCACCCCCGCCCCGCCCATCTATAGTAAAAGTCTTTTCTCTCCGTTCTGAGACACGGAATAGGCCATTGTAAGGAAGCTTAAGGAGATTTTGGTGTGTGTCTTGGTGGACGAAAACAAACAAGATGGAATGTCGGTCAATAGGAACCCAAGAGTGCTGTACACCACAATGGGAGGTAGGAATAGGTGAAGAGGAATTGAATTTACTGAGGAGGGTGGAAAGCTCTTAAGAGACCAGCCAGGCAGTTGTGATGTCAGGAATAAAACCACCTGGCATTCATAATGGCTGCCTGTACACCAACTCAGCCACGGATATCACCAATGCTGGCTGGTAACCTCTAGCCATATGGTAGTATGGTCCACCACGGTAAGGAAGTGTGTGAAACCACAGGGGTGGGAGAGGACCAAGTCCATATTGACATGGTCAAACTGTCACTCCGAGAACTCAGAAGTGTCAATGGCACCCGAACATGACAGCTGATTTTCGCTTACTGGCACGCACCACAGGCTGTGCTGCTATTATGCACACCCTTCCTAAGGACTTTAGAAACATAAAAAACCTACAGCACAATACAGGCCCTTTGGCCCAAAAAGCTGTGCTGAGCATGTCCCTACCTTAGAAAGTACTTAAAGTTACCCATAACCCTCTACTTGTCCAAGCTCCTTTTTTCTAAACTATTATTTACTTATTTATTATTATTTTTATCTTTTTTTCTTTTGTATTTGTAGAGTTTGTTTTTTTTGCATATTGGTTGTTTGTCGGTATTTGAGTACAGTTTTTCATTGATTCTATTACATTTCTTTGTTCTACTGTGTATGCCTGCAAGAAAATGAATTTTGTGATAGTCTATTTGGAATGTACTTTGATACTGAACTTACTTTGAACTTTGACTCTGGACATGGAATCCTGATTTCTACAGCAGAGCAAAACTTTGACTCCCCATTAGTAAGAAAGGAGGTAGTAGTCTTACAGCTTTGGGTGAAGCATTTTACACGGTTGAAAAATTGTAGAATAACAGTCGTGGTATTTCTGTTGAAGCTTGTTTCTGGCTCCCTGTCACTTGGAAAGATTGAGTTCCAGGAACCTAAATAATTTTTTTTGTGCAATTAAAATAGTCTGTTTGCTTTGATTGGCCTTGACAATTACTGCAGGAGATAAATGGCACGGTGCAGAATTAAATTAAATTAGATTGCATGGAAATTGAATTTCCCTGCTCTAGGATGACAATTAATGAAATGACTTTTCTTGGATCATTGGGCATGACTTTGAGCTGTTTGCTAGACTATTGTGACTCAGAAGAAGCTCACGAGGTCTAGCAAAAGATTTCAAGGTGCAATGCACCGAGTTCACAGAAATAACTGGCTTCTTTCCTCATTAAACCGAAGTGTGACATTGACAGGGGATGGTTTATTTGTGCTGCCATCCACTGAAACATCAGGTCCTCCCAGTGCAGAAGGGTGGCACTTTAGTTAGTGGTTAACAGTGCCAGGAGTCACCAATTGGGTTTCAATTCTTGCCTCTGTCAATTATTTGCCACATGGGTTTTCTCTTGGTGTTCCAGCTTCCTCCCGCATTCCAATGATGTACAGGTCAGGGTTAGTAAGATGTGGGTACGCATGAAGACACTGCAAGCTGCCCACCACAACCTTCACGGATTTGATCTGACACAAACAACGCATTGCACTGAAGGTGTACTGTACTCTACTGTACATACACATGACAAATTTAATCTTTACAAAACTAACAAGGGAGCAGGATTCCAACAAGTACCTCATGTTATATCAGCAGAGACATTCCAATCTGCTAATTAAATTTGCTGACGATACTACACTGATTGGCGGAATCTCAAACAATAACGAGGCAGCCTACAGAGAAGTCATCACCCTGACACAGTGGTGTCAAGAAAACAACCTCTCCCTCAATGTTGCAAAAACAAAGGAGCTGGTTGTGGATTACAGGAGGAATGGAGATGGACTAACTTCTATAGACAAAAATGCATCTTGGACTGAGAGGGTAAACAGCTTCAAGTTCCTCAGCATAAACATCACCAAGGACCTCATGTGGTCTGTACCTACTAGCTGTGTGGTGAAAAAGGCACAACAGTGCCTCTTTCACCTCAGACTGTTGAAGAAATTTGGTATGGCCCCCACATCCTAAGTACAGGGGCACAGGTGAGAGCATCTTGACAGGCTGCATCACCGTCTGGTATGAGAACTGTATTTAGCTCAATTGCAGGACTCTGCAGAGTGATGCCTAACGCATCTGTAGATGTGAACTTCCCACTATTCAGGACACTTACTAAGACAGGTGTGTCAAAAAGGCCCGAAGGATCATTGGGGACCTGAGTCACCCCAACCACAAACTGTTTCAGCTGTTACCATCCAGGAAACAGTACCACAGCATAAAAGCCAGGACCAACAGGCTCCGAGACAGCTTCTTCCACCAGGCCATCAGGCTGATTAATTCACACTGACACAATTGTATTTCTATGTTATATTTGACTGTCCTGTTGTACATACTATTTATTATAAATTACTATAAATTGCACATTGCAGATTTTTACTTCTCATGTGTATGAAGGATGTAAGTAATAAAGTCAATTCAATTCAGTTCAAAGGTGTATCTTTAGATGTAAACTCCTTTGGGATATCAAGGTAAAGATGATATAACCATGCACATCTTGGCTTCCTTAAAAAAGTGCCCAGATATTCAAGTTCAAAATATTCACCTAACCACTTCTCTCTGTGTAAAAAAAAACTACCTCTGACATCTGCCCTAAATGTTCTTCCATTCACCTTAAAAGGATGACCTGGTTTAAGCCTGGTTCTCAGCACCCTGAGAAAAAGGTGCTGGCTGCCTACTCTATCTAAGCTTCTTAAAATCTTATACACCTATTAAGTCATCGCCCTTTTGTTCTAAAGAGAAAAGCTCCAGAACACTTAAAAGTGTTCTCTAATCCAGGTGTATTACCTAGTTCTAAATCCAGTGTGGCTTCTCCTCTGCTCAGCCTGTCCACACACAGTGCTCTGCAACAGTCTAAGGCACATATACAATACAGTATATAGCTAGGGTGCCTAAGACTCTGCATAGTACTGTATTTATCAATGTGGAGCGGAGAGCCAGTTAGTAAACCTGGAGCAGGATCAGGTGAGGATGAAGTGCCTGTCATGGGAGGGGTGTGGGACGGGTGGCAGAGAAACAGTGCAAGATGCTGGGCAGAGTTGGTTCAGGGGCAGACACACCCAGCCCTGAGAGTGCAAAGTCATTTGTTTTATTGATTAGTGTAGAAAGGACCTCTGGTCCTTGCCGCTCCCTACCCTCCTTCTTCCCCTTTTCCCAACCATGATTCACCTCTCTCTGCCCCCTTCCCATTCTCAGTCTACAACAGTATCAGAATCAGGTTTATCATCACTCACATATGTCATAATTGTTTCTTTTTGTGACAACAGTACAATACAATATATAAAATTACTACAGTGCTGTGCAAAAGTCTTAGGCTCCCTTGTTGTATATATGTGCCTCAGACTCTTGCGCAGTACTGTACGTGTGAGAAATTCTTCCTGGACACACTTAATAAATTCTGCCCCATCTAAACCTTTTGAATTAAGGAGGTGCCAATCAATATTAGGGAATATAAAACATGTTTTCTAACCTTGTATGTTTAATTGCTCCTGTAGGACGATCACTGCTGAGTCGTTGTGCTGTGCTTGATTTCAGGTTAAAACTCTGAACCTGTCTGAAGGAGAGCAGCTCTCCATCCTTGGGCTGGAAGGTGGCAGCTGGATCGTTCTGGCCAACCAGGTGCTGCTAGTTGAAGGTCAGGTGATCCGAAGCCCGACCAATACCATTTCAGTGCATTTCCGTTCATTCCAGTATGGAGGCATTGGATCGTTTCGGCTTCACTATCAGAGTAAGCAGTGGGCATGGCATTGGAAAACTGGGAACAAAGACAGTGGTGTTCATATTTGTAGTTCCTGTGAAGTGACTATAAGAGGGAGACAAGTAGGACTGTATTTTAATTATCAGACACATCAGGGATGCAGGTATCTAACTAGTGCATAAGCACCCTTTAAAAGCTGGATCATATACTGTGTGAGGTGTCTTCACAATCTTACAGCCAAACTAATATCACTCCAGGTTGAATTTCATCTGCCCTCTGACTGCAGAGTTTACTTTGCTACTTCACGTCCCAGCTATTTCTCTCTGAGCTTACTGCATATTAAAGTTCGTGTGATTTGCATACTGTGAAGGTGTATACTTTTTTTTCAATTGTGAGTAGCGAGAATGGACCAAAACCTGTGGTGGGTCCAGACTTGGCACATAACAGCACCTTCTTCTATTCCAAAGTGCAAACATTCAACACAACACTCTGTGCATTGAAAGGAACTTCAATTCCACAAATGAACTGAGGAGCTAAACCCATCGAGAGTCGTGGAGACAGAGACTGCAGCTGCTGCAGTCTGGAGCAACGCTGTCAGGCAGGATCTGTGGAGAGAAATAGGCAGTCAGCATTTCAGGCCAAAACCCTTCAGCATTATGGAAAGCAATGGAGGTGAAATAAATCCAAAGTCCAAAAGGAGAAATATTGAAGATGTTGGAAATCTGAAATAAACTGTAGAATCTGGAATCTGTGGAGAATGGAACTGTGTTAATATTTCAGGCCAATGATAAAGTCAAGAGTGAGAAAAGACGTTCAGGTGCAAAACACATACAAAATGCTGAAGCAGCTCATCAAGTCAGGCAGCATCCATGGAGGGAAATTAACAGGACTGATGAAGGGCCTTAGCTATTTATTCCCCTGCATAGACTCTGCCTGACTTACTGAGTTTCACCAGCATTCTGTCTGTGTGCTGATCAAGATTTCCAGCATCTGCAGAATCTCTTGTAGAGATAAGTAATAATTAAACAATCCACGTGTTGGTGCATGGCCAAGTGGTTAAGGCATTGGTCTAGTGATCTGAAGGTCGCTAGTTCGAGCCTCAGCTAAGGTAGTGTGTTGTGTCCTTGAGCAAGGCACTTAACCACACATTGCTCTGCGATGATACTGGTGCCATGCTGTATTGGCCCTTGCCCTTCCCTTGGACAACATCAGTGGCGTGGAGAGGGGAAACTTGCAGCATGGGCAACTGCTGGTCTCCCATACAACCTTGCCCTGGCCTGCACCCTGGAACCTTTCCAAGGTGCAAATCCGTGGACTCTCAACACTTATGGATGGCTATAAATAATCTGGAGTCAGTTTAGTCGTCTTCTCATCTCTTCGTCCTTTCAAATCTGCCTGCATTCCATGAATAAGTGAGAAAATACAGATGCGAGAAACTTGAAATCCAGTAGTTGTTGGAAAAGCTCAGCAGGTCAGTCAGCAATCGTCGGGGGTGGGGGGTGGGGGGAGATCTGGCCATTGACGCTGCCTGACCTACTGTATATCTGCATCAATTTCTGTTGTTACGTCTGAGTAATCTATTGTCTGAGAGCAGCACTCACAAAATCCTCATGGAATGCAGCAGGTCAGGCAACATCTATGGAGAGGAATAAAAAAGATTTTTTAAATGTTATTATGTTAGAATGCACACCTGTACAGCACGTGTTTAAATATAATTCTGTTGAGCATGGTGGATCGGTTTTGATAAGATGAGTTCTCCTCTACAACACAATAAGGTAACAATGAGTCATAGGAAAATGCAGCAGAAAGAGACAGACCCTTCACCTTACTGACTATCAGTCACACAGGTTGTCTTTGAAATGAACAGTAATTCAATATTCTGGATTGAAAATTGAAAATTTATTGCAGTTCTTAGCCGCTTTTACTTTTATGTCAGACACTAACATTTAAAATAGAAAGGTGCAAATCTGCATCTAGTTCATATGTCTCCATTTTTTTAGGGATCTTTAAAAATAAATTCTCAGAACTTTTGGTTGACTGAATGTACATGACTGCTTAGGGAATGATACATGGATGAACACACTTTCAATCCTATTATAAATTCCATTATCTGCTTACAGCCTCTCACTGCTTTATATACAGAATTCTTGACACAAGTATAATCCTGATGCAGGCTGGATATTTCTTCAGATTCCAGTCATACAAGCTTAGGGTCAATCCTCTGAACCACTCCAAATACTATAGGAATGTATTGAAAATAATATATAGATCAGTTACAGCTATGTGCAGAAAAGGCAGATGGAGTTTAATTCGAGCTCCTGTAAGCTGTTGCACTTAAGGAGGTCTAATGTTAAGACGTTGGTGGAGATATGTCTATCAAAAGAGTTGCAAAGCACTCCTTTCTGCTAGCCTGTAGGTCACCGTTGGGCGAAGTCAGGGTCATATGAAGCCATGGGAGCAGGTGGTGGATGGTCGTATGAGCATATCACAAGTCCAGGTTATATGACCAGTGGCATCAGGCAGACAATCTCTGGAGAGTATTTATAATGGGTGGAGTCACCTATCTTGTAAAGACACTGCCCAAAAGGTGGCAAACCACCTCTGTAGAAAAATTTGCCAAGAAAAATCAAGGCCGTGGAATGATCACCCATGTCATATGACATAGCGCAAAATTATGTCACATAACACAGCACATAATGATGATGTCGTATGACACAGCACAAAATGATGATGTCATATGGCACAGCATAAAGCGATGATATCATATAACAGCACATAATGATGATATCATACGACACAGTACAAAAAGAGTATGTCATACAACATGGCATAAAATAATGATGTCATATGACACAGCACATAATGGTGATGATGAATGTCAGGAGGATATATATAGTTAAAGGCTTGGGACCTTAACAACATTAATGTAAAGAAGGATCTTGTGATCCAAGTCCATAACATTTGAAAGTAACTATGCATGTAGACAGGGTAGTCATGGCCTGCCTGCTTACTTTCATTGATCAACATGATAGTGTCATGTTGACACTATCTAAAACTTTGGTTAAGCTGAACCAGAAGTATCGTATGAAATTCTGGTTGCCCATTACAGGAAGACTGTGGAGGATTTGGAAAAGCTGTATTTGAGGCTTTCCCGTGTGCTCTCTGGATTACAGTATGTGTGTAATAAGAATTGTTTTCTCTGGTGTCTGAGGTTGAGGGGAGACCTGATAGAAATTAATAAAATTATAAGTGGCATCGATAGGGTAGACAGTCTCTGGATAGGAATGTCAGATAGCAGAGTTCATGCATTAAGTTGAGAGAGGGATAGTTTAAAAGAGATGTGCGGGTGAGTGACTGGAACAAACTGCCAGAGTTAGCGGTGGAAGCTGATACGACATGGTGTTTAAGAAGCCACTAGACAGACATGTGAATCTGCGAGGAATGGAGGAATATGCATCATGTACAGGTAGAAGAATTTGGATTGTGGTTAATGCAGACATCATGGGCCAAAGGCCTGCTCCCTGCTGCACTGTTCTGTGTTCTATTTGTAAGGCTTCCAATCATGGAAATAAGGAAGCAAAAGTTGTACTTTGATGTTTTAATCAGTTACCATCTACATCAAACAATGAAAATGGTATGACAGGCATCAAACAGTAAAGAAGGCTCTGAGAACCTTCCATTTAAAGCATGTGGGAAAGTTTAAACCAGGCAAATAAATCTCCCCGGACAATGCAGTAGCTGGAGGATAGTTTATCCATTAATATTGTGTATAAGATAAAGTGATTTTCAGCAGGGTGGTCTCTAAGCTGGACTGACGAGCAAATTACCAAATTGTCCTCATTCTAGCTGGCTATAGTAGTGATAGCACAGTTGTGTAGAGATTAGATGATGCTCCTTCAGTGCCAGTCACTTACACTGTCCTCTGTAAGGAGTTTGTAAGTTCTCCCTGTGACCATGTGCCTTTCCTTCAGTTTCCACCCACATTCCAAAAGCCATACAGGGTTAGTAGGTTAATTGGTCACATGGTGCAACTGGGTCGCACAGGCTCTTGGGTGGAAGGACCCGTTACCGTACTGTATCTCTGTCTTTAAAAAGGTGACTACATTATTCAGACTAATTCTACTTCAATGCAAAAGAAAAACAAAATGCCAGAGGACTCAGTGGTCAGGCAGTGGTGAGAAATGGACAGTTGATGCTCAAGTCAAGACCTTTCATCTAGATTCCTCCAGTGTTTTTCAGCATCTGCAGTCTCTTGTGTCTCTCTCTTAATTCTACTCCAAGCAGACTGAAAGTATTTGAAGGCATATTGGACTATATTATTTTTCACCTGGGTGGTTGGTTGAGTCATGAATTAAGAGAAAATGCCTTTCATAACCTCAGGAAATCCCAAATTGCTCTGCAAATGAAGTGTTGTTCATGTATAGACACTGCTGTAATGCAGACTATACTACTAGCAATTTGCAATCTGTTTACTCCCAGACACTGCAATGTGATCATGAATCATCCTGACAGAAAGACAAATATTAGCTGGGATGTTAAAGGAATTCTCCAGCCCTTCTCTCCTTGGGGTTGTGCCATGGAAACTTTGGCAGCCATCTGGGAGATTAGATCTCACAGTTGCTGTTTGGGAATGTATGGAAAAATGTGCAACCCCTGATTTAGGGAAAATGAGAGACCCGGCTTTCTGGGCAGGGATGTGGCCCACATATGAGGCTTAAACAAAATGAATCATGCAGATGCTGGAAACCATGAGCAATACACACTCAAAATTCAGCAAGTCAGGTGAGTAAACAGTCAATGTTTCGACCCTTCAATAGGACAGCAAAGGAAGGGGGCAGAAGCCAGAATATGAAGGTGAGGGAGGGGAAGGAGTGCAAGCTGGCAAGTGACGGGTGGAACTAGGTGAGAGGGAAGAGGGGTGAGTGGGAAAGGGATGGATGGGTGAAATAAGAAACTGAGAGGGTATAGCTGGAAAATGTAAAGGGCTGAAGAAGAAGAAGGCCTCTGATAGAAGAGAACAGTGGGCCATGGTGCAGGGGGAACTAGATAGAGGTGATGGGCTGGTGCTGGTGATAGAGTAGCCAGAGAGCAAAGAGAAAAAGTAGTGGGGGATGGGGAGAGAATTACCAGAAATTTAAGAAATAGATGTTCCTACCATCAATTTGGAGGCTACTAAGATGGAATATGAGGTGCTGCTCTTTCAGCCTGAGTTTGGCCTTGGACTGACATGTCAGAATGGGAAATTAAATTGAAATACGTAACTATGAGAGATCCTGCCACTTGCCATGAACAGAGTGCAGGCTCTCAATGAAGTGGCTCCCCAAAGGCCAGCTTTGTTTTTTATCTGTATTGAGAAGCCCTTGGGTCCCAACTACAACATCAGGCCGTTGACTGTCAGCAAGATGAGAAAAGGTAACGTTAGTCCATCTGAAGAGGGTAGATCTCTGCAGCTAAAGTTATTGGAGGATTTTTAGAACACTACAGCACTGGAACAGAGAATTTGGTCCACAAGTTTGTGTCAAACTGATTAAATTAGGAATCGGATTAACCGACTGCATGGTAGTACTCCAACACTGCTAGGCAGATTCAATGTGCAGCTGTCACTCTCTATTAATGACAGATGAAATAGTCCCAACTTAGAAAGGCTGAATGCTTCTATCAGGGCTGGGAATGACTGGCTCATTGGCCTTTAGCTATCATCACCATCATCATGTGCTGTATCTATGCCACCATCATTATGTGCCTGTCTATGAGATCATCATCATCTGCAAAGTCTATGACATCATCATTATGTGCCATGTCCATGATGTGAGCAATCATGGTCTTTCCATGACCATGATTGTTTTTGGCAAATTTTCTACAGAGGTAATTTGGCCATTGCCTTCTTCTGGGCAGTGTCTTCACAAGGTAGGTGACCCCAGCCATTATCAATACTCTTCAAATATTGTCTGCCTGGTGTCTCAGTGGTCACATGACCAGAACTTGTGATTTGCACCTGCTTCTCTACGACCATCAGCCATGGCTTCATGTGACCCTGATTGGGGGAGGGGGGTCTACACCTTGCCCACGGTGACCTGCAGGCCAGCGGAGGGAAGGAGCACCTTATACCTACTTTAATAAAGGCATACCTCCACTTCACCACCCAACTTATAAACCAGTAAAATTCTTACTAATAAGGAAGGCTCATTTGGACCAATATTTGGAGCTTTGTTTGAATGTAGCCTTTAACTCTACAGCAGATTCAGCTTGGTCTAAGATGCAGTGTGTAACCCTATATTAAAACATTTCTTTAATGTTCATAATTGACACTTGTTCACCAAGGAAAGCATCCAAACTGGATGCATCATGTCTTGGTAGAGCAATTTCTCTGCACCTGACCCACAGAGAGTTTCAAACCTATCTCAGCACATCACAGAAGTCAGCCTCCCCTCATCTCCAATGACTCTGTCTATACCTCTCACTGCCTCAGTAAAGCAGCCAGCGTAATCAAAGCCCCCATCCATCCCATTCTGCCTTCTCCCCTCTCCCATCCAGCAGAAGATACAAAAGCCTGAAAGCACGTACCACCACGTTGAAGGACAGCTGTTATCAAACTCTTGGATGATAAGATGGACATGGCCTCAGAATCTACCTCATTATGATTTTACACTTTCTTGTCTACCTGCATTGTGCTCTCTCTGTAGCTATTACACTTTATTCTACATTGTTATTGGTTGACCTTGCTCTACCTCAGTGCTCTGTGTAATGATCTGATCTGTATGAACACTATGAAAAGCAAGCTTTTCATTGTATCTTGGCACACGTGACAATGATGAACCAACATCAATACTCTCTGGGCACCAACCTCCTCCTTCGTTTATTCATAGAGAATAGATATAAGATTTTGCTGTAACTCCTATCATTTTCTCCCACAGTTTTCATGCTGAGTTGTAACTTTCCACGGCGACCCAATTATGGAGATGTGTCCGTGTTGGATTTGCATGCCGATGGTACTGCACACTTCCGCTGTAACCCTGGTTACCAGCTCCAGGGGCCAGACACACTGACCTGTATGAATGCGTCACAGCCACACTGGAACACCAAGGAGCCAAGCTGTCAAGGTAAACTTCAGAAAGCAATGCATTTTACCAAAGGGAGAAACTGTATTAAACTATGTCTCCTAGAAACCATAGCAATCTTAAGTACAAGAGATTCTGCAGATGCTGGAAATCCAGAGAGATGCTGTAGGAACACTACAGATCAGTCAGCATCTATGGAGAGGAATAAAGAGTCAATGTTTCAGCCCAAGACCCTGTCCTGCAGATGGGTCTCAGCCCAAAACATTCACCCAATTCCTTCAGCATTTTGGGTGTGACTCACAATCTGAATATCTCATTTACAGCTTCCCATCTAACTTGAGAATCCATAAAATATAGTTCCAAATATTTCAATATATAGACTTCCTAACGATTGGGAGAAACCAATCAAGTGCTTACCAAACTAAGTAATAATGAATGGAGAAAGTGATAACCCATTCTCAGCCTGTGACCAATTATCAAACTGACTACCCGTTCTCGGCCTGTTTCACTGTGACCAACTACCATTTCGCTGAACACCTATGCTCTGTCCACCAGAGAAAGCAGTATCTCCGAGTGGCCACACGTCCCATTCCCATTCTGATATGTCTATCCATGACTTCCTCTACTGTCAAGATGAAGCCACACTCAGATTGGAGGAACAACACCTTATATTCCGTCTGGGTAGCCTCCAACCTGATGGCATGAACATTGATTTCTCTAACTTCCGTTAATGCCCCTCCTCCCCTTCTTACCCCATCCCTTATTTATTTATTCATTCATTCATTTATTTTATTTATTATTTTCCCCCTTTTTTCTTTCTCTCTCTATTCCTCTCACAATCACTCCTTGCCTGCTCACCATCTCCCTCTGGTGCTCCCCTCCCCCTTTCTTTCTCCCTAGGTCTCCCATCCCATGATCCACTCCCTTCTCCAGCTCTGTATCCCTTTTGCCAATCACCTTTCCGGCTCTCAGCTTCATCCCACCTATCATCATCTTCATCTTCTCTTATCATTTTGCATTTCCCCCTCCCCCTCCCCCTCCCACTTTCAAATCTCTTACTATCTCTTCTTTCAGTTGGTCTTGACAAAAGGTCTCAGCCTGAAACGTCGACTGTACTTCTTCCTATAGATGCTGCCTGGCCTGCTGCGTTCCACCAGCGTTTTGTGTGTGTTACCAAACTGTTAGCCCATTCTCAGCCTGTGACCAAGTATCAAACTAACAACCTGTTCTCGGCCTGTTTCACTGTAACCAAGTACCAAGCTGTCAGTCCGTTCTTGGCCTGTTTCACTGTGACCAAGTACCAAACTGTCAGCCTGTTCTTGGTCTGTGCCCAATTAGCAAACTGTCAGCCCGTTCTCGGCCCGTGCCCAATTATCAGACTGTCAGCCCATTCTTGGCCTGTGATGAAGTACAAAACTGACAGCCCGTTCTTGGCCTGTTTCACTGTGACCAGGTATCAAACTGTCAGACCGTTCTTGGCCTGTTTCACTGTGACCAACTACCAAACTGCCAGCCCATTCTCGGCCTGTGACCAAGTGCCAAACTGTCAGCCCATTCTCAGCCTGTGCCCAATTAGCAAACTGTCAGCCCGTTCTCGGCCTGTGCCCAATTATCAGACTGTCAGCCCATTCTCGGCCTGTGCCCAAGTATCAGACTATCAGCCCATTCTCAGCCTTTGAGGAAGTACAAAACTGTCAGACCGTTCTCGGTCTGTTTCACTGTGACCAATTACCAAACTGCCAGCCCATTCTCAGCCTGTGACCAAGTATCAAACTGACAGCCCATTCTCGGCCTGTGACCAAGTATCAAACTGACAGCCCATTCTCGGCCTGTGACCAAGTATCAAACTGACAGCCCGTTCTTGGCCTGTTTCACTGTGACCAATTACCAAACTGCCAGCCCATTCTCGGCTTGTGACCAAGTATCAAACTGACAGCCCATTCTCAGCCTGTTTCACTGTGACTAAGTACCAAACTTTCTGTGATATAGCGCAGAATAAGCAGTTGAGGCCCTATGAGCCGTGTTGACCAGCAACCCCTGATGTAATCCTAATGGAGGCCTTCCCATCCTCCTTTAGCCATGGAATTATTTCATTTACCAAGGAGTCCATGGACCCCAGGTTGAGAAATCCTGCCCTTACCTAATAATAGGACAATTTACAATGACCGATTAACCTACTAACCAGTATATTTTTGGAGTGTGGGGAGCAGTTGGGGAAAACCCATGCAATCCACAGGAAGGTGTACAGACTGCTGACAGATGATGTCAGATTTGAGCTTTGAATTCCACTTTCTGAGCTGTAATGGTGCTGTGCTAACTGCTGTGTTACTTTGGTGCACTGTACTCTGTGAAGGAAGATCACCTTGTTGACAGGAGTGGAGCTCCAAGAGTGAGCTCCTTGGGGACTTCAAGAGAAAACCTTAGATTCTGTGTTACTTTAGGAAAGTGCAGATTTAGGAAAGGAAAGGTACGTTGCATCCGGAATTCTTCCAGTTAGCAGATGACTTACTCCCACGACGCTCGGTCATAGGCAAGTTACATCAGTGGTTTGCCATTGCCTTCTGCCAGATGAGTTTTTCAAAGAGATTACCAGCTCTTAACCCAGCACAGAAAGTGTGCAGGGGAGCCGGCTGGATCCGAACTCCCGCCCCGCAGTCCAGTGCTGATGCCACTACCCCACCAGCTGGGTCTGCAGATTTAGATGAGTGATTGAAAATGTGGATTCAGCTCACCTGAGGCACTAGTGTGAGAGTTCTACTTCTATGGTAGACCATGAGACCAAGGAGCAGAATTAGGCCATTCACCCCATCGAGCCTACTCTGCCATTCCTGGATTCATACTCTGCCATTCATCATGGCTGATCCTGGATCCCACTCACCCCCATACACCTGCCTTCTCACTATATCCTTTGATGCCCTGATTGATCAGGAACCAATCAACTTCCGCTTTAAATATACTCGCAAACTTGGCCTCCACTGCTGTCTGTGGCAGACCATTCCACAGGTTTACTACTCTCTGGCTAAAAAAAATTCATCCTTACCTCTGTTCTAAAGGACCACCCCTCGAGTTTGAGGCTGTGCCCTCTAGGATTGGATACACCCACCATAGGAAACATCCCCTCCACAACCACCCTACTTAGTCCTGTCTACATTCGGCAGTTTTCAATGAGATCCCCACCCCCACATTCTTCTAGATTCCAGTGAGTACAGGCCCAAAGCTGACAAACATTCTTCATATGTTAACCCCTTCATTCCTGGAATCGTCTTTGTGAACCCCCTCTGGACTCTCCCCAATGACAACACATTTTTTCTGAGAGATAGGGCGCCAAACTGTTGACAATGCTCAAGTGCAACCTGACTAGTGTCTTATAAAGCCTCGGCATTATCTCCTTGTTTTTAAATTCTATTCCCCTTGAAGTAAATGCCAACATTGCGTTTGCCTTCTTTACCACAGACTCAACCTGTAAATTAACCTTCTGGGAGTCTTGCATGAGGACCTCTAAGTCCCTCTACACCTCTGATGTTTGAATTTTCTCCCCATTTAATCTGCACTATTGTTCCTTTTACCAAAATGCGTTATCATACATCTCCCAACACTGTATTCCATCTGCCACTTTTTTGCGCATTCTTGCAATTTGTCTGTCCTGCTGCAATCACATTGCTTCCTCAGCACTACCAACCCCTCCACCTATCTTCATATCATCCGCAAACTTTGCCACAAAGCCATCAATTCTATTGACAAACAATGTGAAAAGTAGCGGTCCCAATATGGACCCCTGAGGAACGCCACGAGTCACTGGTAGCCAGCCAGAAAAGGCCCATTTTATTCCCACGTGCTGCCTCCTGTCTGTTAGCCATTCCTCTATCCATGTCAGTATCTTTCCTGTAACGCCATAGGATTTTATCTTGTTAAGCAGCCTCATGTATGGCCTTCTGAAAATCCAGGTGAGTAACATCCACTAATTCTCCTTTGTCCACCCTGCTTGTGATTTCCTTGAAGAACTCCAACAGATTTGTCAGGCATGACTCCCCTTCACAAAAACCATGCTGAGTTTGACTTATTAGTCTCCTTGTACCCTGAAACCTCATCCTTAATAATAGACTCCGACACTTTCCCAACCATTGAGGTTAGGCTAATTGGCCTATAATTTCTTTTTTTTGCCTCCCTCCCTTCTTAAAGAGTAGAGTGACATTTGAAATCTTCCAGTCCTCTAGGACCATGCCAGAATCAAGTGATTCTTGAAAGATCATGACCAATGCATCTTTTATCTCTTCAGCAACCTCTTTCAGGTCTCTGGAATGTAAACCAACTGGTCCACGTGGCTTATCCACCCTGAGATCTTTGAGTTGGCCTAGCACTTTTTCCTTTGTAATAGCAATGGCACTCATTCCTGCTCCCCAACACACACAAACATCTGGCACACTGCTCGTGTCTTCCACAGTGAAGACAGATGTAAGGTAACCATTCAGTTCATATGCCATTTCTCTGTCCCACCAGTATTACTTTCCAGTGGTCCAGTATCAACTCTCACCTCTCTTTTACTCTTTATATAACTGAGAAAACTTATAATATCCTGCTTTAAATTAATGGCTAATCCGCCCTCATATTGGCTAGTTTGCACTGATGTTTCATCTTTTCCCATCTTGTGACTTTTTTAGTTGTGTTTTGTTGCATTTTAAAAGATTCCCATCATCCAATTTCCAAGTGAGCCAGGCAGCATCTAGGAAAATAATGCAGTTTCAGGCTAAAACCCTTCGGCAGGACTGGAGTAGATTTAAAAAGCGGAGGTAGAAGAGGGCAAAACACAAGGTGATAGGTGAAACCTGGAGGGGGAGGGATGAACTAAAGAGTTGGAAAGTTGATTGGTGAAAGAGGCAGAAGGCCATGGAAGAAAGAAAAGCAGGAAGGAGCACTGGGGGAGGCAATGGCAGGCAAGGAGATAAGGTGAGAGAGGGTAAAGGGGATGGGAAATGGTGAAGTGGAGGAGGTGGGGGGCATTACCGGAAATTGATATTTATGCCACTGGGAGATCCGCTTTTTCCAGTGGACAGAGCGCAGGAGCTCGATGAAGCCGTCTCCCAATCTATGTCATTTCTCACCGATATACAGGAGGCCACATCAGGAGCACAGAAAAGTGGCCACCCATTTTAATTCCACTTCCCATTCCCATTCTGATATCCATGACCTCCTCCTCTGTTGGAATGCGGGACGAGGCCATACTTGGGTTGGAGGAACAAGACCTCATATTCCGTTTGGGTAGCCTCTAACCTGATGGCATAAACATTGATTTCTCAAACTTCTGGTAATGCCCCCACCCCAGCCTCTTCACCATTTGCCATCTCCTTATCCTTCTCTCACCTCATCTCCTTGCCCACCGATCACCTCCCTCTGGTGCTCCTTCCCCCTTTTATTTCTTCTATGGCCTTCTGTCTCTTTCACCAATCAGCTTCCCAGCTCTTTACTTCATCCTTCCTCCCCAAGGTTTCATCTATCAGTTTGTGCTTCTCTCTCCCTGCCCCCCACCTTTTAAATCTACTCCCCAGCTTTTTTTCCCCATTCCTGCCAAAGGGTTTCAGCCTGAAATGTCGGCTGTACTTTTTTCCATAGATGCTGCCTGGCCTGCTGAGTTCCTCCAGCACTTTGTTTGTGTTGCTTAAATTTCCAGCATCTGCAGACTTTCCATTATTTGTCATCCATCTTCCCACTTACTTTTGCTACCTTATATGCTCTTTTCTTCGCTTTTATGGAGTCCTTAACTTCCTTTGTTGGCCACAGTTGTCTACCCCTTGCCATTTGAGAATGTATTCTTCTGTGGGACATATCTATCCTGTACATTATGAACTATTCCCAGAAATTTCAGCCATCTCTGGTCTGCCACCATCCCAGCCGGTATCCTCCTCCAATTCACCTGGGCAAGCTCCCCTCTCATACCTCTGTAATTCCCTTTATTCCATTGGGAGCACTTTATTTGGAAGGGTTAATAAATCAGCTCTGGTCACTGGATTGTTTCACCACATTGCAAAATATTATAGGCTGTGAATGTGCAGAAGTAATATTCGCTTTGTTTGATTTTGTAAAATAAGCAATAGAGAACTGGAAGTGCTGTATACTTCCTCCCCATGTTTAAATCTGGCGACTTCAACATCCTGCTCACTGTCACATGCCTTATACCTTCATTAAAAGTGCATCAATCTTTATAGAGTCATAGAGAATTGTGCCCAGAAAGAGGTCCTTTGGCCCATCTCATTCTCGCCAACCCAATCCCATCTGAACGGGCAATTAATCCATTTACACTACTGCACTATCTTTTGCTCTCTTTTCCTCTACTTATTTTACACAAAGACTATACCCCTCCAAGCCCCCATCCATGTCTTATCCAAACTTCTCTTAAATGTTACAAATGAACTATTTCCACTGGCATCTTGTCCACACTCACACCACCCTCCAAGTGAAGGAGTTTCCCCCTCAGATTCCCCTTAAGTATTTCACCTAAACCTATGACCTCTAGGTCTCATCCAACCTAAAGGGAAAAGCCTGCTTGCATTTATCCTCTCTTTAATTGAGATACAGTGTGGATTAGGTGGGGAGGGGAGATGGACAGGGGGGAGGAGAGATGGAGAGTGGAGAGGTGGGAGGAGAGATGGAGAGTGGAGAGGAGGGATGGAGAAGTGGGGAGGAGAGATAGAGAGGTGAGAGGAAAGATGGAGAGGTGGGGAGGGGAAATGGAGAGATGGAAAGGTGAGGAGGAGAGATGGAGAGGTGGGGAGGAAAGGTGGAAAGGTAGGGAGGTGAGATGGAGAAATGGAGAGGTGGCGAGGAGAGATGGAGAGTGGAGAGGAGAGATGGAGAAGTTAGGAGGTGAGATGGAGAAATGGAAAGGTGGGGAGGAGAGATGGAGTAGTGGAGGAAGCTATTGAAGTGAGAAACAAGATGGAGAGGCGGAGGTAGGTGAGAATGTTAACGGACTCCCTAAATAACATGCACTTTCCTGTTCCTTCTTTAGCCCTCTGTGGTGGTACAATATCAAATGCTACCATTGGAAGAGTATTGTCTCCCAATTATCCCGCAAACTACAGCAACAACTTAACCTGCACTTGGATAATCGAAGGCACCAAGGGGCAGAAATTCCATATGCACTTTGAAAAGATCTCCCTTGCTGGAAAAGAAGACAGGTAAGAGTGAGTGTAAGACCATTGTTCATTATCAATCTTGTTCAAGTTGTTGTTGCTGTGATCATTATCAACTTGCACACATTGCCCAACATTCCACTGAGTGTTGACACCATCAGTGGTCAGGCATTTTAAAGGAGACATCCTCTCAAATAGATAAAATTCCCAATATTTACATCAATGCTAAGACCAAGGGTGTGGCCGTTATCTCCTTGCTGTACACAAAGTCCACTCTGTGACCTAGGCCGAGACCCTTCGTCATGAAACATTGATTGTTTATTCCTTTCCGTAGATGCTGCCTAACCTGCTGAATTTCTCCAGCAATCTGTGTTACTCTGGAATTCAGGAAATCTGCATTCCTCTCTTGTCTTTATCATGTTACAAAGGTGCCTACTTATCATGAATGCTAAATGGCCTTGAGAATAATTTTCTTGGAGGCATTAACACAAAAATAAAGAAATACAATAGAATTTATGAAAAACTATTCGTAAATAAAGACAAATAGTGCAAATACTGTAAAAAATTCTGATAACATCAGTGCTGTAAGGGGAATTACAGATGCATGCGAGAGGAGCTGGCCAAAGTTGATTGGAAGGGAACACTAGTAGGGATGACGGCACAGCAGCAACGGCTGGAGTTTCTGGGAGCAATTCGAAAGACTCAGGATGGATACATCCCAAAGAAGAAGAGATATTCTAAAGTCAGGATGACACATCCATGGCTGAAAAGGGAAGTCAAAGCCAACATAAGAGCCAAAGAAAGGGCATATAATAAAGCAAAAATTAGGGGATTGGAATCTTATAAAAACCAACAGAAGGCAACTAAAAATACCATAAGGAGCGAAAAGATGAAATATGAAGTTAAGTTAACCAATAATATCAAATAGGATACTAAGTTTTTTTCCAGATATATTCAGAATAAAAGAGGGGTGAGAATAGATTTTGGACCACTGGAAAATGACGCTGGAGAGGTAGCAATCGGGGACAAGGAAATAGCGGATGTACTGAATAAGTATGTTAGACCGTAAGACATAGGAGCAGAATTGGCCCATCAAGTCTGCTCCACCATTCAATTATGGCTGATTCTTTCTCCCCGCCTTAGCCCCACTCCCCAGCCTTCTCCCCGTAACCTCTGACGCAGTGTCCAATCAGGAACCTATCAAGCTCTGCCTTAAGTACACTCAATGACCTGGCCTCCACAGCTGCTCATGGTAACAAATTCCACAAATTCACCACCCTCTGGCTGAAGAAATTTCTCTGCATCTCTGCTTTAAATGGATACCGCTCTATCCTGAGGCTATGCCCTCTTGACCTAGACTCCCCCACCATGGGAAACATACTTTCTACATCTACACTGTCCAAGCCTATCAACATTCAAAAGATTTCAATGAGATCCCCCCTCATTCTTCTAAATTCCAGCGAGTACAGACCCAGAGCTATCAAATGCTCCTTGTATGATAACCCTTTCATTCCCACAATCATCTTTGTTAACCTCCTCCTTGTGAAAACCAGAATTCTGCATCAGTCTTCATTGTATAAGACACTAGCAATACATTGGAAGTTTGAGAGTGTCAGGAGACAGAAATCAGTGTAGTTGCTATAACTAGGGAGAAGGTGCTTGGGAAACTGAAAGGTCTGAAGGTAGATAAGTCTCCTGGACCAGATGAATTGTGGATGCATTAGTAACAATCTTTCAAGACTCACTAGATTCTGGAATGGTTCCAGAAGACTGGAAAATTGCAAATGTCACTCCAGTCTTCAAGATGGGAGAGAGGCAGAAGAAAGGAAACTATAGGCCAGTTACTCTGACCTCAGTGGTTGGGAAGATGTTGAAGTCAATTGTTAAGGATGATGTTTTGGAGTACCTGCAGGCATATGATAAAATAGCTCAAAGTCAGCATGATTTTCTGAAGGGAAAATCTTGACTGATGAGCCTGTTGGAATTCTTTGAAGAAATAACAAGCAGCATAAACAAAGATATTTGACTTTCTGACTGGGAGACCTCAGTCAGTCCGGATCAGAGGCAGCATCTCCAACACCATCACACTGAACACGGGGGCCTCCCAGGGCTGTGTGCTCAGTTCACTGCAGTTTACTCTGCTGCAATACATCATCAAGTTTGCCGATGATATGACCATGGTGGGTCTCATCAGCAAGAACGACGAGTCAGCATACAGAGAGCAGGTGCAGTGGCTAATGGACTGGTGCAGAGCCAACAACCTGTCTCTGAATGTGAGCAAAACAAAAGAGATGCTTGTTGTCTTCAGGAAGGCACTGAGCGACCACTCCCCGCTGAACATCGATGGCTCCTCGGTAGAGATCGTTAAGAGCACCAAATTTTTTGGTGTTCACCTGGCAGAGAATCTCAGCTAGTCCCTCAACACCAGCTCCATAGCAAAGAAAGCCCAGCAGCATCTCTACTTTCCGCAAAGCCTGAGGAAAGTCCATCTCCCACCCCCCACCCCCCCCACCATTCTCATCACATTCTACAGGGGTTGTATTGAGAGCATCCTTGTTCTTGGATTTTAAGAATGCCTTTGATAAGATGCCACAAACGAAGAAGCTTAACAAGCTAAGAGGCCATGGCATTACAGGAAAGATACTAGCGTGGATAAAGCAGAGGCTGATTGGCAGAATTGGAATGAAGGGAGCCTTTTCTGGTTGGCTACCAGTAACCAGTGGTGTTCAACAGGGATCATTGTTGGGACTGCTTCTTTTTACATTATATGTTAATGCTTTGGATGATGGAACTGATGGCTTTGTTGCAAAGTTTGCAGATGGTACAAAGATGGGTAGAGGGGCAGATAGTTTTGAGGAAGTAGGGATACTGCAGAGGGACTTACACAAATAAGAAGAATAGACAAAGACATGGCAGATGGAATATCGGGTCGGGAAATGCATGTACTTTGGTAGGAGGAATAAAAGTGTAGACTATTTTCTAAATGGAAAGAAAGTTCAAAAATCCAAAGTGCAAGGGGATTTTGGAGTGCTTGTGCAAGATTCCCTGAAGGTTAACTTGCAGGTTGAGTCAGTGGTCAGGAAAGCAAATGCAATGTTAGCAATCATTTTGAGAGGACTAGAATATAAAAGCAAGAATATAATATTGAAGCTTTTTATTGAAGCACTGGTAAGGCCTCATTTGGAATAATGTGAGCTGTTCTGGGCTCCTTATCTAACGTTGCTGACATTGGAGAGAGCTCGGAGGAGGTTCACAAGAATGATTCCAGGAATGACAAAGTAATCATATATTGTTATTGAAGACTCTGGGCCAGTACTCACTGGAATTCAGAAGAATATTCGGGGGTGGGGGTAGGGTGGGATCTCATTGAAACCTATTGAATGTTGAAAGGCCTCAAAAGAGTGGATGTGGAGGAGATGTTTTCTAGGGATGTCTATTTTGAAAGGAGATGAGGAAGAATTACTTTAGCCAGAGAGTGGTGAATCTGTGGAATTTATTGCCACAGCCAGCTGTGGAGACCAAGTCATTGGGTATATTTAAGGCAGAAATTGATAGATTCTTGATTAGTCAAGGCATGAAGGGATAGGGGGAGAAAGCCTGATGGTAGCAGCCCTCTGCCCAATGTTAAACATTTATTGAAATAGCAGAGTTTGATCCTCCTTGTAACAAAGAAGGTTTGGAGGAGAGTTCAAGTCTCGTCATGAATAGTTTAGATCATCTAAGTAGAAAGAAGCTGTTCCCATTGGTTTGAGGACCAAGTTTAAAATGATGACCAAAAGGATACAAGGGGAGCTCACTGCCCATAAGTACTGTGGAAATATTAAGTACACCTCTATCAAATCTCTTCTTCCAGGGAAACCAATCCCAGCTTGTTTAGACTAACTTCCTGGCTGAAATCTCTCATACCCTGAACCACTCTTGCAAATTGCTCCTGCGCCTTCTGCAGTACTCTGACATTGTTCCTAAAGTGTAATGACCAGAACTTGTCCACCTTGGTCCCCATGGTCTTGTCTACGATGCCCCTGATCTTCTAATCTGATCGCAATTACCCAAGAGGTATCTTCACTCAGACAAGGCTTGCTCCTTCCAGCAAACGCTTGTACTGTTATAAATAACAAAACTAAGTAAGCAATGCCTGATTAATAGTCAGTGCAAGTAACCCAATGTCAAAAATTAGTATTCAATTTACTGTACCTCAGTGATTTCCTTGGCTGGTATCTGCCACTAAAGCACATACATACTGTTCTATATGCTAAGAGACAGAGTATGAAGTGTAACAGAGCATAATTACTTGTTAATATACCTACCAGTCAGAGAGATTTTCCTTCTGAAAATCCTTCTATCTAAGTAATATATTGTAGTTAAGTAGTTGTGAAATGATGCATATGACAAATGTAAAATTAGTCAAGGGGATATGAATATTTTATAGCAAAGGGGATTATCTGCCCCACTGTGCATTCCTGTTTCATTCTATACAACTTTCCCTCAGACCAAACTAAATGGGATAACAAACTCTGGATAACAAAAGAAGGCTTTCTCAGAAAAGTAACATTTGTCTACAATCCCAGACATTAAGAAGATGAAATACTTCAAATAATTAAAATAAATTTAAATAATTTTGAAATTATGCATTCATTTAAAATCACACTCAACTTTTCGGAGTTAAGTAAGAACATAATTATGGACTAAAATAAAGTATTAAAAAACACAAACCACCTTCCTTATATGAAATTTGGGAACCCTTTACAAATGAGTAGGGTCATGTAAGATGTTAGTCAAGTCAAGTCACTTTTTATTGTTATTTCGACCATAACTGCTGGTACAGTATACAGTAAAAATGAGACAATGTTTTTCAGGACCATGGTGCTACATGAAACAGTACAAAAACTACACTGAACTATGTAAAAACAACACAGAAAAAAAAACATTACACTAGACTGCAAACCTACCCAGGACTGCATAAAGTGCACAAAAGTGTAGGCATTACAATGAATAATAAACAATAAACAAGACAATAGGCATGGTAGAGGGCAGTAAGTTGGTGTTAGTCCAGTCTCTGGGTATTGAGGAGTCTGGTGGCTTGGGGGAAGAAACTGTTACATAGTCTGGTCATGAGAACCGGAATGCTTCAATGCCTTTTCCCAGATGGCAGGAAGGAGAAGAGTTTGTATGAGGGGTGCGTGGGTCCTTCATAATGCTGTTCGCTTTGCTGATGCAGTGTGTAGTGTAAATGTCTGTAATGGTGGGAAGAGAGACACCAATGATCTTCTCAGCTGACCTCACTATCCGCTGCAGGGTTTTGCGATCCAAAATGGTGCAATTTCCGAACCAGGCAGTGATGCAGCTCTCAATTTAACCCCTGTAGAATGTGATGAGAATGGGGGGTGGGAGATGGACTTTCCTCAGGCTTTGCAAAAAGTAAAGATGCTGCTGGGCTTTCATTGCTATGGAGCTGGTGTTGAGGGACCAGTTCAGAACCTCTGCCAGGTGAACACCAAAAAATTTGGTGCTCTTAACGATTTCTACCGAGGAGCCATCGATGTTCAGCGGGGAGCAGTCACTCTGTGCCTTCCTGAAGACAACAAGCATCTCTTTTGTTTCGTTCACGTTCAGAGACAGGTTGTTGGCTCTGCACCAGTAAATTAGCCTCTGCACCTCCTCTCTGTATGCTGACTTGTTGTTCTTGCTGATGAGACCCACCATGGTCGTGTCATCGGCGAACTTGATGATGTATTGCAGCAGAGTAAATAGCAGTGAACTGAGCACACAGCCCTGGGAGGCCCCCGTGCTCAGTGTGATGGTGTTGAAGATGCTGCCTCTGATCCGGACTGACTGAGGTCTCCCAGTCAGAAAGTCAAGTATCCAGTTGCAGAGGGAGGTGTTCTGGCCCAGTAGGCTCAGCTTTCCAGTCAGTTTCTGAGGTATGATTGTGTTGAACACTGAACTGAAGTCTATGAACAGCATTTGAACGTACGTGTCTTTTTAGTCCAGGTGGGTTAGGGCCAGGTGGAGAGTGTTGGCTATGGCATCGTCTGTTGACTCCGCAAACTGCAAAGGGTCCAGTGAGGTGGGCAGCAGGCTCTTGATGTGCCTCATGACGAGCCTCTCGAAACATTTCATGATGATGGATGTGAGTGCAGCGGGTCGGTAGTCATTGAGGCAGGACACTGAAGACTTCTTCGGCACGGGAACGATGGTGTCAACCTTGAAGGCACGTTGTAATGATGGCACTGCTCAGGGAGATGTTGAAGATGTCAGTGAGAACATCTGCTAGCTGGTCTGCACATCCTCTAGGCACTCTACCAAGAATATTGTCTGTTCCAGACATGTCAGATATGACATGTGTCAGCTTAGTTTTTTATTATTTGATTTATTTATTTGTATTTGGAGATAATGCATGGTAACAGGAGGTTCTAGACTAATGATCCCAGGCCACCCCATTACACCCATGTGACCAACTAACCTGTACATCTTTGGAATATGGAATGCCTCACTAAAGTCTAGAGCTGGAACATAAGGCCAGATGCTGGTATCAGGTCTCCAGTGTGTTCTGTACAACTGTGTTGCCACAGACAGAAGGCAGAGGACAAGACATGTTGCCACAGACAGAAGGCAGAGGACAAAACGTGTTGCCACAGACAGAAGGCAGAGGACAAAACATGTTGCCACACACAGGAGACAGAGGACAAAACGTGTTGCCACAGACAGGAGACAGAGGACAAAACGTGTTGCCACACACAGCAGACAGAGGACAAAACATGTTGCCACAGACAGGAGACAGAGGACAAAACATGTTGCCACAGACAGAAGGCAGAGGACAAAACGTGTTGCCACAGACAGAAGACAGAGGACAAAACATGTTGCCACACACAGGAGACAGAGGACAAAACGTGTTGCCACACACAGCAGACAGAGGACAAAACATGTTGCCACAGACAGAAGGCAGAGGACAAAACGTGTTGCCACAGACAGAAGACAGAGGACAAAACATGTTGCCACACACAGCAGACAGAGGACAAAACATGTTGCCACACACAGGAGACAGAGGACAAAACGTGTTGCCACAGACAGGAGACAGAGGACAAAACATGTTGCCACACACAGCAGACAGAGGACAAAACGTGTTGCCACAGACAGGAGACAGAGGACAAAACATGTTGCCACACACAGGAGACAGAGGACAAAACGTGTTGCCACACACAGCAGACAGAGGACAAAACATGTTGCCACACACAGGAGACAGAGGACAAAACGTGTTGCCACACACAGCAGACAGAGGACAAAACATGTTGCCACAGACAGGAGACAGAGGACAAAACATGTTGCCACACACAGCAGACAGAGGACAAAACGTGTTGCCACAGACAGGAGACAGAGGACAAAACATGTTGCCACACACAGGAGACAGAGGACAAAACGTGTTGCCACAGACAGGAGACAGAGGACAAAACATGTTGCCACACACAGGAGACAGAGGACAAAACGTGTTGCCACACACAGCAGACAGAGGACAAAACATGTTGCCACACACAGCAGACAGAGGACAAAACGTGTTGCCACACACAGCAGACAGAGGACAAAACATGTTGCCACACACAGGAGACAGAGGACAAAACGTGTTGCCACAGACAGGAGACAGAGGACAAAACGTGTTGCCACACACAGCAGACAGAGGACAAAACATGTTGCCACACACAGCAGACAGAGGACAAAACATGTTGCCACACACAGAGGACAAAACGTGTTGCCACAGACAGGAGACAGAGGACAAAACGTGTTGCCACACACAGCAGACAGAGGACAAAACATGTTGCCACACACAGGAGACAGAGGACAAAACGTGTTGCCACACACAGGAGACAGAGGACAAAACGTGTTGCCACACACAGCAGACAGAGGACAAAACGTGTTGCCACAGACAGGAGACAGAGGACAAAACGTGTTGCCACACACAGCAGACAGAGGACAAAACATGTTGCCACACACAGCAGACAGAGGACAAAACATGTTGCCACACACAGGAGACAGAGGACAAAACGTGTTGCCACAGACAGGAGACAGAGGACAAAACATGTTGCCACACACAGCAGAGGACAAAACATGTTGCCACACACAGGAGACAGAGGACAAAACGTGTTGCCACAGACAGGAGACAGAGGACAAAACGTGTTGCCACAGACAGGAGACAGAGGACAAAACATGTTGCCACACACAGGAGACAGAGGACAAAACGTGTTGCCACAGACAGAAGGCAGAGGACAAAACATGTTGCCACACACAGGAGACAGAGGACAAAACGTGTTGCCACAGACAGGAGACAGAGGACAAAACGTGTTGCCACACACAGCAGACAGAGGACAAAACATGTTGCCACAGACAGAAGGCAGAGAACAAAACATGTTGCCACACACAGCAGACAGAGGACAAAACGTGTTGCCACAGACAGAAGACAGAGGACAAAACATGTTGCCACACACAGGAGACAGAGGACAAAACATGTTGCCACACACAGGAGACAGAGGACAAAACGTGTTGCCACAGACAGGAGACAGAGGACCAAATGTGTTGCCACAGACAGAAAACAGAGGACAAAACGTGTTGCCATGCACAGGAAATGGTGAACAAAACAGTTTGCTATAGACAACACTCACCGCAACCCTCACCAGCCACTAGCCTAATTTCACCCAGTAGGAAACGTCAGAAACACGTGTGATTCTCCAGATGCTGGAAATCTGGTGCAATACACACACACAACATAGTGAAGTAACTCAGCAGGTCAGGCAGCTTCTACAGACAGTAATAAACAGTCAATGTTTCAGGCCGAGACCCTTCACCAGAACTGGAATGGAAAGGGTCAGAAGCCAGAATAGGAAGGTGGGGTTGGGCTGGAGGTGAAAGAGTGCAAGTCAGCATGTGAAAGGTGAAAGCAGGTTGATGGGGGATGGGTGGAATTAAGAATGTGGAAGCTGATAGGTGGAAGAGGTAAAAGACTGAAGAAGAAGGAATCTGATAGGAGAGTGCAGTGGATCACCGAAAAAAAGGGTAAGAATCTCAGCAGGAGTTTGCTAGATGGTATCAAAGACATCAATTCCCTGGAAAGGCTGGAGAACCTAGAGAAGAATATTAAATATCTGATATGTTAAATAAGGAGAAATAGTTTCACATTTTATAATCAGAGGACACCAATTTTGGAACCAGGACAGAACAGAATGATTAATATCGGGATCAGTACTTGGAGCTATGATGTGGTGGCCTTTACAGAGACTTGGATGGCTCAGAACAGGAATGGTTACTTCAAGTGCCA
Source organism: Hypanus sabinus (assembly GCF_030144855.1). Classification (NCBI taxonomy): domain Eukaryota; kingdom Metazoa; phylum Chordata; class Chondrichthyes; order Myliobatiformes; family Dasyatidae; genus Hypanus; species Hypanus sabinus. The sequence continues at coordinate 71,523,405 of NC_082718.1, read as the reverse complement.
GGCTTTAGATGTTTCAGAAAGGACAGGGAGGGAGGCAAAAGAGGTGGGTCTGTGGCACTGTTGATCAGAGATAGTGTCATGGCTGCAGAAAAGGTGGATGTCATGGAGGGATTGTCTGCAGTCTCTGTGGGTAGAGGTTAGGAACAGAAATGGGTCAATAACTCCATTGGGTGTTTTTTATAGGCTACCCAATAGTAACAGGGATATCGAGGAGCAGATAGGGAAACAGATCCTGAAAAAGTGTAATAATAACAGAGTTGTCATGATGAGAAATTTTAATTTCCCAAATATCGATTGACATCTCCTTAGAGCAAGGGGTTTAGATGGGGTGGAGTTTATTAGGTGTGTTCAGGAAGGTTTTTTGACACAATATGTAGATAAGCCTACAAGAGGAGAGGCTGTACTTGATCTGGTATTGGGAAATGAACCTGGTCAGGTGTCAAATCTCTCAGTGCGAGAGCATTTTGGAGATAGTGATCACAATTCTATCTCCTTTACAAGAACATTGGAGAGAGATAGGAACAGACAAGTTAGAAAACGTGTTTAATTGGAGTAAGGGGAATTACGAGGCTGTCAGACAGGGAATTGGAAGCTTAAGTTGGGAACAGATGTTCTCAGGGAAAAGTATGGAGGAAATGTGGCAAATGTTCAGGGGATATTTGTATGGAGTTCTGCATAGGTACATTCCAATGAGAAGGGAAGTTATGGTAGGGTACAGGAACCATGGTGTACAAAAGTTGTAATAAATCTAGTCAAGAAGAAAAGAAAAGCTTACGAAAGGTTCAGAGAGCTAGGTAATGTTAGAGATCTAAAAGATTATAAGGCTAATAGGAAGAAGCTTAAAAAGGAAACTAGGAGAGCTAGTAGGGGCCATGAGAAGGCCTTGGCAGGCAGGATTAAGGAAAACCCCAAGGCATTCTATAAGTATGTGAAGAGCAAGAGGATAAGACGTGAAGGAATAGGACTGATCATGTGTGACAGTGGGAAACCGTGTATGGAACCAAAGGAAGCAGCAGAGGTACTTAATGAATACTTTACTTCAGTATTTACTATGGAAAAGGATCTTAGTGATTGTAGTGATGACTTGCAGCAGATTGAAAAGCTTGAGCATGTAGGTATTAAGAAAGAGGATGTGTTGGAGCTTTTGGAAAGCATCTAGCTGGGTAAATCACCGGGAGTGGACGAGATATACCCCAGGCTACTGTGGGAGGAGAGAGAGGAGATTGCTGAGCCTCTGGTGATGATCTTTACATCATCAATGGAGATGGAAGAGGTTCTGGAGGTTTGGAAGGTTGCAGATGTTGTTCCCTTAGTCAAGAAAGGAAGTAGAGAAAGCCCAGGAAATTATAAACCAGTGAGTCTTACTTCAGTGGTTGGTAAGTTGATGGAGAAGATCCTGAGAGGCAGGATTTATGAACACTTGGAGAGGTATAATACAATTAGGAATAGTCAGTATCACTTTTATCAAAGACAGGTCGAGCCTCATGAGCCTGATTGAATTATTTGAGGATGTGACTAAACACATTGATGAAGGTAGAGCAGTAGATGTAGTGTATATGCATTTCAGCAAGACGTTTGATAAGGTACCCCATGCAAGGCTTATTGAGAAAGTAAGGAGGCATAGGATCCAGAGCGACACTGCTTTATGGATCCAGAACTGGCTTGCCAACAGATGGCAAAGACCGGTTATAGACAGGTCATATTCTGCATGGAGGTCGGTGACCAGTGGTGTGCCTCAGGGATCAGTTCTGGGACCCCTTCTCTTCGTGACTTTTATAAATGATTTGGATGAGGAAGTAGAGGGATGGGTTAGTAAGTTTGCTGATGACACAAAGGTTGGGGGTGTTGTGGATAGTGTGGAGGGCTGTCAGAGGTTACAACGGGATGTCAATAGGATGCAAAGGGCTGAGAAGTGGCAGATGGGGTTCAACCAGATAAGTGTGAAGTCGTTCTTTTTGGTTGGTCAAATATGATGGCAAAATATAGCATTAATGGTAAGACTCTTGGCAGTGTGGAGGATCAGAGGGATCCTGGGGTCCGAGTCTATAGGACACTCAAAGCTGCTACGCAGGTTGACTCTGTGGTTAAGAAGGCATATGGTGCACTGGCCTCCATCAACCATGGGATTGAGTTTAGGAGCCAAGAGGTAATGTTGTAGCTATATAGGACCCTGGTCAGACCCCACTTGGAGTACTGTGCTCAGTTCTGGTCACCTCACTACAGGAAGGATGGGGAAACTATAGAAAGTGTGCAGAGGAGACTTATAGGGATGTTGCCTGGATTGGGGAGCATGCCCTATGAGAATAGGTTGAGTGAATTTGGCGTTTTCTCCTTGGAGTGATGGATGATTAGAGGTGACATGATAGAGGTGTACAAGATGATGAGAGGCGTTGATCGTGTGGATAGTCAGGGGCTTTTTCCCAGAGCTGAAATGGTTGCCACAAGAGAACACAGGTTTAAGGTGCTTGGAAGTAGGTACAGAGGAGATATCAGGGGTAAGTTTTTTACTCAGAGAGTGGTGAGTGTGTGGAATGAGTTGCAGGCGACAGTGGTGTAGGCGAATACGATAGGATCTTTTAAGAGACTTTTAGATAGGTACATGGAGCTTAGAAAAATAGAGGGCTATGGTTAACCCTAGATAATTTCTAAAGTAAGTACATGTTCGGCACAGCATTGTGGACCGAAGGGCCTGTATTGTGCTGTAGTTTTTCCGTGTTTCTAACTTTCTTTATCAGGTAACTTCACTGACCTCAACTCTGAACTGATTCCACAATCTATGAGCTTATTTTCAAGGACTCTACCAATCATGTTCTCAGTATTATTTATTTGTTATTAATTGTGTTTTTTGTATTTGCACAGTTTGTCTTTTGCACGTTGGTTGTTTGTCTGTCTTTGTGTGTAGTTTTTCATTGATTCTATTTTTGCCATTGATTCAACTGTGGATGCCACAAGAAAATGAATCTCAGGGTAGAATATGGTGACATGAGTGTTCTATGATAATAATCTTATGTTCAACTTTGAATTTTGAACTGATCTTTGAAGAATAACTCCAGCTTCTTCTTGATTCCATTTCATTGGACATTTGCTTTGTTTTCTCTGTTTCTGATTAGGCTTGTCATCGCGAGTGGACACAATAGACACAGTGGAGACAGTACCTCCTCAACAGTGTTGTATGATTCCCTAAGGAATGAGTACTTCCCAATCGAAGGTTTGATTACGAATGGCCACCTTGTCCAGGTTGAGTTCACCTCTGATGAAATGCTGACAGCAGGTGGTTTCAACATTCGATACGAAGGTATTTCATAATCTTCCAGTTTAAATCATATGTTAATAGGGTAAGGAAGGAATCCAGCAAATGGGAGAAAAGTTTCTCTCTGCCCTCCACCAACCCTTCATTACTTCTGGGGAGATGGGTGCAAAAGTGGATGGTGTAGTGTAGTGTAAGAGATGGGATTCAGAGTCATCCCAAGGTTTCAATAGGTACATTTAATGTCAGAGAAATGTATACAATATACATCCTGAAATTCTTTTTCCTCACAAACATCCACAAAAATAAAGGAGTGCCCCAAAGAATGAATGCCTGTTAAATGTTAGAACCCCAAAGCCGTCCTCAGCTCCCTCCTCCCACGCACAAGCAGCAGCAAAGCAATGATCCCCCTCCCCCACCAGCAAAAGAAGCATCAGCGCACGCCACCGAGCACTCAAGCGTGCAGCAAAGCACCAGCAAAGACACAGACTTGCAGTTTCTCAAAGACTACTGGTTCTTCTGGTATTCAACATACCACAGGCTCTCTCCCTCCCTAATAAGGGAAAAAGAGGTGTCTCCATTTCACGGCGAGGGGAGATATAACAACTTGCTGATTTACAATGTTAGAAGTCCATTGTGTCACTTTTTCCGAGCTCTGTGCCCAAAGAACTTGGGTCCCTGTGCACACAACCAGCAGCCAGCTCACTACTTACGATCTTCCATCTCCCATGACACACCAATTTCCTGCTTGCCTCCAGAGCCACAAAATCCCAAAACCCTGAAGGCATACTAGTCTTCTGGGTCACATCCTTTCTACATCGAATAGCGGCCAGTCATGAGACCCCGAGAGTGGGTCCCATTCCTGCAAAGAACCAAAGTCAGCATATAACTCCAGGTCAGGGTCTTCAGAAGAACCCTGAAAGGGAAAAAATTGAGATATTAAAGGTAGAAGTAGAGCTGTTTCCAAAGATGCAAGCAAAGGAGTCGCCGTTAGGTGCCATCATCTCCTAAGCTTCACCCCCCTGTTGGAATAACAGTGTGAAAATATGTCCAGATGAAAATATTACTACAATGTCACTAAGTCTTGAAAAATGAAATAAATGTATTTGAAACCATTGTAGTATAACTTGTAGAGGTCCTGATCAAGGGTTTTGGCCCAAAACATTGTCTGTTTATTCCACTCTATAGATGCTTTCTGACTTGCTGAGTTCCTCCAGCATTTCATATGTGTTACTACAGATTTACAGCATCTGCAGAATCTCTTGTGTTCTAAATTAACATACCGCCCAGAGAGGGCAGAAAACTTGGTCTGGAACAAAGGTGACACATCCAACAGTACAGCACTGTGATTCTTTGCTCTTTTAATTTCTTGATCTGCAGAGACCAATACCAGGACCTCTGCCTGACACCATTCCTCATCAGAAGGAATTCTATCAGCATGAAAATTTGGAGCTGATCATGAGGTTCAGATAGGACAAAAGTTTGTTCCCTTTGATATTCCAGCTGACATTTATTCCTCAATCAATTACTTATTCCTTGATTAATATAATTGAAAAGCAGATCATTACACTGCTTCATTTGGAAGCTAACTGTGCATAAATTACCAGGCTCACTTCTTTTGCTGCCGAGGAGACTTCTGTTCTGTGCCACTCAAGTATTCTTGAACATTTTGAATTTGTGCAGGTGCTATTAATGGGCAAGTCATCCTTTTCCTGTGCTTTTTATTTGAGATTCTTGATAGTTGTAACTATTCTTCTCTTAAACTAAGTAAGACACCAAAAACTTTGACAAACTGATATAGATGCACCATGGAGAGAATCGTAATGGGTTGCATCAACTCCAGCAAAAAGTGGTGGATGCAGTCCAGTCCATCACAGGCAAAGCCCTCCCCACCACTGAGTGCACTTACACGAAGCACTGCCACAAGAAAGCAGCATCCATCATCAAAGTTTCCCACCATCCATGCCATGCCCTTGTCTCACTACTTCCATTGGGCATGAGGTACAGGAGCCTTAGGTTCCTCACCATCAGGTTCAGCAACAGTTACTACCCTTCAACCATCAGACTCCTGAACCAGCCTGGATAACTTCACTCATCTCAGCACTGAACCGATTCCACAACCTACAGACTCGCTTTCAAGAGGTCTTTGCAACTCTTATTTTCCATACTGTTTTTATTTGTAGTTTGTTTTCTTTTGCACAATGGTCTTAGTTGGTTTATGTCCTGTATGTAACATTCTATTGTATTTTTCCCTGTATTTGACTGCAAGAAAATGAATCTCATGGTAGTGCATGGTAATAATACTTACTTTGGTAATGAATTTACTTTGAATGTGTCGTGCTTTGCATTTGCTCAGCCTTTGAGCGTGGACACTGCTTTGAGCCATACATGCAGAATGGGAACTTCACAACAACTAATCCCTCGTATAGTGTCGGGGCAGTGGTGGAGTTCTCCTGTGATCCTGGTTACACCATGGAACATGGCTCACCCATCATTGAGTGCATCGACATCAGGGAACCCTACTGGAATGGGACAGAACCACTCTGTAGAGGTAAGTGGAAGCCCCCATGTGTTTACCATCATGCTGCTTCCGCCTATGACATAGTGATTAGACTCACAGCAAGCAAACATAAGCTTGGATTAGCTCGGCTGAAGGTCCTGGTCTCAGATTATATGACTCTACATGTTACTCAACAAATAATTTGTATATGGCGAGGATGAAAACTGGAAAGATGCTAACATGGATAGAAGATGAACTGACTGGCAGGAGGCAAAGCGTATGACTAAAGGGGGTCTATTGGGATTGGCTGCCAATGACTAGTGGCGTTCTGCAGGGTTTGGTATTGAGACTGTTTCTTTTGACGTTGTATGTCAATGATTAAGATGATAGAACAATCTCGGCCCGAAACATAGACAGGCCTGCTAAGTTCCTCCAGCATTCTGTGTGTGTTGCTCGGATGACAGAATTGACAGCTTTGTGGCCAAATTTGATATGAGTTGTGATTGAAGGCTCTGGGCCAGTATTCACTCAAATTCAGAAGAATGAGGGGGATCTCATTGAAACCTATTGAATATTGAAAGGACTAGATAGAGTGGATGGAGTGAGGATGTTTCTTATAGTGGGTGAGTCTAGGACCAGAGGGCACAGCCTCAGAATTGGAGGACATCTATTTAGAACAGAGATAAGAAGGTATTTCTTTAGCCAGGGGGTAGTGAATCTGTGGAATTCATTGGCACAGATGGCTGTGGAGGCCAAGTTGTTGGGTATATTAAATTGCTGATTCTTGGTTAGTCAGGTGTCAAAGGTTACAAGGAGAATGGATTTAAGAGGGATAATAAATCAGCCATGATGGAATGACAGTGTAGACTCTCCAAGTAGCCTAATTCATCTCCTATATCTTATTGACCTATAGTCTTATAATCTTCTTCAGCACATGTGTAAGTCAGAATGAAATGATCCTTGCTTCAGATTCAATGTAATATAAAACACACAACTAATAAAAGAGCAATCCTATAAAACACAATGTTTGAATGTGGTTGTATATACATAAGACTAGCATATATACAAAGAGTCATTCTATGTACATAAAGTGACATTGGGGCAGTATCACTTAGGTGTATTCGACTTTGTAAGCAGCTTTGTATTATCGGGTTGTCTGTGAATTGGTTGGTCGGTGGATGAGTCCATTCTCAGTTCTAGTTCCACTCTCCTCTGCCTTTCTTTAGCTCTGTGTGGTGGAGAACTGAGCACCCAGAGCGGAGTCATTCTCTCACCAAACTGGCCACAGCCATACGATGAAGGGGAAGACTGCATCTGGAGGATTCACGTTGGCGAGGACAAGCGTATACTGCTTGATGTTCAGCTGTGAGTATTTCCTGCAATGAGCTCACCTATCATAAGTAAGGAAGCCCCAAAGCAGTTTGGTGCCATTGGGAGAATTATCCTGTGGCATCACCACTGCATTATGTGGAAATGTGACCGACGTTACAGTGACCATATAAACTTAGTAGTAATATTGACTCTGACCAAGGAACAAATATTATTCCTCCCCAGCTCTTCCTCAAAGTGCTGTAACGACATCTGTTTATAAAGATATGGGATTTAGCATCCATTGGTGGACCCAATGAGGTGTTAAATGTGTCAGAGTTGGAGAAACACAGATATCTGGGAAGGTTTATAAACCATGGGAGATGACAGCAAAACAAAAACAAGACACTGGAGGAATATAGCAGGTCAGCCAGTATCCACAGAGGGAAATAGACAATTCAGATGAAGGGCCTCAGCCTGAAACTTCCACTGTCCACTTCCCTCCACAGATGCTACCTGTCTTACTGAGTTCCTCCAGCAACTTGATTTTTTTACTCCCGATTCCACCATCTGCAGCCCCTAGAGTTTACATTTTTCTACTCAGCGAAGATTACAGAATAATGTCATAATGCATTTGAAAATATGGAATTTCAGGCTCCCTCGGGTAAGAAAGCTGTATTGGAAATTGTTGAAATGAGTTCTTCAGCTATAATTGTTGTGTTAGATGATTGTTGCTTCTGATAATTAAAATGGAAATCAGAAAAATATTGCAGATGCTTGAAATCTGAGGTAAAAAAAAACAGAAAATGCAGGAAAAACTCAGTGGGTCAGGCAGTATCTGTGGAAAGAAACAGAATGAACAAAAGGTCTTTGACTCTGTTGCTGCCTGGCCTGCTGAGTGTTTGCTGTATTTTCAGTTTTTTTTTCTGCCCTGTGTTGTGTTTCACTGACTATTCAGTCTAACAGGAAGCTGGAGCACAGCAATCTATCACTGTTCATGAGGGTTTCCATTCACTCAGAATCTGCAAAGATCACTCCCACTGAAAGATCATACTGAGGCCAGCTGTCACAGTTCCAAATGTATACACAGCATTTTCAAAAGATTTACTCTCATTTTCCTGCAGGTATTTGAAACCAAAGAACAGAGGCAGAAAATTGGAAATAAAAAATAGACTAGCATCAGGGTGTTTGCTGGTGTTTGCCTCCTCAACATCAGTACTCAAAATTGGAAACAAAATATGATGGGTTCCAGAGAAGGACAGACACACAGATTACTGCACACAGAAAGACAGATTTTGACCTGGTTGGTCATTCAGCCTGATGATGAAGAAGCCAGGTTGTTAGGAAGTCACTTCATTCAGCTGAATTCACCTGTCAATCTGTGCCGTATCATCCCAAAATTCATAGAAATATAGAAACATAGAAAACCTACAGCACAATACAGGCCCTTTGGCCAACAAAGCTGTGCCGAACATATCCTTACCTTAGAAATTGCCTAGGGTTACCCAGAGCCTTCTATTTTTCTAAGCTCCATGAGTCTCGTTAAAGACCCTATCTCATCTGCCTCTACCATCATTGCCAGCAGCCCATTCCACACACTCACCACTCTCTGCATAAAAACCTTACCCCTAATATCTCCTCTGTACCTACTTCCAAGCACCTTAAAACTGTGACCTCTCATGCTAGCCATTTCAGCCCTGGGATAAAACCTCTGACTATTCACACAATCAATGCCTCTCATCATCTTATACACCTATAACAGGTCGCCTCTCATCCTCCATCGCTCCAAGGAAAAAACACCAAGTTCACTCAACCTATTCTCATAAAGCATGCTCCCCAATCCAGGCAACATCCTTGGAAATCTCCTTTGCACCTTTTCTAAGGTCTCCACATCCTTCCTGTAGTGAGGCGACCAGTACTGAGCACAGTACTCCAAGTGGGTTCTGACCTGGGTCCTGTATAGCTGCAACATTATCTCTTGGTTCCTAAACTCAAAGCCATGGTCGATAAAGGCTGATGCACCGTATGCCTTCTTAACCACAGAGTCAACCTGCTTTGAGTGTCCTATGGACTCGGACTCCAAGATCCCTCTGATCCTCCACACTGTTGTTAGCTCTTACCTGGAATTAGGGTGTTTTGGGGTGTTATGTGGTAGCCACTTGAAGAAGTGATATTCCTGTGACTGAAACCTGGTGATATTTCGACATGGATTTTGGAAGGATTTGGCAGATAAGATTATTGGCAACTGTTATTCTGTTTATCCAGTGGGGAATTTGTGGAATTCGACATAATCACCTTCACTCTACATTTCACCCTAGATTAAAAATCTCTCGCCTGTCATTTATTTCGTGGATTACTGGACCTTTCTACTTTACCATCTTAAGACTTTAAGAATTATTCTTGAGCTTGACAGTTTGGGAACCACACAAACACTGTTAACTTCTGTTTATTCAGTTTAATCTTTTACATATTGAGTAGACACCAATAAAGATAATGGTTTTAACATCAAAACCTGACTCAGTTTGTGATCCATTGCTGCTGGTGCATTACAAAATCATAACAAGATTGGGGGCTTGTTTGCGACATGAACAAGATCAGAGCTTATTGATTGATTAATTATTGATCTGATTGGGTATTTCCCTTTTGATTGACTTATGTGAGGAAACCAGCAGCAATGGATGTACGGGGATTTCTGGCATCACCAGCCATTGGAGCATTAGAGAATACCAAAACAGTTGACTTGTTGGCCATTGCTAAAGAGCTGGACCTTACTGAGGTAATGCAGTCTTTGAGAATGCCGGAGATTCAGAGAAAAATAGCTGAGCACTATATAGCTAAGGAGGAATTTGAGGAGGAGGTGTTAGAGAGGTTTCCTGAAAGTAAACTTTAAATCCAGTTATGACTGGAACAAATGAAGTTAGAGAGATTTAAATTAGAGGCTGTGAAAAGAGAAAGAGACAAACAAAGACAGTTTGAGATAGAGATAGAGAGGTTCAGGCTCAAGAGGCAAACTTCTGGCTCTAGGGAACTGTTTGTACCATTTGTTGCCAGTCGTGAAGTTAAACTGGTCCCTCCAGTTGATGAGGCTGATGTTGATAAATACTTCCAGCATTTTGAGAAAGTTACTCAGAGTCTACAGTGGTGAAAAAGGGTTGGCCTCTTCTCTTACAAAGTGTAATTAAGGGTAAGGCTCAACAGGCTTTTTCTGCCTTATCAGTTGATGAAGCAGTTAATTATGAGACAGTGAAGCAGGCTGTGCTTAAAGCCTATGAATTGGCTCCAGAAGCCCATAGGCAAAGGTTTAGAAACTTTAAGAAATCTGTGAACCAGACTTGTGGAATTTGCTAATGAGAAATCTGGGTGTTTTGAGCAATGGTGCACATCTAAAAATGTGGATGGTGATTTTAACAACTTGAAAGAATTGGTTTTAATTGAGGAATTTAAAAGGTGCATCCATAATGACATAAAGACATACTTAGATGAGAAGGACGTTGCCACATTGCAAGAATCTGCTAGATCAGCATATGAGTTTGCCCTAACCCACAAGGTTAAGTTTACCCCAAGTAAGACCTTCCAAAAGAGTAGCATGGATAGTCAGGGTAACCAGAAATTAAATCTGGGACTAGTGACAAAAGTAAGGCTGAAGGGAAGCAATTAAAGGAGAAGCATTCTGGTCCTACTTGTCACTATTGCAGGAAACCCGGTCATGTTATGGCTAATTGCTTCCTCCTGAAGAAGGAGGAAAAGGAGGCAGTTCCAGTTGCCTGTAGTCAGCACTTTGATACATCTGTGAACCCACAGGTTTCCGAACATTCTGATGAAGTTCTGTCAAAGGCTGAGACATCTGGCCTGGTTAGAAAATAATTCCTTCTTTTTATGTCAGATGGGTTTGGGTCAGGGAATGAGGGGTCACATCCAGTAACAGTGAAAATTCTTTGAGATACTGGGGCATCTCAGTCACTTTTGTTAGGCAATGTTTTAAGGTCTAGTGATGAGACTGCCACCAGTGAGGTAAATCTTATTAAAGGTATTGGGGATGACATTGTTTCTGTGCCTCTGCACAAGGTAATTTTAAAGTCAGAGTAGTTTCAGGATCTGTTAAAATAGGACTACGACCCAGGTTACCTATGGAAAGTATTTCTTTGTTGTTAGGGAATGACCTAGCAGGTGGCAGAGTTGTCCTTGCAGTGCAGCTGATGACTAAGCCAATCACTGATGATCTAAAGATGGATTCTAAAATGTATCCATCCTGAGCAGTAACTCGAGTTATGGCCAAGAAACTTGCCAATGTGGATGGTTCTGTGCAGCATGGTTCTGCTACCCATGATGGCCCAAGACAGGATTTAGGTTTTGATGATTTGTCAGGGACTTTCCTGCCTTCACTGTTGAGCAGGATCCTTGTATTAGGTCTGACTCTAAAGATTTGTCTTTGTCCAGGAAGGAGTTTATAGCAGAACAGACCAGAGACACTGAAATTGCAACTTTGAGAGAAAAAGCTTTCCCAGGTGATGAGATTGAGAAAGTACCAGTACAGTATTATTTCAAAGATGAAGTGTTAATGAGGAAGTGGAGACCATCTGATACTCCTGCATATGAGGAATGGACAATTGTTCACCAGGTTGTAGTTCCTAAAGTCTACAGGAATGAAATTTTAACTTTGGCCCATAGTATGCCTTTGGGTGGCTATCTAGGTGTTTATGGGGTGTTCAGGGAGAGGTAGTACCTCTGATGGGGAACATGTCATACTCTTCTGAGTAGTTCATCTGTATTGGTCCTCACCTGACACTCAGCTCTCACCAGTGGTTCCTCGTAGCTGTTTGCATGCAACAGTGGCCACACCCCAGGCAACGGATTCAACTGCCTGGTGAGGGTAGTCGATGGGCCTCAAACCCTTGGTGAGTTAGAGCCTGTCTACCTACGCATGCGAAGACTGAATTCGGCAGACTATGTGGAAGAGACCACCACTTGGCGGTCCAACGAGTAGAAAGGCGGACCCAGCAAAGCGTTGTGGAGCGCAATCAGGGCACAGTGAGACACGTAGGACACTGCTGGCCATCCACTGCATCCCGACTTATCTCCAGCCGTCTCAACTCCGTCTTGCAACTGGATACAGATAGGTCGGGATGAGAGAGTGAAGCTGATGATTTGTGCAACTCTCCCTCACTTTAATCCAAGTCAAGCGCAAGTCACGACTCCAAACCCATTCCGCTAAAAAACTTCAAGTCCTGTGGTGATGGGCGAGTGGCAAAGCAGCAGGTGTGGATACACTGGAAGCTGTAGTCACAATCCTGCACACAGGCGGCCCAGGGCATTGGGTCGTTCTCCGCTGGAATGAAGCAGAAGTGGAGCTCGGCAGCCCCCTGGGTGTCTGAGCAGTCCTCTTTAGGATCGCTCTGCTCACCTCCATGGAGGAAGAGGCTAGAAAAGGTGCCTCAAGCATAGCCTTATTCATCTTACCCTGGCCAGCACACCACGGCTGGCGGGGATCCCAGTCAGCGGTCGAACTACAAAGAAGATGAAAGTGCTCACCCTTAGCACATGGAACATGGGAACTCTCCTTGACATCACCAAGGGTGTCAGACCAGAAAGAAGAACAGCACTGGTCGCCAAAGAACTAGCCTGCTATAACGTGGACATTGCAGCGCTCAGCGAAACACGCCTAGCAGATAAGGGCCAGCTTACAGAACGTGGTGGTGGGTACACCTTCTTCTGGAGCGGTCACAGCAGCACTGAACGACGAGAGGCTGGCGTTGGATTTGCCATCCGATCCCACCTCGCTCATAAACTTGCCAAGCTTCCAGAGGGCATCAGCGATCGCCTGATGACGCTTTGGCTCCACTTGGCAATAAGAGGAGTGCAACGCTGATCAGCGCATATGCCCCAACGATGACCAACCTTGATGTCATCAAAGATAAGTTCTATGAAGAACTCGACGTCCTCATAGCAGCAGTCCCACAGTCAGAGAAGCTTATTGTCCTCGGGGACTTTAACTGCAGAGTGGGGACAGATTACCAGACCTGGGAAGGGATTATTGGAAGACATGGTATTGGCAAGTGTAACAGCAATGGCCTGCTGCTCCTCAAGACATGTGCTACACATGACCTTGTCATCACCAACACCCTATTCCACCTCCCTACCCGTAACAAGACATCTTGGATGCATCCACGCTCCAGGGACTGGCATCTGATTGACTATGTCATCACCAGAAAGAGGGACTGGCAAGACGTGAGAGTGACAAAGGCCATGTGTGGTGCCGACTGCTGGATGGATCATCGACTCATAGTGTCCAAGTTTAAACTTTTCATCCTGCCTGTGAGAAGACCCCAAGGTCAGAGGGCTGCAAAGAGGCTCAATGTCTCCAAGCTGAAGAGCAGCATAGTTGCAGAAGAATTTCATAAAGACCTAGATAGCAGGCTGCTTGACACACCCCAGGATGACCACACCAGCAATGAAGAGCAGCTTTCAGAGATGCTGTCCACTCTACCGCTCTCGAACACCTCGGAGCAGCAATCCGCAGACATCAAGACTGGTTCGATGAGAATGACAAGGAGATACAGGCACTGTTGTCAGAGAAACACCAACTGTTCAGAGCGCACCAGAACGATCCCACATCACAAGCAAAGATAGATGCCTTCGCCAGTGCAAGACGGAAAGTGCAGAAGAAAATCCATGGGATCAGGATGTCTGGTTCAGCAATAAGGCCGATAAGATCCAGGGCTACGCAGACAGTCACGACACCAAGTGTTTCTACAACGTTTTGAAGGGTATGTATGGACCTCATTCCTCTGGCTCCTCCCCTCTCCTCAGTGCAGATGGGACTCGGCTGCTGACAGAGAAAAAGCAGATTTTGGAGAGATGGGCTGAACACTTCAACCAGGTCCTCAACCGCCCTGCCGAAATCAATGATGAGGCCATTGTTCACCTACCTCAGGTGGAGATCAACCTGGACCTTGACAACCTCCCCACAGAAGAAGAAGTCAGAAAAGCCATCAGGCAACTTTCTTGGAGCAAAGCACCAGGATCAGATGCAATCCCTGCTGAAGTCTACAAAGCAGGAGGCCCATTCATGATGCAGAACTTGACTGAGCTCTTCCAGTCTATGTGGAACGAAGGAAAGGTCCCGCAACAGTTGAAAGATGCCATTATAGTCCACATCTACAAGAGGAAAGGCAACCGCCAGTCTTTTTTTGTTAACTTTTTTTTATTGTATTTCAAGTAGTTACAAAATAAAAGTATGAAAAAAAATGTATATTACCCATCCCCCCTCCCCTTAACCCCTCCCCCCAGCATCCCTATAGAAAAAAAAGAAAAAAGAAAGAAAGAAAGAAAAAAAAAGAAAGAAAGAGTGCCTGGATATTGGAAGATCCCCACATGCTTCTTGGAGTTTGTAATCACTTTAGTATATATATTTATTTCTTTCCCAAATAACCAGTTATTTCATCTTCAGAGCACCTATATATTTAATCCTGTCTTTTGTAAATATTCAAAAATGTTTCATATTTACCTCTTAAATTATAAGTAATTTTTTCAAGTGGAATACAGCTATAAATTTCTTTCTTCCAACGATCTATACTTAAATATGTATCCGATTTCCAAGTAACTGCAACGGCGTTTTTGGCTACTGCCAATGCAATTTTTATAAATTCTTTCTGATATTTATTCAATTTGGGTATCGGTTTTATCCCTTCAATATCACCTAGTAAAAATAATATTGGATTATGTGGAAGTTGTATTCCAATAATTTGTTCCAATAAAATTCTTAAATTTGTCCAAAAAGGTTGAATTTTAGAACAAGACCAAGTAGAATGTAAAAAAGTACCAATTTCTTGGTTACATCGGAAACATTGATCAGATAAATTTGGGTTTAATTTATTTATTTTTTGTGGTGTAATATATAATTGATGTAAAAAGTTATTTTGCACTAATCTTAACTGGACATTTATTGTATTTGTCATACTCTCAAGACATAGTCTTGACCAATTTTTTTCTTCAATTTTAATATTCAAGTCACTTTCCCATTTTTGTCCTGACTTATGGACTCCTTGTTTAATTGCCTGTTTTTGAATCAAATTACACATACAAGAAATGAATTTTTTAATCTTTCCTTTTTGAATTAAAGTTTCTATTTCATTAGATTTCGGCAATAACATTGTTTGACCTAATTTTTCTCTTAAATAAGCCCTTAGTTGAAAGTAACAAAAAAGAGTGTTGTTTGATACTTTATATTTATTCTTTAATTGATCAAATGACATTAATATACCTCCTTCAAAACAATCACCTATATATCTAATCCCTTTTTGAAACCAATTATATAAAAGTTGATTATCCATTGTAAAAGGAATAAGTCTATTTTGAATTAAAGATCTCTTTGCTAATAAGGATTTCTTTATCTCGTCGTCAACATTTATCTTATTCCATAAGTCAATCAAATGTTTTAATATAGGAGATTCTTTCTTTTCCCGTATCCATTTAGATTCCCATTTATATATAACATCTTCTGGTATATTTTCTCCTATTTTATCTAGTTCTATTCTAATCCATGCCCGTTTGTCTTTCTCAAAAAAAGATGCAATAAATCTAAGTTGATTTGCTTTATAATAATTTTTAAAATTTGGAAGTTGTAACCCTCCTAGATCAAATTTCCATGTCAATTTTTCCAACAATATTCTTGACATCTTACCTTTCCAAAGAAACTTCCTCACATATTTATTTAACTCTTGAGAAAACTTCTGGGGTATTTGTATTGGTAGTGATTGAAATAAGTATTGTAATCTAGGAAATATATTCATTTTTATGGTATTTACTCTACCTACTAATGTTATTGGTTATACCATCCATTTATCAAGATCTTCTTGAATTTTTTTCAATAGTGGTAAGTAATTTAATTTATATAAATTCTTTATATCATTATCAACTCTTATACCTAAATATTTTATACCATTTGCCGGCCATCTAAATTGGGTTATTAATCGACATTGACTATAATCTCCTTTAGTAAGAGGTAAAATTTCACTTTTATCCCAATTTATTTTATAACCTGATATTTTCCCATATTCTTCTAATCTATAGGATAATTTACACAACGAGTGTAATGGGTTTGTTAGATAAAGCAGAACATCATCAGCAAATAAGTTAATCTTGTATTCTTCCTGATTAACTCTAAAACCCTTAATATCTGGGTCCATTCTAATTAATTCAGCTAATGGCTCTATCGCCAACACAAATAAAGCAGGTGATAATGGACAACCTTGCCTAGTTGACCTTGTTAACTGAAATGGTGTTGAAATTTGACCATTTGTCACTACTTTAGCTTTGGGATTAGTATTTAAGGTTTTAATCCATTTTATAAAAGATACTCCTAATCCATATTTTTCCAATAATCCATATTTTTCCAATAAAAAATCCCATTCCAATCTATCAAATGCTTTTTCTGCATCTAAAGCTACTGCCACGCTCATTTCTTCCCTCTTTTGTGCTAAATGAATTATACTAAATAACCGAGTTACATTATCTGCTGATTGTCTGTTTTTAATAAATCCTGTTTGATCCATATGTACTAATTTTGGTAAGTATTTAGATAATCTGTTAGATAAGATTTTTGCTATTATTTTATAATCAGTGTTTAATAAAGAAATAGGTCTATATGATGCTGGCTTTAAAAGATCTCTATCTTTTTTTGGCAATACTATTAGAATAGCTGTCGAAAAAGATTCTGGAAGTTTATGCGTTCTTTCCGCTTGATGTATTAACTCCATAAAAGGAGGAATTAATAAATCTTTAAACTTTTTATAAAATTCAGGCGGAAAACCATCTTCTCCTGGAGATTTATTACTTTGAAGTGATCCTACGGCTTCTTCGACCTCTTTCAATGTAGAAGGCATATCTAATCCCTTCTGTTCTTCCGTATTTAATTTTGGAGGAGTTATTTGTGATAAAAATCTTTCTATCTTGACATTATCATTTTCTGATTCTGATTTATACAACTCAGAATAAAAATTCTTAAAAGTTTCATTAATTTCTAAAGGTTTATAAGTAGTTTTATTTACTCTTGTTCGAATTGCATTTATTGTTTTAGAAGTCTGGTCTGTTTTTAACTGTAATGCAAGGACCTTATGTGATCTTTCACCTAGTTCATAATATCTCTGTTTAGTTCTCATAATTGCTTTTTCTGTTCCATATATCTGGAGTGTATTATATTGTAACTTCTTATTAATAAGATGTCTTTGTTTTTCTTCTGTCATATTTCTTTGAGATTCTTTTTCTAATTTTGTAATCTCTTTTTCCAATTGATCTATTTCTATCATATTTTCCTTCTTAATTTTAGAAGTATAACATTATTTGACCTCTCAAGTATGCCTTCATTGCTTCCCACAATATGAATTTATCAACTGAATGTGAACTTGTATCTAAAAAGAACTGAATCTGCTTTTTCATAAAATCACAAAAATCTTGACGTTTTAGTAACATTGAATTAAATCTCTATCTATAAATTGATTCCTCTTTATCTGTCATTATCATTGTCATTATCAAAGGAGAATGATCTTACAATATTCTCACTTTATATTCCACATTTTTCACTCTATCTTGAATATTCGTTGATAATAGGAAAAAATCTATCCTTGAATATGTTTTATGTCTATTTGAATAAAATGAGTAATCTCTTTTTTTTGGATTAATTCTTCTCCATATATCAATCAAGTTTAAATCTTTCATCAATGATAGAGTTAATTTTACTACTTTTGATTTTGTGACCACCTTTGTTGATCTATCTAAAACTGGAGCTAGACAAAAGTTAAAATCTCCACCTATTAATATTTTGTCATGTGCGTTAGCCAAATTCAAAAAGACCTCTTGTATAAATTTTACATCATTTTCATTTGGTGCATAAATATTCATAAGAGTCCATAGTTCCGAAAAAATTTGACAATGTATAATTATGTATCTCCCCGCCGAATCAATTATTACGTTTTGTATTTTAATTGGTAAATTTTTATTAACCAAAATTGCAACTCCTCTCGCCTTTGAATTAAATGAAGCTGCAATAACATTTCCAACCCAGTCTCTTTTTAATTTCTGATGTTTTTTATCTGTTAAATGTGTTTCTTGTAAAAAAGCTATATCTGTTTTCATTTTTTTTATGTATGTTAGAATTCTTTTTCTTTTTACCGGTCCATTAAGCCCATCAACATTAAAACTTTAAAAATTCAGTAAATTAGTCATTATTTTAAATTATGTTACTCCAAGCTATAATAATACCTAATCTTTCAACTTTCTTGGTATCTTGGGAAATCTTTTTAAAATTCTCCATGTTGCTATGTGTGTCCCCACCAATCATCCAGGCAAAAAGATAGAAGAAAAATAGAATATAAAGAAAAAAACAAAATACCCCCCTACTAATGTTGTGAAAAAAAACACAACATTACCCCCCTCTGTTGTACGGGTCATGGCAATCGCCATGATTACACACGTGAATCCCGCAGAAACCAATCCAAAGCTCCCCAGCCCCCCCGCAACATAAAAAGTATATACATAAGAAGAAAAAAATTCTATTCTCAATTAGTGTTTCTAAAATTTTACTTTTCTTCCCTATATTATCCTTAAATGTCCATCACTTCTGTTCACTATCTCTATCTTCATCTTTAATCCATTACGCTTGGAAGTCTCCATGTATAATTAGCCACGAGATGGAAGTTCTTGTGTGAACACCTCCGCTTCTCGATAATTGGAAAAAAATCTTCTTTTTCCCTCCTTCAAAAAAATTATCAATGTTGCTGGGTGACGCATTATAAATTTATAACCTTTTTCCCATAAGGCTTTTTTCGCTGGGTTAAATTCCTTCCTTCTCTTCAAAAGGTTATAACTTATATCAGGATAAAAAAGAACTGGTTTCCCTGCTATCATCAATGGCCCGTTTCTCTTTTTGGCTCTTTGGGCAGCCGCCTTCAGGATCTTTTCTTTATCTTGGTATCTTAAGCATTTTATCAAAATTGATCATGGATTTTGATCAGGTTGAGGTCTTGACCTTAATGTTCTGTGAGCCCTTTCTATCTCAATTGGAGTTTCTCCTTCCATTTCCAATTTTTCAGGGATCCATTTTTGAAAAAAACTTATTGGATCATCACCTTCTTCATCTTCTTTAAGTCCAAGAATTTTAATATTGTTTCGTCTACTAAAATTTTCAAGCTTATCAATTTTTTCCATAAATTGTTTTCTTTCTGATGTCCAAGCAGTATTCTCATTTTCCATTTTGTTCATTCTTTCAATCATGTTTTCTGTTGTAGTTTCCAAGTCTATAATTCTCTTTTCCATTTTTTCCTGCCTCTTTGTCATTTTATCAAACATAATCTCCATATTTATCATTTTTTCTTTGATTACTTGTAATTACTTTTAATGCTCCTAATTTATGCATTATCTGCCTCAAAGTCTTTTCTATATTTCCAGAAGAACTTTTATCTCCATCTCTGTCTGATCTTTCCAGAGAATCTGACTCTCCCTCAGATTCACGTTCACTTTCGGTTGCAGTCGTAACTGGGCTTTGTAGTTTTGGTTGCTCCCGTTTGCGCATGCTCCTTGCTTCATGCTTGCGTAGTTCTCGTTGGTCTTTTCCTTTCGGAATGTCCGATGTTGCCGCAGTTTCCTGTTCCGTATTGCCGGTGGTATAATGTACCTGAGTCCGCGGTTCTTTGGTAGAAGTGGGCCTTGATTCTGCTCCAAGTTGCGTTGTCTTCCTGGTAGTGGTTTTCTTCATCTTCTGTTTTTGAGGCATAGCTTGAAACAATCCGGAGTAGTTTATAAGTAACTTTTAGAAAGTATTGACTAACTTTTCTTCACTTAAACATTAATCTATTGATTTTTTACGGGAGAGCTGAGTTCCAGCGTCTTGATCCTATGTCATCACGTGACGTCCCCCGCAACCACCAGTCTTGTGATAATCACCGAGGCATCTCCCTCCTGTCCATAGCTGGGAAGATCTTGGCTCGCATCCTGCTTAATCGCCTTCTCCAACACCTTGAGCAAGGTCTCCTCCCAGAAAGCCAATGTGGCTTCCGTGCAGAGCGTGGAACTGTCAACATGATATTTGCTGCACGCCAACTCCAGGAAAAATGTCAAGAGCAGCACAGCGACCTCTTTATGACCTTCGTTGATCTGACCAAGGCATTTGATATGGTCAGCAGAGATGGCTTATGGAAGATAATGGAGAAGTTTGGCTGCCCTAGCAGGTTCATCACAATTGTTCGGCGGTTCCACGATGGCATGATGGTGAAAGTTTTGGATGATGGTGACGAGTCAGAAGACTTCCCAGTGACAAACGGAGTGAAGCAAGGATGCGTTCTCGCCCCTACACTCTTTAGCATTGTCTTCTCTGCTATGCTGAATGATGCCTTCCGCTATTGTCAGGATGGTATACACGTCAGATACAGGACCGGCGGTGGGCTATTCAAACTCTGGCATCTACAGGCTGTTACAAAGGTAAAGGAGACCGTCGTCAGAGACCTCTTATTCGCTGATGATTGTGCCCTCAACGCCAGCACAGAGCAGAAGATGCAGCGAGAAGTGGACTGCTTCTCACGAGCTTGTGACAACTTTGGACTTACAATCAGCACCAAAAAGACCAAAGTTATGTACCAGCCCACATCTGGAAAGCCCTACCAGGAACCACACATCACAGTAAAGGGGCAGAAGCTACTGGCAGTTGACAGCTTTACTTATCTGGGCAGTACTCTATCACGAGCGGTGAACATAGATGCAGAGATCAGCAACAGAATTGCCAAAGCCTTTGGGAGACTCCATGAGAATGTATGGGAGCGGAGAGGACTCAGTCTTACCACCAAGCTGAAGGTCTACCGAGCGGTGGTTCTCACCACCCTCCTCTATGCCAGCGAGACCTGGACTGTCTACAGCAGACACGCTAAACAGCTCAACCACTTCCACTTGAGCTGCCTCCGCAGACTTCTCCACATATGATGGCAGGACAAAGTCCCAGACACGGAGGTCCTGGAGCGGGCTAGAACCCACAGCGTCTACACCCTCCTACAGAAAGCCCAAGCCAGATGGGCTGGCCACGTCGTCAGGCTGTCTGACAGTCAACTACCAAAACAGCTGCTGTATGGAGAGCTGAGCCAGGGCAAGCGCTCAGTTGGAGGGCAGAAGAAACGTTTCAAAGACTGCCTCAAAGTGTCCCTCAAAGACCTCAACATCAATCCCAGTAGCTGGGAATCGCTTGCTTTGGACCACCCGACCTGGTGGAGCAGGACCACTAAAGGAGCGTATGCAGCTACCTCCACTTCCACTGCAGCACCTAACCTCATGTGTCCCACATGTGGGCGAGCTTTCAGGGCCCAGATTGGCCTCACCAGTCACCTCCGGACCCACAGTCACAAACCCTCCACCTGACAGAAGTCGTGGTCGTCTTCGAATCTGAAGGACGAACAACAACAACAACATCATCTAGGTGTGAATAAAACTGTGAATAATATTTTGAAACAACTCTTCTGGCCTGGTTTGAGGAAAGATGTTGCGACATTTTGCAGAACTTGTCAGGTTGTGGGTAAACCTAATCAAGTCACCCCAGTGGCTCCACTGCAGCCTATTCCTTTATTTGATGAACCCTTTTCTAAAGTTATTGTAGATTGTGTTGGCTAACCATTAGTACTTACTAACCATCATGTGTACCACATCTGGATTTCCAGAAGACATACCTCTCAGGAATATAAAGGCTAAAACTGTGTCAAAGCTCTCATGAAATTTTTCACTTTATTTGGTTTGCCTAAAGAAATTCAATCTGATCAAGGAAGTAATTTTATGTCAGGATTATTTCAGCGAGTAGTTTATGAGCTGGGCGCCAAACAGATTATGTCATCTGCGTACCATCCAGAATCACAAGGGGTCTTAGAAAGATTTAATTCTACCCTCAAAACCATAATTAAGACATTCTGTATTGAAAATGAGAAGGATTGGGATGAGGGAATTCACTTGCTTTTATTTGCAATAAGGGAGTCAGTGCAAGTGTCCCTAGGCTTAAGCTCCTTTGAACTTGTGTTTGGACACAATGTCTGAGGACCTTTGGCATCATTAAAGGGACAGTGGAGTAACAATGATATGCATATTAGTTTAATAGACTATGTTCTAAAATTCAAGAACAGATTGCAAAAAGCCTGCAGCTTAGCAAGGGAAAATTTACATTTTGCTCAGAACAGAATGAAGAGTTGGTATGATAAACAAGCTAGAATGAGATCATTCCAGGTGGGTGATAAAGTGGTTGTTTTGTTTCCAATGCAGACAAATCCACTACAAGCTATGGTCCTTATGAGATTGTGTCTAAAGTTAATGATGTGGATTATGTAGTCAAAATACTGGATCGACAAAGATCAACACAGCTTTGTTACATAAACATGTTAAAACCATATTTTGAAAAGCAAACAGCAGTTGTGACCATTGTTGTCAGTAACAATGAGTCTGACCTTACTGGGAATGGAGTAGCTGATTCACCTGAGGTTTATTTTAAACAAAACATTATTTCAACTAGACTGACAAATTCAACTGTTTTGGAAAACCTTGATGCGAAATTGGCTCATTTACAGCCACAGCAGTGGCTGCAGATGAAGCAGTTGATCATTAAATTTAGGGATTTGTTCCCTGATGTCCCAGAAAGAACCACGGTCGCCTCACATGATGTAGATGTCGGTAATGCTAAGTCCATAAAGCAGCATCCATATTGCATGAATATTGAAAAATGTGAACTTGCTGAACAAGAAATTGAGTATATGTTGGAAAATGGTATTATTAAGCATTCTGCTTCAGATTGGAGTTCACCTTGTGTACCTAAACCAGATGGTAGTATCAGGTTTTGCACTGATTGCAGGAAGGTGAATGCTATAACAAAAACAGATGCTTATCCCATCCCCAGAGTGGATGACTGTGTAGACTAGGTTGAAAAAGTTTAGTTTCTTACAAAGATCAATCTGTTAAAAGGATATTCGATTAACAGATAGAGGTAGAAAAGTTTCTGCATTTATAAAACCTTCTGGGTTGTATGAGTACAATGTTTTGTCATTCAGAATGAAAAATGCTCCAGGAACATTCCAGAGAATGAGTAATTCTGTAATTTAAGGATTAAACACACACAGATGCATATTTTGATAATTTAATCACAGGAAATGACACATGGGAAACACATATCTCTGCAGTGGAGAAGCTGTTTGACAGGATCTCAAAGGCCAACCTTACTGTTAACTTGGCTAAAAGTGAATTTGGCCATGCCACTGTGACCTATCTTGGTTATGTAGGTCAAGGCAGGTTGGCTCCTGTTCAGGCAAAATTTCAGGCAATTTCTGAGATTCCCATTCCAACTGGTAGAAAGGCTGTTAGAAGATTCCTGGGAATGGTCAGATATTACCACAAGTTCTGTAAGAACTTTGCTTTTGTTGCTCTCCCATTGACTAACCTCCCGTAGAAGGGAGAAAAATTTGTTTGGACAGAGCCTTGTCAGGAGGTATTTGATCAATTGAAGGCCATCTTATGTCACCAATCTGTGCTCAGGTCAGCTGACTTCACAAAGCCGTTTTCCATAGCTGTGGATGCCAGTGATGAAGCTGCAGGAGCAGTGTTACTACAAAGGGATGATTATGATGGTGTTGAATTCCTGTGCCTTACTATGGGACCCACTCTCGGGCTTTCACAAGTGGCACGCCAAGGGCTCAGCCTAAGAGTTCAGCTTGCCTAGGATCTCGGGGCTCTAGAGATGAGTGGATCGAAGGTCAGTGTCCCTGCAGTGGATGTCATTTACTTGGATTTTCAGAAGGCATTTGATAAGGTGCTGCACTTGAGGCTGCTTAACAAGATAAAATCCTATGGCGTTAAAGGAAAGATACTGGCATGGCTGACAGGCAGGATGCAATGAGTGGGAATAAATGGGGCCTTTTCTGGTCGGCTGCCAATGACTAGTGGTGTTCTTCAGGGGTCAGTATTGTGACTACTGCTTTTCAAATTGAAAATGATTTCGATAATGGAACTGATGGGTTTGTGGCAAAGTTTGCGGATGATACAAAGATAGATGGAGATGTAGGTAGTGCTGAGGAAGCCATGCAATTGCAGCAAGACTTAGACAAATTGGAAGAATGGGCAAAAAAGTGGCAGATGGAATAATGTTGGGAAATGTATGATAATACATTTTGTTAACAGGAACAAAAGTGCAGACTATCATCTAAATGGGGAGAAGGTTCAAACATCAGAGGTGCAGAGGGACTTAGGAGTCCTCGTGCAAGACTCCCAGAAGCCTAATTTACAGGTTGAGGTTGTGGTAAAGAAGGCAAATGCAATATTGGCATTTATTTTAAGGGGAATAGAATATAAAAGCAAGGAAATAATACCGAGCTTTTATAAGTCATTAATCAAGCTGCTTTTGGATTACCGTCAACAGTTTTGGGCCCCATATCTCAGAGAGGAAGTGTTATCATCAGAAAGAGTCCAGAGGAGGTTCACAAGGATGACTCCAGGAATGAATGCGTGGGTATCTCATTGAAACCTACCGAATGTTGAAAGGACGAGATAGGGTGGATGTGGAGAGGATGTTTCCTCTGGTGGGGGTATTTAGAACTAGAGGGCACAGCCTCAAAATTGAGGGGTGACCTTTCAGGACAGAGGCAAGGAGATTTTTTTTTTAGCCAGAGAGTAGTGAGTCTGTGGAATGCTCTGCCACAGACTGCAGAGGAGGCCAAGTCCATGGGTATATTTAAGGTGGAAGTTGATAGTTTCCTGATCAGTCAGGGCATCAAAGGTTATGGCGAGAAGGCAGGTGTCTGGAGCTGAGTGGGATCCGGAATCAGCCACAATAGAACAGCAGAGCAGACTCAATGGGCTGAATGGCCTAATTCTGCTCCTGTATCTTATGGTCAGAATTGAACCACAAGCACTGGAATGCCTCAAGCTGTAACAGCGTCACACCAACCACTGGCTACCATGATACCCTCTGAGATCAAAAGTGAATCACATGCATTCAAACCGACAGGTAATAACTTCAGGGCAAGTAGCAAGGAAATTGTTCTTCCATGTGAGCATTTGGAAAGAATGAGGAACAGAATTAAAGCTCAGGAAACAAGCAAGAGACAATTCAATGAAACTTTACTCCAGCTTGATGAGAAAAAGTGCTTGTCCTCGAAGATAAATACCTTAGAACACGACCAAATGGTAAGCAGAAATAAAGAAATAAATTCTTAATAAAGAGCCAAAGTGTTAGAGACCCAGAGTGAAGGGTACTGGGGCTCAAGACCCAGAGTGAATGGTACCGGAGTGTGAGAGTCAAAGTTCAAAGTAAAATTTATTATCAGTGTACGTACATGTCACCACATACAAGCATGAGATTCTTTTTTCTGCAGGCATACTTAGCAAAGCAGTAAAGCAGTAACTATAAACAGGAGCCGGGGCACCTAGGTGTGACTCGAGTAGCAGCAGTAGTCTCAATAGATACGATTAAATATTCCCTTTTCAGCCTCTTACAGCTAAAAAGCACAACTGCTTCCAAGGTCAGTACAGTCAACAAAGATGTCTTAATGCATTTAAACAAACTATGGCTACTTAAAACCGATGGAAACAACACTGATTGTGGTTGGAAGTGCCTTTGGAGGACACCTTGGTGGAAGCATGGGTGAGGATCAGGATTACTAGTGCATTTAAGGAAACGGGGTTTTAAACTTCCAATACTGACTATCTTGCTGGCGAATGTACAGCCTCTGGTGAATGAAATCGATGATTTCAGAGCCAGGGTGCTGAATCAGAGGGACATTAGGACCACATGTATCCTTTGTTTCACAGAATCCTAGTTAACCCCTTCTGTACTAGATGCAGCGATTCAGATTGATGGGATTGACGGGTGAACAAATATATCAGTGCTGTCCCAATTCTGCTCACCAGACCTGGAATATCTTGTAGTAAAGTGTTGTCCTTTTTACCTACCACGGGAGTTCTCAGGGTCATTCTGGTAGCAGTTTACATTCCACCTCAGGCCAATGCCAATCAGGCTTTAAATGATCTGAGTAATGGGATCAACATGCATGAAACAGCGCACCCTAACATCCTCACCATTGTTTTGGGCAATTTTAACAAGGCCAGTGTGAAAAAAATCACTAAGCAATTACCATCTACAGATTACTTGCAATACCAAAGGAAACAACACACTGGACCATTGTTACAGCCCATCAAGAATGCCTACCGTGCTATTCCACGCCCTCACTTCCAGAAGTCTGAACACCTGGCTGTACTTTACTCCCTGAGTACAGGCAGAGACTGAAGACCGCAGCACCAGTAGTGAGGACCACGGAAGTATGAACCAGGGAGGCACAGGAGCATTTACAGGACTGCTTTGAATCAATAGACTGGACTGTATTCAGGGATTCATCTTCGAAGCTGGATGAGTATGATGCAGTTGTTACCGACTTCATTAAAACCTGTGTAGATGAGTGTGTAGCTACAAAGAATTACTGTACATCCCCAAACCAAAAGACGTGGATGAACCAGGAAGTACGTCATCTGTTGAAGGCTAGACCTGTGACATTCAAGTCTGGCAACCCAGGCCTGTACCAGAAAACCAGGTATGATTTGCAGAGGGCTATTTCAAGTGTGAAGGGACAATTTTGAACAAGGTTGGAGGTGATATCAGATGCACAGCAACTCTGGCAGGGTCTGCAAGACATTAATTCCTACAAAGCAAAACCCAATAGTATGAATGGCAGTGATGCTTCACTACCAGATAAGCTCAACACCTTCTATGCACACCTTGAAAGGGAGAACACAACTACACCTGTGAAGACCCCTGCTGCACCTGATGACCCTGTGATCTCTGTCTCAGAGGCTGATGTTAGGCTGTCTTTGCACCCTCAAAGGTGGAAGGTCCCGATGGAGTACCTGGTAAGGCTCTGAAAACGTGCGAACCAACTAGCTGGAGTATTCAAGGACATTTTCAAGCACTCACTGCTACAGGGCAGAAGTTCCCACTTGCTTCAAAAAGGCAACCATTATACCAGTGCCTAAGAAGAATAATGTGGGCTGCCTTAATGACTCACATCAATGGTGATGAAATGCTTTGAGAGATTGCTTAGGACGAGACTGAACTCCTGCTTCAGCAAGGACCTGAACCCATTGTAATTTGCCTATGACCACAATAGGTCAACGGCAGACGCAATCTCAATGGCTCTCCACACAGCTTTACAAATTTGCTGATGATACAACCATTGTTGGTAGAATCTCAGGTCATGACGAGAGGGTGTACAGGAGTGAGATATGCTAACTAGTCGAATAGTGCTGCAGCAACAACCTGGCACTCAACATCAATGAGACAAAAGAGTTGAGTGTGGACTTTAGGGAAAGTAAGATGAAGGAACACATACCAAATCCTCAGAGGGATCAGAAGTGGAGAGAGTGAGCAACTCGGTGTCAAAATCTGAGGGTCTAACCTGGTCCCATCATATTGATGTAGTCATAAAGAAGGCAAGACAATGGCTATACTTTATTAGGAGTTTGAAGAGATTTGGCATGTCAACAAATACACCCAAAAACTTCTAAAGTTGTACCATGGAGAGCATTCTTACAGGCTGCATCACTGTCTGGTATGGAGGGGTTACTGCGCAGGACCGAAAGAAGTTGCAGAAGGTTGTAAATTTAGTCAGCTCCATCTTGGGCACTAGCCTATGAAGTACCCACGACATTTTTAGGGAGCAGTGTTTCAGAAAGGCAGTGTCCATTATTAAGGCAGCACCCAGGGCGGGCCCTTTTCTCACTGTTAACCATCAGGTAGGAGATACAGAAGTCTGAAGGCACACACTCAGTGATTCAGGAACAGCTTCTTCCCCTCTGCCATCTAATTCCTAAATAGGCATTGAAGCTTTGGACACCTCACTTTTTTAATATACAGTATCTGTTTTTGGCATGTTTTTTAAAAACTATTCAATATACATAATTGATTTACTTATTTATTATGTTTTTTATTATTTTTTCTCTCTCTCTGCTAGATTATGTATTGCATTGAACTGCTGCTGCTAAGTTAACAAGTTTCACGTTACATGCCACAGATAATAAATCTGATTCTGATCAATAAACAAAAACCTGTGCAAATGCAAATATAGATAGATAGCAATAAGCAACAAGTATGGAGTAACAAGCTAAAGGGTGCTTAAAAAGACATCGGTTGTGGGAGCACCAGGCAAAGAATGAGTGTAGTTACCCCCTTTTGTTCAAGAGCCTGATGGTTGAGGGGGTAGTAACTGTTCTTGAACCTGGTTGTGTGAGTCCTGAGGCTCTTGTACCTTCTATCTGATGGGAGCAGTGAGAAGACTGCCTGGCCAGTGGGGATCTCTGATCATGGTTTCAGTTTCACAGTTTCAGTTAGATGTGCTCTACAGTTGGGAGGGCTTTACCCAGGTACTGGTGCAAATCCTTCATTTTTTGTGGGATATTCCATTCAAAGGCATTGGTGTTCCCATACCAAGCCTTAATACAGCCATTTAACACAGTCATGGGGAGAACATATGAGCTCCTTATGTTGACTTTGTTCTTACATCCAATGGATGTAAGGAGTTGTGCATGATCTGTTGAGCAACAGTGCCATCTTTGATAGAGAACTGTGTTGATAAGAAAACTGACAAATACAGAAGTTCTCTCTCCTATCAATCAACACTGCATTCCATTATATTAACACAGTTCGAAACTTTGTCGGCTGAGATGAGAAATGATGCTGAAATTAATTAAAGCAATGTGGGAATTCAGATTTCTATCCTGATTTTTAGTCTGAGTGTATTTAGGAAAGGAATTATGATTGCAGTATTTTCCTTGTGATCCTATCTCATGATGAAGACTGTAAATTTTGCCACATTGTTCATTGCCATGAAATTGGACCACAGAGAGCCACAAATGCAGAGTATCATTAAATTAACTCAATAAAAAAAACAAATGTCAGGACAAATCAGTGATTTCCTTGAACTGGTTCCAAAGTCAATATTTTTTCCTTTTTGATCTTTTGATCAGCCTGCAAGTTAACACAGCCCAAACATACCCAGTGATCAGAAACAGTATCAGGTTTATTAAAGTCATAGAACATTACAGCATAAAAGCAAGCCCTTTGGCTCACCTAGTCTGTGTTGAAATATTAATCTACCTCGTCCCATCGACTTGCACCTGGACCATAGTTCACCATACCTCT
Organism: Hypanus sabinus; assembly: GCF_030144855.1. Classification (NCBI taxonomy): domain Eukaryota; kingdom Metazoa; phylum Chordata; class Chondrichthyes; order Myliobatiformes; family Dasyatidae; genus Hypanus; species Hypanus sabinus. The sequence goes on along the minus strand of NC_082718.1, from coordinate 71,494,161 downwards.
CCCTCCATGTACCTGTCAAAATTTCACTAGATGTTGAAATCAATCCTGCTGGCAGCTCATTCCACACTCTCATAACCCTCTGAGTGAAGAAGTTCCTTCTCATGTTCCCCTTAAACATTTCACCTTTCACCCATAACCCTTGAACTCTGATTCTAGTCTCACCCAACCTCAGAGGAAAAAGCCTGCCCACATTTGCCCCATCTATACCTCTCATAATTTTGAATACCTTTATCAAGTTTCCTCTAAATTTTCTACATTCTAAGGAATAAAGTCCTAACTTATTCAACTTTTTCTTATAATTCAGGACCTCAAGTCCAGGCATCATCTTTGTAAATGTTCTTATACTCTTTCAATATTATTTACATCTTTCCTTTAGGTAGGTTACCAAAACTGGACACAATACTCCAAGTTAGTCCTCGCCAATGATTTGTAAACTTTAACATAACATCTGCTCCTGTATTCAGTACATTGATTGTGAAGGCCAATGTGATAAAAACTCTCAGACTCTATGTCCTTCAATCCCTCAGCCACCCAAATGATCTGGAGTACCTCTAGATCTAGCTCTACTTCCTTAATGAGTTCTGTTAGTAAGAAATGCATCCAGCTTCAGTTTTTAACAGAACTCATTAAGGAAATAGAGCTGGAACTAGAGGTACTCCAGATCATTTGGGAAGATGTGGGAAGTCAGGGAGACGTCCAGTGACCTTGACATCTTGCAAGAGGAGAGCTCTAGTATCCTGTCTGGCAGCCCCACTGCCCCAAACATGCAATGAGAAAGAAAGAAAGAAATTAATAATAATCTACCCATGACCTACATCTGTCCTCACGAAGGCCTCAATGAACCAAAACCTTACCTTCCTGCAACAACACTGGCCTACTCACACACATTCTGTACATCATATGCATCAGTCTTGATGTATCTCATGAAACTTGTTTTGTGGTAGCAGTACATTGCAGCACAAAAATGATTAAGTTACAATAAAAACTAAAGTAAATCAATAGTGTAAAGAGGAATATCGAGGTGCTGTTCATGAATTCATGGACTGTTCAGAAATCTGATGTTCGTGAGGAAGATGTGGTTTCTTAAATATTTTGTGTGGGTCTTCCGCCTCCTGTACCTCATTTTTGATGGTAGTTACAGGAAGTAGGCAAGTTCCAGAAAGTGAATGTCCTTAATAACAGATACCTCCTCCCTAAGGCACCATCTTTTGAAGATGTCCTCAATGGTGGAGAGGGTTGTGCCCAATGGTGGAGAGGGTTGTGTCCATGATGGGGAGGACAGAGTCTGTAGCTCTCTGCAGCCTTTTGCTATCCTGTGCTTTAGATCGTTGGGATTTCTGCCTGTACATGTGTAGTGTTGAGATTAACATGGCCTTGTTGACAGACATCTGCCTTCTCAATGTTTCTGCCTCAACATTTCTTCAACAGGTCCCAGACAGCATCTAAGGTCCACCTTAAGGCTTTAAGTAATGTATTTGTCTTGTTCTCACTCTGGCACCCCCCGCCCCCCCCCCCCCGCTGACTCTGGCCCATGAACACTGCCTCAACTCACCACTCCAAATCAATACAAACCTCTAACTGCTGAATGCCAATCCTTCCTCAGCCCAACCACCCCAACACCCACAAATGTCTGATTAGCTATCATCCCTATCCCTGGGCTTGACACCCACTGATTCCCAGCCCCGCTTTTATGCCTCAGGGTTCTCCAGCCAGAGAGCAGTGAATCTGTGGAATTTGTTACCACAGGAAGCTGTGGAGGCAAAGTCTTCATGTATATTAAGGCAGAGGTTGATAGATTCTTGATTGGTCGGGGCATGAAGGGTTACAGGGAGAAGACAGGAGATTGGGGCTGAGAGGAAAGTTGGATCAGCCATGATGAAATGGTGGAGCAGACATGATGGGCCAAATGGCCTAGTTCTGCTCCTGTATCTTATGGTCTTATCTTCCCAAACACCTTTCATATAACCTGGTGTTGGGCCCACTAACTTCCCATTCCAGGCTCCCTATTTGCAAAGCACTGTGTCTCAGCATGCAGAAACACAAGAGATTCTGCAGCTGCTTGAAGGCTCGAGCAACATGCACAGGATGCTGGAGGAACTCCAGCTAAAGTGAGGACATGTTCAGCACAGCATTGTGGGCCAAAGGGCCTGTATTGTACTGTAGGTTTTCTATGTTTCTGACTCAGCAAGTCAGGCAGCGTCAATGAAGGGGAATAAAGAGTCAACATTCAGGCGAGACCTTCATCAGGACTGCAAGGGAAGGGAGCAGAAGCAGAAGGGGTTGGGGGGAGGCAAGGGAACCGATTACAAGCTGACAAGTGATAGGTGAGATCAGGTGGGGGGAATGAGGAAAGAAGCTATAAGTGGATAAGTTAAAGGGGTAAAGGGCTGAAGATGAAGGAATCTGATAGGTTTGGTTACCCCTTTTACCCCTTCTCTCCATCTCTCCTGCCCATTACCTCCCTCTCATTCCCCTCCTCTTTCACTTTCTTCCGTAGCCTCTGTCCGCTCCCATCAGATTCCTCCTCCTTTAGCCATGATGCTTTAATATTATTACTGTCTGCCCAGCTTCTGTACGATAAGACTAGCCTTACGTCTACACAGATACTAAGACAACAAGGGCTCCTTCCAAACAGCATTCCTCTACTTAGTGTGAATCTGTTACAATACCAATGTGTGCTCTTTAAATTGTCAATAAACTGATTTATAGAAACATAGAAATCTACAGCACACTGCAAGCCCTTCGGCCCACAATGTTGTGCTGACCATATAACCTACTCTAGAAACTGTCTAGAATTTCCCTACTGCACAGCCCTCTATTTTTCTAAACTACGTGCACTTATCCATAGTCTCTTCAAAAGCCCTGTTGTATCCGCCTCTGCCACCTTCGCTGGCAGAGCACTCCACGCACCCACCACACTCTGTGAAAAATTTACCTCTGACATCCCCCTTGAACCTACTTCCAAGTAACTTAAAACTATGCCCCATCTTGTTAGCCATCTCAGCCCCAGCAAAAAGCCCCTGGTCATACAAATGATTCATTCAGAACTTATGCTAAATTCACAAATGCTGTATGCTGGTGTTAGGAACAATAATCAAACTAATATTACACCCTCAAGAGTTACACTTTTAGGAGATTTTGTAATACAATATTGCTGTTGTGTCAACACCAAAATACAAACTGCGGCTTAGGATGTGCTACACTGGGCAAAAGGCCTGAGGTCTGGGCAATGGACAACACCCTGGTGAGCTGCAACAATTTCAGGGAAATAATTTACTGGGTTGCCATGATAGCATAGCAGCTAATACAATGAGATTGCAGCAGAGTTTGGAGTTCAGTTCTGGCGCCATCTGTAAGAAATCTTCAAGGTATGTTCTCCCTGTGAACCATGTGGGTTTCCTCCTACATTCCAAAAATGTTCTGGTTGGTAGATTAATTGGTCATTGTAAATTGACCTGTGATTGAATTGAATTAGGCTAGTGTTTAATAGGCGAGTTGCAGGCCGGTGTGGCACGTTGGGCCAGAAAGGTGTGTTCCTGCTGTATGGTGTGGTTTATTAAACCGGAAGGGCCTGTTCCCGCTGGGCGGTGTGGTTTATTGGGCTGGAAGGGCCTGTTCCCGCTGGGCGGTGCGGTTTATTGGGACAGGAAGGGCCTGTTCCCGCTGGGCAGTGCGGTTTATTGGGCCGGAAGGGCCTGTTCCCGCTGGGCGGTGCGGTTTATTGGGCCGGAAGGGCCTGTTCCCGCTGGGCGGTGTGGTTTATTGGGCCGGAAGGGCCTGTTCCTGCTGGGCGGTGCGGTTTATTGGGGCAGGAAGGGCCTGTTCCCACTGGGCGGTGCGGTTTATTGGGCCGGAAGGGCCTGTTCCCGCAGGGCAGTGTGTTTTATTGGGCCGGAAGGGCCTGTTCCTGCTGGGCGGTGCAGTTTATTGGGAAGGCCTGTTCCACAATATCTCAAAAAAAAACACTAAATAAATAATTGATCTAACAGAATGAGGAATATTAATTATTGTTTTCTTTCCATCCCCTTATCCAGCCTGAACCTCACCAACAGTGACATATTATCCCTTTACGATGGAGACGACTTAACCATGAGGATTCTCGGTCAATTCGTCGGTAGCAACGCCCCGTTGAAGGTTTACTCCACCACTTCCGATCTCACCGTCCGATTCCATTCCGATCCAGCTGGCTTGATTTTTGGGAAGGGCCAAGGATTTATCATGAATTACTATGGTGCGTAGAAAGCTGCTTCTGGAGAAACGGAAATAAATTTTGGCACACTAACTGCATTGTAAGTGAGGACTCCAGTTTTGGCTAAATGGCCTATGTTGCTTCATTACAAAATGAACCCAAAGGTCATGCAGGGAATACTAATGGATGAGAAGTGGTACTGTAGGAAGGGTAGACCGCTGATGGTGTATGAAGCAAGATGAGTTATAACAGGAGGCAAAGCCAGGGAAAAAATTGCAGAGAAATTGAGTTCTCGTATCTGAGCTCTATCACACAAAGTGACTGCCTCTGAATTTACTGATTGAAATTAGTGGAATATATTTCAGATGTAGAGAATACAAAACAGTACAGCTTCTTTGGCCCACAATATTGTGTCAGCCTTTTAACCTACTCCAAGATCAATCTAACCCTTCCCCCCCCCCCATGTAACCCTCCATATTTGTTTTATCCACCTATCTATCCAAGAGTCACATAAATGTCCCTAATGTATCTTCCTCTACCATCACCCCTGGGAGGCCGTTCCATGCACACACTGCACTCTGTGTGAAAGATCTACCTCTGCATTCCCTCCTTCACCAATATTTTCCTCCAATCACCTTAAAATTAATGCACCCTAATATTAGCCATCACTGCCCTGGGACAAAAGTCTCTGTTGTCCATTCTATCTATGCCTCTTTTAATCGAATACACTTCTATTGAGTCACCTTTCATCCTTTCACTCCAAATTGAAAAGTCCTAGCTCACTCAACCTTTCCATGATCTCTAATCCAAATCTCCTCTACACCCTCTCTAAAGGTTCCACATCATATAGTAAGGTAACAAGTACCGAACACGATACTCTGAGTGGTCTAACCAGGGTTTTATTGAGCTGCAACATTATCTCATGGATCTTGAACTCAATCCTCTGACTCATGAAGGCCAACACACCATTAACCCTCTTGACCACCTTATCAACTTGCATGGCAACTTTGTGGATCAATGAACATGGACCCCAAGATCACTGTTTCTCCACACTGCCAAGAACCCTACTGTTAACCTTGTACTTTGCCTTCAAGTTCAACCCTCTAAATGATTTTATAAGTCACTTCACATGATGATGTGCGCATTGATTTATTTATTTATTAAGATACAGAAGAAGCACTTCTGGCCCTTTGAGCTGCACCTCCCAGCAATCTCCAATTTAACCGGAGCCTTATCACAGGACTATTTACAATAACCAATTAACCTACCAACTGGTACATCTTTGAACTGTGGAAGGAAACTGGAGCACCCAGAAGAAACCTGTGCTGTCAAAGGGACTTGGGTCATTGATACTGTAAAGCATTGTGCTAACCACTATACTATAGTGTTTAGGACTACTGACTGTAGAGCAATTACAGCATTGCCAAACTACAGTGTTAATTCAGATTATATCAAAAGACTTAGGTACAAAAGGGTGCAACAGTGCATTGTTTATTAATTGTTTGACTAAACTTAGCCAAGTTATTTGAGGAAGGAGAATGGCCAAAGAAATTTTAGTGAATTCAATAGGTCAATCGGTACATTTGATGTCTGAGAAATGTATACAATATACATCTTGAAATTCTTTTTCTTCACAAACATCCACAAAAACAGAGGAGTGCCCCAAAGAATGAATGACAGTTAAATGTTAGAACCCCATAGCCCTTCCAGCTCCCTCCTCCCACACGAGCAGCAGCAAAGCAACAACTCCCCCCACCAGCAAAAATGCATAAATTGCATTATTATTGCAACATATATGATCATAAGATATAAGAGCAGAATTAGGCCATTTGGCCCATCAAGTCTACACCACCATTCAATTATGGCTGATCCTTTTTTCCCCTCCTCAGCCCCACTCCCTGGACTTCTCCCTGTAACGTTTGATGTCACGTCCTATCAACAACCTTTCAATCTCTGCCTTAAATAGACCCAACAACCTGGCCTCCACAGCTGCCAGCGGCAAAAATTCCTCAACATCACCACACTCTGGCTAAAGAAATTTCTCTGCATCTCTGTTGTAAATGAACGCCCCTCCATCCTGAGGCTGTGCACTCTTGTCCTAGAATTTCCCACTAAGGGAATTTCTACATTGACTCCGTCTAAGCCTTTCAACATTCAAAAAGTTTCAATGAAATCCCCCCTTATCCTCCTAAATTCCAGTGAGCACAGCTTCAGAGCCATCAAACGTCCCTCGTATGATACCCTTACATTCACAGAATCATACTTGTGAACCTTGTCTGAACCTTTTCCAATGCCAGTACATCCTTTTTTTAAAATATGGAACCCAAAACTATTCACAATACTCAAGGTGAGGCCTCACCAGTGCCTTATAAAGCCTCAGCATCACATCCCTACTCTTGTAATCTAGACCCCTTGAAATGAATGCTAACATTGCATTAGCCTTCCTCACCACCAACTCAACCTGCAAGTTAACCTTCAATGTGTTCTGCACAAGGACTCCCAAGTCCACTTGCATCTCAGATTTTTGGGTTGTCTCCCAATTTAGAAAATAGTCTGCACATTTATTTCTACAACCAAAGTGCATGACCATGCATTTTCCAACATTATATTCCATTTATCACTTTCTTGCCCATTCTCCTAATCTGTCAAAGTCCTTCTGCAGCTTTCCTATTTCTTCAACACTACCTGCCCCTCCACTAATCTTCGTATCTGCAAACTTGGCAACAAAGCCATCTATTCTATCATCTAGATTATTGATATACAGCATAAAAAGCAGTCCCAACACTGAACCCTGTAGAACACCACTAGTCACTGGCAGCCAACTAGAAAATGATCCTTTTATTCTCACTCATTGCCTCCTAACAATCAGCCAATGTTCTAACCATGTTAGTAACCTTCCTGTAATACTATGGGCTCTTAACTTTGTAAGCAGCCTCATGTGTGGCATCTTGTCAAAGGCCTTTTGAAAGTCCAAATATACAACATCCACTCCATTCCCTTTATCTATACTACTTGTAAACTCCTCAAAGAATTCCAACAGGTTCATCAGACAAAACTTAAGGAAACCATACCGACTTTGTCCTATCTTGTCCTTTGTCACAAAGTACTCCATAACCTTATCCTTAACAAATGGCTCAAACATCTTCCCAGCCACTGAAGTCAGGCTAATTGGTCTATAATTCCCTTTCTGCTGCATTCCTCCTTTCTTAAAGAATGGAATGACCTTTGCAATTTTCCAGTCCTCAAGAACCATGTCAGAGTCCAATAATTCTTGAAAGATCATTACTAATGTCTCCAAAATCTCTACTGCTAACTCTTTTAGAATCCAAAGGTGCAGTTCATTTGGTCCTGTTGACTTAATTACCTTTAGGTCTTTCTGCTTTTTGAGCACCTTCTCCCTTGTAATAGTAACTGGTCTCACTTCTCTTCCCTCACATATTTGCTTGCTTACATATTTCATCTTTTGCCTCCTAATGATTCTTTTAGTTGCTTTCTGTAGGTTTTTAAAAGCTTCTCAATCCTCTATCTTCCCACTAATTTTTGCTTTGTTGTATGCCCTCTCTTTTGCTTTTACATTAGCTTTGACTTTCCTTGTCAGCCATTGTTGTACTATTTCACTACTTGAATATTTCTTTGTTTTTGGAATACATCTATCCTGCACCTTCCTCATTTGTCCCAGAAACTCAAGCCATTGCTGCTCTGTCATCCCTGCCAACATCTCCTTCCAATCTACTTTTGCCAACTCCTCTCTCATGCCACTGTAATTTACTTTACTCCACTGAAATATTGCTGCATCAAACTTTACATCCTAGCCATCAAATTTTAACTTGAGCTCAATCATATTGTGTTCACTGACTCCTAAGGGTTCCATTACCTCAAGTTCCCTAATTGCTTCCAGTTCTTTATCTAACACCCAATTCATTATAGCTGATCCCCTAGTAGGCTCAATGACAAACTGCTCTAAAAAGCCATCTCGTAGGCATTCAACAAACTCACTCTTGAGATCCATTCCAAACCTGATTTTCCCCCCCAATCGGCCTGCATGTTAAAATCTCCCATGACTATCATAACTTTGCCCTTTCAACATGCTTTTTCTATTTCCTGTTGTAATTGGTGGTCCACATCCCAACTATTGTTTTGAGGCCTGTATGTAACTGCCATGAGGGTTCTTTTACCCTTGCCATTTCTTAACTCAACCCACAAGGATTTGACATCTTCCGATCCAATGTCACATCTTTCTACTGATCTGATGCCATTCTTTACCAACAGAGCCACACCTAGTTTTAGGTTTATTGACAGATTCCAATTAGCCCAGTTTGTGAGGAGAATCTGTAGTTGAATGTGCTAACCTTGAAACAATATTTGGTTTTGAAAATAATGCAAGGGGAATAATGATGTGAAGTATTACATTTGTAATAGGATTGGGATAATTTGTTTCATGGGATGGATGTAATAGAGAAATGGATGTCATTTAAAGGTGAAATTTTGAGGGTACAGAATCTTTATGTTCCTGTTAGGTTGAAAGGAAAGGTTAGAAGTTTGAGAGAGCCATGGTTTTCAAGGGATATTGGAAACTTGGCTAGGAAAAAGAGAGACATCTACAATAAATATAGGCAGCATGGAATAAATGAGGTGCTCAAGGAATATAAAGAATGTAAGAAGAATCTTAAGAAATTAGAAAAGCTAAACGATACGAGGTTGCTTTGGCAAGTAAGGTGAAAATAAATCCAAAGGGTTTCTACACTTATACTAATAGCAAAAAGATAGTGAGGGATAAAATTGGTCCCTTAGAATCAGAGTGGACAGCTATGTGTGGAGCCGAAAGAGATGGGGGAAATTTTGAACAATTTCTTTTCTTCTGTATTCACCAAGGAGAAGGATATTGAATTGTGTAAGGTAAGGGAAACAAGTAGGGAAGTTATGGAAACTATGACGATTAAAGAGGAAGTAGTACTGGTGCTTTTAAGGAATATAAAAGTGGATAAATCTCCAGGTCCTGACAGGATATTTCCTAGGACCTTGAGGGAAGTTAGTGTAGAAATAGCAGGGGCTCTGACAGAAATATTTCAAATGTCATTAGAAACAGGGATGGTGCTGGAGGATTGGCATATTGCTCATGTAGTTCCATTGTTTAAAAAGAGTTCTAAGAGTAAACCTAGCAATTATAGGCCTGTCAGTTTGACATCAGTGGTGGGTAAATTAATGGGAAGTATTCTTAGAGATGGCATATATAATTATCTGGATAGACAGGGTCTGATTAGGAACAGTCAGCATGGATTTCTGCGTGGAAGGTCATGTTTGACAAACCTTACTGAATTTTTTTGAAGAGGTTACGAGGAAAGTTGATGAGGGTAAAGCAGTGGATGTTGTCTATATGGACTTCAGTAAGGCTTTTGACAAGGTTCCGCACAGAAGGTTAGTTAGGAAGGTTCAATCATTAGGTATTAATATTGAAGTAGTAAAATGGATTCAACAGTGGCTGGATGGGAGATGCCAGAGAGTAGTGGTGGATAACTGTTTGTCAGGTTGGAGGCCGGTGACTAGTAGTGTGCCTCAGGGATCTGTACTGGGTCCAATGTTGTTTGTCATATACATTAATGATCTGGATGATGGGGTGGTAAATTGGATTAGTAAGTATGCAGATGATACCAAGATAGGTGGTGTTGTTGATAATGAAGTAGGTTTTCAAAGCTTGTAGAGAGATTTAGGCCAGTTAGAAGAGTGGGCTGAACGATGGCAGATGGAGTTCAATGCTGATAAATGTGAGATGCTACATTTTGGTAGGACTAATCAAAATAGGACATACATGGTAAATGGTAGGGCATAGAAGAATGCAGTAGAACAGAGTGATCTAGGAATAATGGTGTATAGTTCCCTGAAGGTGGAATCTCATGTGGATAGGGTGGTGAAGAAAGCTTTTGGTATGTTGGCCTTTATAAATCAGAGCATTGAGTATAGGAGTTCGGATGTAACATTCAAATTGTACAAGGCATTGGTAAGGCTAAATTTGGAGTATTGTGTACAATTTTGGTCACTGAATTACAGGAAAGATGTCAACAAAATAGAGTACAGAGAAGATTTACTAGAATGTTACCTGGGTTTCAGCACCTGAGTTACAGAGAAAGGTTGAACAAGTTAGGTCTTCATTCTTTGGAGCACAGAAGGTTGAGGGAGGACTTGATAGAGGTATTTAAAATTATGAGGGAGATAGACTTGACGTGAATAGGCTTTTTCCACTGAGAGCAGGGGAGGTTCAAACAAGAGGACAAGAGTTGAGAGTTAGGGGGCAAAAGTTTAGGGGTAACACAAGGGGGAACTTCTTTACTCAGAGAGTAGCTGTGTGGAACAAGCTTCCAGTAGAAGTGGTAGAGGCAGGTTCAATATTATCATTTATATTAAAATTGGATAGGTATATGGACAAGAAAAGAATGGAGGGTTATGGGTTGAGTACAGGTTGGTGGGACTAGGTGAAAGTAAGTGTTCGGCACAGACTAGAAAGGTTGAGATAGCCTGTTTCCGTGCTGTAATTGTTATATGGATACGAGGGGACACTAGTGAGGCTGATGGCAGAACAGACATGGCTGAAATTTCTAGGAATTTTTCCACAAGGCACAGGAAATAGTTGTTCTCAAATGGCAGGGCTAGGCAAGTGTGGCTGACAAAGGAAGTAAAGGACTGCATAAAAGCCAAGGAAGCAAAAGTGAGTGGGAAGTTGGATAATTCAGTAGCTTTTAAAATCAAAAAAGAGGCAACTAAAAAAGCTGAAAGATGAAACACCAGGACAAATTAGCCAATAATGTCATACAGGGGTGTTGTATCAGGACCCAAATGCAGGATGCAGACACTACAATACTAGGAACAAGACAGGACTTGGCTAGGGAAGTATGACCAGGACGAGGGACTGGGAGTAAGGAGCCTGGGGTGGACTCCAAGCCCAAGACTGGACAAGGACCCAGAACCTGGGTCTTGCCTCAGGCTCGGACCCCCAAAACCAGGCAAAGACATGACGAGGTTTAGCTAGGGACCTGGGGTTTTGAGGCAGACTAGCAACTGTACACAAATATAAAGCCTTCAACAAGCCAGTACTCATCTTTCACAAGACACTAACATGAGTCTGGACAGAACATAAACAGAGCCAGGAGTTCTCCTTCAACAAGCTGGGACTCAACTTTCACTCCACACCAAGGTGGGGCAGGACAACAGCAGAACAGCCAGACTTAACTAATGGAGGTAAAGACAAGACAGATTCCCCCCACAGGGCAACAGCAGTGCAGTCTGACTTTCCCCACAGAGCAAGGGCAGGAAGAGATAAGCACCAAAGAATGACAGACAGTTTGCATCAGGGCTGCTCCAAGTAACCATTAAAGCCAGCAACCTTGGTTGGCTACAGTCCAAGTCCCTACCTAGTTCAGAGTGACTGATGGCCACCCAGCTGGCACAGGAAATGGCCAAATCCATACCACAACAACTCCAACTACTGACAGCAAGGCTCTCCAACACAGCCTAAAGATGACAAGTAGCTATGCCAGCCATTTGCTCCATAAGAATCTTAGCAGGGAAACTTGACAAGACAACAACCCATCACCACACTCAATTATATTATGGCCACTTATATTCCCAGCCAACAAGATGAGCATCAGGTGTTTATGGTTTAGTCCAACCGAAACAAGGGACAGCCGGAGGACCCGGAGTCCGGGGACCACAAACCGGAACGTGGACCACGACATATAATGTAGAGCATGATACTAAAAGTTTTCCAGTTATATAAAGAATAAAAGAGAGCTGAGAGTTGATATTGGACCACTGGAAAACTATGCTGGTGAGGTAGTAATGTGGGACAAAGGAATAGCAGATGAACTAATAAGTATTTTGATTTAGTCTTTACTGTGGAAGACACTAGCTGTGTGCCAGAGGTCTGTGGGTGTCAGGGAGCGGGAGTGAATCCCATTGCTATTACTAAGGAAAAAGTGCTTGGCAAAATTAAAGGTCCTAAGGTGGATAAGTCACCTGAACCAGATGGACTACATCCCAGAGTCCTGAGAGAGGTTGCTGAAGAAATAGCAGATGCATTGGTCATGATCTTTCAAGAATCATTTGATTCTGACATGGTCCCGGAGGACTGGAAGATTGCAAATGTCACTCCAGTTTTTAAGAAGGGAGAAACAAAAGGAGGGAAATTATAGGCCAAATAGCCTATCCTCAGTGGCTGGGAAAGTGTTGCAGTCCAATATTAAAGATGAGGTTTCAGGGTACTTGGAGACTAATTATAAAATAAGTCAAAGTCAGCATGGTTTCTGTAAAGGGAAATCTTGCCTGACAAATCTGTTAAAGTTCTTCGAGGAAGTAACAAGCAGGGTGGACAAAGGAGGGGCAGTGGATGTCATTTACTTAGATTTTCAGGAGGCATTTAATAAGGTGCCTCACATGAAGCTGCTTAACAAGATAAAATCCTATGACGTTACAGGAAGATACTGACATGGGTAACAGAATGCTGACAGGCAGGAGGCATCGAGTGGGAATATAGGGGGCCTTTTCTGCTTGATTGCCAGTGACTAGTTGTGTTCCTCAGGGGTCAGTACTGGGATCACTACTTTTCACATTGTTTGTCAATGATTTAGATAATGGCGTTGATGGGTTTGTGGCAAAGTTTATGGATGATACAAAGATAGGTGGAGGGATAGGTAAGGCTGAGGAAGCAATGTGATCGCAGCAGGAAGAATGGGCAAAAATGTGGCAGATGGAATACAGTGTGTTATGGTTGGGTCTGGAGCCCGCATTCCATTTCTTGATCCGGTCCATGGACTCCAGGTCTTGTAGCCATCCCTCCTTTCTCCCTTGACCCCAAGTATTCACACCTGTGGATCATCGTGGCTTGTTGGGGCTCAAGGAGGCGCACCTGATGCCCATCGGCTGGCGGTGTATATAGGGGGCTCTGGGACTGAGTGGAGTTGGGGGTTGTGCTGCTTATTGTGTTCCCCTGGTTAAAGATGAGTTCTTTGAGTAAGTCTGGTAGTCATCCTGGACCTAGTTTCCTTCCTATCCCTTGCCTCTGTCAGGCAAGTCTGGCTGGACTGCTGTTGTCTGGTGAGGGACTCTGCCCCTTTCCATCCCTTGCTGGTGATGAGCTGTGCCCTGCAACCTACCCAGGTGCCCTGTGACCTGCTCAGGCCCCTGTGTTCCTGCCTGGAAGGCCTGGACCCTGCCTAGGAGTTATGTGGCCTGCCCAGTGAACTCTGAGATCCTGCCTTGCCTGAACTCTAAGATTCTTCCAGAACCCCAGAATCACCTTAAATATCACATCCCTCATGCACACCATGGTCACCACATCTTGTCTATCATTTAGTTGTTCCTGTCCTGCCCCTAGTGCCTGTGTCCTGCACTTGGGTCCAGCCTCCTGTCCTCCTATGACACAGTGTTGGGATAAATAAAATACATTTGATAAAAGAAACAATAGTGCATATTATTATCTAAATGGGGAGAAAATTCAAACATTAGAGATGCAAAGGGATGAAGGAATCCTCATGCAAGATTCTCAGAAGGTTAATTCATGGGTTGAGTCTGGTAAAGAAGACAAATGCAATGTTGGCATTTATTTCAAGGGGAATAGAATACAACAACAAGGAGATAACTGAAGCTTTATAAAACACTAGTCAGGCTGCACTTGGAGTCTTGTCAACAGTTTTGGGCCCCTTATCTCAGAATGGAGAGAGTCCAGGGGAGGTTCACAAGGATGAGGATTTCTTTCTTCCATTCTCAGGCAGTGTCCTCATGTAACACTCTCCCACCATAGAAAATGTCCTCTCCACATCCACTCTATTGAGGCCTTTCACTATTTGGAATATTTCAAATGAGGTCACCCCTCATTCTTCAGAATTCCAGTTAATACCGGCCCAGGGCCATCAATTGCTCTTCATTCAGACCTGGAATAATTTCTGTGAGCCTCCTTTGACCTTCTCCAGTTTTGGTGCATCCTTTCTAAGATAAGGGGCTCAAAACTACTCACAATACTGCAAGTGAGGCTTCACCAGTCTCAACAATACATCCTTACTTTTACATCCTAGTCCTTTTTGAAAATCACATTTGCCTTCCTCACCACAGACTCAACTTGCAAGTTAACCTTTAGGGAATCCTGCACAAGGACCCTGAATCCCTTTGCACTTCAGTTTTTTGTATTTTCTCTCCATTTAGAAAATAGTCAACCCTTTCATTTCTTCTATCAAAGTGCATGACCATACACTTCTGGACACTACATTCCATCTGCCATTTCTTTGCCCATTCTCCTAATCTGTCCAAGTTCTTCTGTAACCTCTCTGCTTCCTCAAAGCTACCTGCCCCTCGAACTATTTTTCTATCATCTTCAAACTTTGCAACAAACCCATCAATTCCAGCATGCAAATCATAAGCATATAACATGAAAAGAAGCTATCCCAATACAGACCCCTGTGGAACACCACTAGTCACCAGTAGCCAACCAGAAAATGCTCCCTTTGTTTCCACTCTTTGTTTTATCCATGCTAGAATCTTCCCTGTAATATCATGGGCTCATAACTTGTTAAGCATCTCATGCATGGCACCTTGTCAAAGGCCTTCTAAAAAACCAAGTATAGAACATCAGTCAATTGTCCTTTGTCTATCCTGCTTGTTATTTCTTCAAAGAATTCCAACAGATTTGTCAGGCAAGATTCTCCCTTGAGGAAACCATGCTGATTTTATCATGTGCCTCCAAGTACCCCAAAACCACATCCTTAAAAATTGACTCCAATGTCTTCTCAACTACTGAGGTCAGACTAACTGGCCTATGGTGTCCTTTCTTCTGCCTCTCTCCCTTCTTGAAGAGTGGAGTGACATTTGCAATTTTCCGGTCTTTTAGAACCATTCCAGAATCTAGTGATTCTTGAAAGGTCATGACTAATGCCTCCACAATCTCTTCAGTCACCTCTTTTAGATCTTTGGGGTACAGACCATCTCTCCCATATGACTTATCTACCTTCAGACTCTTCAGTTTCCCAAGAACCTGAAATGTTCGGCACAGCTTTGTGGGCTGAAGGACCTGTATTATGCTGTAGGTTTTCTATGTTTCTAACCTTCTTTGTAAAGCAACTTCACAGACTTCATCATCCCTGATACCTTAGAATTCCACCATACTGCCAGTATTTTCCACAGTGAAGACTGATTCAGTTCATCAGCCATTTCCTTCTGACCATATGTCACCTCTTTCTAATGATTTAATTTCATCTTCCATGACTATCATAACTTTGCTCTTTTGACACGCCTTTTCTATTTCCCTCTGTAATCTGTGGTCTACATCCCAGCAACTGTTTCGAGGCCAGTATATAACTGCCATCAGGGTGCTTTTACCCTTGCAGTTTCTTAACTCAAGCCACAAGGATTCAACATCTTCCAATCCGATGTCACATCTTTCTACTGATATGATGACATTCTTTACCAGTAGAGCCACATCATCCCCTCTGCCTACCTTCCTATCCGTCCAATACACTGTGTAACCTTGGACGTTCAGCTACTGACTACAACCATCCTTCAGCCATGTTCCAGTGATGGCCACAACATCATAGCCAATAATCTGTACAAAGTGCAACAAGATCACCCACTTTATTTCTTATACTCTGTGCATTGAGGTATAAAACTTTGAATATTGTTTGCCACCCTTTTTGATTCTGCATCCCTAATGCACTGATGCTCACCCTGTTAGCTGCAATTATTTTCTATCATCTGCCTGCCTTTCCTGACAGTCTGATTGCATGCTATCTTTGTTTTTTTACAATCCGGCCTATCCTGAGTCCCTTCACTCTGGTTCCCATCCCCCTGCCAAATTAGTTTAAACCCTCCCTACAACTCTAACAAACCTGCCCGTGAGAATATTGGTTCTCCTCGAGTTCAGATGCAACCCATCACTTTTGAACAGGTCATACATCCCCCAGAAGAGATCCCAATAATCCAAGAACCTGAAGCCCTGCCCCCTGCACCAGCTTCTCAGCCACACATTTATCTGCCAAATCATCCTGTTGCTACCCTCACTGGCACGTGGCACAGGCAGCAAGCCAGAAATTACTACCCGGAAGGTAGCAGTTTTCTACCTAGCTCTCTAGATTTTCTTTTCGGGCCTCTTTGCTTTTGCTTCCTATTCCATTGGTACCAATCTGTACCAAGACATCTGGCAGTGCTCCCCCCCCCACCAAAATGTTGTGGACATGATCCAAGACATCCCTGACTCTGGCACCTGGAAGGCAACATGCTATCCAGGTGTCCCATTCACATCCACAGAATCTCCTGTGTTAGGGCAGATATAATTATAAACGAGGGACACAGACATTGCTAATGCTGGAATCCAGAGCTAAAAAAATCAAACCGCCGGAAGAACTGAACAAGTTAGGCAGCAGGTTAGATGGGGAGAAAATTCAAAAATCAGAAGTGCAAAGGGACTTGGGGGTCCTCGTGCAGGATACCCTAAAGGTTAACCACCAAGTTGGATCGGCAGTAAGGAAAGCGAATGCTATGTTGGCATTTATTTCAAGAGGAATAGTGTATAAGAGTAAGGAGGTGTTGATGAGGCTCTATGGGGCACTGGTGAGACCCCATTTGGAATACTGTGTGCAGTTTTGGGCCCCCATCTTAGAAAGGATGTGCTGATGTTGGAGAGAGTTCAGAGAAGATTCATGAGGATGATTCCTGGAATGCAGGGATTAACATATGAGGAGCATTTGTTGGCTCTTGGATTGTATTCATAGAAAAATGAGAGGGGATCTAATAGAAACATTTCGAATGTTGAAAGGGTTGGACAGAGTAGATGTGGAAAGGCTGTTTCCCTTGGTGGGTGAGTCCAGGACAAGAGGTCGCAGTCTTAGAATTAGAGGGTACCCATTTAAAATAGAGATGAGGAGTATTTTTTTCAGCCAGAGGGTCATGGATTTATGGAATTCATTGCCACATACAGCTGTGGAGACCCAATCATTGAGGGTTTTTAAGGAGGAGATTGACAGGTATCTAATTAGTCAGGGTATCAAGGGATATGATAAAAAAGCCAGAAATTGGAACTAGATGGGAGAATAGTTTAGCTCATGGTGGAGTGGCGGAGCAGACTCGATGGGCCAAATGGCCTACTTCTGCTCCTTTGTCTTGTTTGTGTGTGTGTGTGTGTGTGTGATCTGAAGATGATCAGAAAGATCATTGACAGATAGGCACGAGCTGACCATTCCTTTGTCTCCATAGTCACAGCCTGACTCACTGAGGTCCCTCAGCTGTTTGTCTTTCCTTCCTCAAGCTATAGAAAGGAATTGAAAGGTATTTGAATATAAGAGTTTTGGTGTGTTAGAGGCAGGAGAGAGTCTTGGAGCCTTTTGGAGAAAATTGAATACCTAGAGGAAAGTGGAGCTGTGGCATAGTGGGTGGCCACAGTAGTGTAGTGGTTAGCATTACACTTTACTATACCAGCAATTGGAATTCAGTTTCCAACTCTGTCTGTAGGAGTTTATACGTTTTCCCTGTGACCATGTGGGTATCCTTCCACATTCCAAAGATGTATAGGTTAAGGTTTGTAAGTTGTGGGCATGCTATGTTGAAGCCTTAAGCATGGCAACATTTGCAGGCTGCCCCCAGCACAATCCTCAGACTGTGTTGGTTGTGGATGCAAACAATGCATTTCACTGTATGTATTGATTTACATGTGACAAATAAGGCTATTTCAAGCTCCAAGCTGAGTCCTGATGAAGGGCTTTGGCCTGAAATGTGAACAAATTATTCCCTTCCATCAACACTACCCGGCCTGCTGAGTCCCTCCAGCATTTGTGTGTGCATTGCCCCAAATTTCCAGCATCTGCCGTGTCTCCTGTGTTCAGAGCAACCTGATGCTGAATTGTGAGGCCAGTTTGATGGGCTGAATGGCCAGACTAGCTTGATGGGCTGAATGTCCTCCTTCCATTACTGCTTGTATTTTCTCTGTACTTCCAAAGATTCCCACACACGGACATTGTCCTCTTCTGTGTTGCTTCTTCCAAAAGACGTCAGGGAGAAGACTGCAGAAAACAAAATCATTTCTTTGTTGAGACTGTCGTTTGTGTATAATATGTGGTTCCCTGAGAGATTTTCCTCATTTAGTAATTGGAACTGTCCATTTTCCTGTCAGCTGAGTATTTTAACACAATCGCAGCAGCAATAACCTAAATACAGTATATAAACACATCTTAGGGCTTCAATTAAATTAAATAATTGATGCAGATTTTTAAACGGGATAATTACAGGACAGTGAATTTGTTGGCAATGATGAGTAAGATTCTAATTTAGCCTTGGCTTCTCTGATATAAACATGTGCAGTGAATTCTGAGTGATGAATGAGAAGGAATGAAGACAGAGAATTAAATTACAGCTTCAGAAACACAGCCATCCACCCAGTGCTTTGCATTCTCCTTCCTATAGCATCCTTGTTTTCTTTCCCTCCTCTCCTGGAGACACTGCTGGAGAAAGATCCAGCAGGCGTGCTGGCTCTCCGCCACTTCCAAGTGTGGCTTGCTTCACTGAACCTCACACAAGACTTGGTACAACCCTTTCCTGACAGAAAATGTTCATCAGCAGGAAAGCACTCTGCCAGTTCTTTATCTCACTCCCTTTCTCTGTCAAGTTGCCTTGCTTTACACGGACTATGTACAAGTTACCCCAGAATGTGACCTTCAATTGTGTTCAATTCTGGTCACCTTATTATAAGAAGGATGTGTAAGCTATGAAGAGGGTGCAGAGGAGATTTACCAGGTTTACTGGTAAACAGGTTGCCTGGTTTGGAGAACAAGTCATATGAAGCAAGGTTAGCAGAGCTTGGACTTTTCTCTTTGGAACGTAGAAGAATGAGAGGGGTCTTGATAGAGGTCTACAAGATTATGAGAGGCACAGATAGAGTGGATAGTCAGTACCTGTTTCCCAGGGCACCAATTCCTAACACCAGAGGGCATATGTACAAAATTAAGGGAAGGAAGTTTAGGGGAGACATCAGGAGCAAGTTTTTTACACAAAGGGTTTAGCACTTTTTTTAAGGATTATATGGGTCAGCACAACATGGAGAGCTGAAGGGCCTGTACTGTGCTGTAGTGTTCTATGGTTCATTTAAAGGACAGCCTTTAAAGTCCTGTGCAGGAAAAGTGTTGAATGTAGCCCAGCCCATTACAGGAAAAGCCCTCCCCAGCACACTGCTCATCTATAAGGGCTGTTGTCACAGGAAAGCAGCATCTATTATCTGGGCGATGCTCTCTTCTTGCTGCTGTCATTAGAAAGGAGGTACAGGAGCCTCAGGACCCACACCACCACATTCAGAAACACCACTTATTACACCTCAACCATCGGGGATCAATCCCTGGTACTGACACAGTGCGGGTACAGAATCAGGCTGCTGATCACTGCGTGCAGTATGTCATAAAATCGGTTGTTCTGTGGCAGCAATATAGGACAAGACATAAAAATGTTGTATGTTACAATGTACATTTGTGGGCTGTAGGGCCTACATTGTGCTGTAGGTTTTCTATGATAAATATAGATTAAAATCAAATTAAATAATCAGTGCAAAAAAGAGAGCAAACGTGGTGAGGTGGTGTTAATGGAATGGTACATAGTCCATCCAAATTCACTCCCAGTACAGAACCTCAGCAACATTGTCGATGGGACAGGCCAGTTGTTTACACAGGAAATTGGCAAAGGGACAAGGAGGGTGGTCTATCTGGACTATGACACCACCCATAGAGCACTGCAGGCTCTATGTTCCAAAGACTAGGTTTGATCCGGGTCCGCCCAGAGTGCAGTTTGCATGCTGTTCTTGTGATGGTGTTTCTTTCCAATGGGTGTTCCAGTCCTCTCCCAGAAAGATGTAGTGGTAAGCTAAATGGCTGCTCTAAGTCACTCCTGAGCATAAGTAGTAACCAAAGAATCAAAGGGGAATTGATGTGTGTGAGAGGGAATATCAATACAAGGCTACAGGCAAAGCAATGAAAGAAAAATGGAGAGCTGTGTGGGGAACAGTTAAATTGATCTTCCAGTAGGTTAAGAGGTCAGCACAACATGATGGGCCAAAGGACTGTATTGTGCTGTAAAGTGCTGTGTTCAAACAATGAGAGGAGGAACAAGAGCAATAGGACTGTTCTGGTCTGAACCAGATGGGCCAAATGTCATCTTACTGTGCTGTATTGTGTAAGGATGGTTTCTTCAATGACTAAACCTTTTCGATTCCAATTCTAATCTTTCCCTTCTTACAGAGGTCTCACGGAATGACACCTGCTCAGACCTTCCTGAGATTCCCAATGGCTGGAAAACCACTTCCCACAGAGAAATGGTGCGAGGAACCTTGATAACTTATCAGTGTGACCCAGGGTATGACATCCTAGGAAGCGACACCCTCACCTGCCAGTGGGATCTCACTTGGAGCAATGATCCTCCGTTCTGTGAGAAAAGTAAGTGATCTATTGTTAAGGTAAAGGTTAGTTAAGGTAATGTAGAAATATAATTTTAGTTGCTTCATTATAGGAAGGGTGTGGAAGATTTAGAGAGGGTGCAGAGGAGATTTACCAGGATACTGTCTGAATTAGAGAGCATGTCTTAATAGGAGAGGTTTAGTGAGGTAGGGTTTTTCTCTTGGGAATGAAGGAGGATGAGAGGTGACGATAGAGATGTACAAGATGACAAGGAGCATAGATCAAGTGAGCAGCCAGTGCATTTTTCCTAGGATGAAAATAGCTAATACAAGAGCAAATAATTATAAGGAATGTACAGGGAGAATGTCATATGTAGGTCCTTTGCACAGAGAGTGCTAGACCATGGAAGATGATGCGGGGGTGAGGTGGTAGAGACAGTTATGTTCAGGACATTTAAGAAACGTGGATGAAAGAAAGTGGAGGACGATGTGGGAGGGAAGGGTTAGATCAGGGGTTCCATTCTTTTTTTTAATGCCAGGGACCAGTACCATTAAGCAAGGTTTCCATGAAGGGTTCCTGGAGTAGGTTAAGAGGCTGGCACAACATTGTGGGCTGAATGGCCTGTACTGTGCATGTTCTGTCTGTGACTGCGTGGGTTTCCTGCTGGGTGCTCTACTTTCCTCCCACATTCCAAAGATGTACAGATTAGAGTTAGTAGGTTGTGAGCCTGCTCTTTTGGAGACAGAAGCACAATGATATGTGCAGATTGCCCCGGTACATATTCAAGCTGAGATGTATCCCATATCCCATCCTGCCCTCTCCTCATATCCCACCCTACCCTCTCCCCGCATCTCTTCCTGCCCTCACCCGTATCTCTTTCAGCCCTCTCCCCATATCCCACCCTGCCCTCTCCCCGTATCTCTTCCTGCCCTGACCAATCAAGATTCATAAACAGCTGGTCTGTAAGGCCCTCCTCTCACCACTCTCCCTCTTCAATGTCATCTGACCCATCAAGCAGTTGTGTGTCTCCAGCAGATCAGATAAAATCATAGAGGAGGAGCAATGGAGAAGGCTCTCAGATCATCTCTCAGTGATATACATGCTGCCCAACTGGAAGTGTTAATGTGAGAGGTGAGAGTGGGATGGCCAGGCCCGTTCAACCTGCCATTAAGGTGACAGCAACACAGATAACCATATGTTACACAGTGCTGTGCAGAAGAGCATCTCCAAATGCACAAGATGTCATACCTTGAAGTGGATAGGCTTCAGAAGCAGACGACCAAAAACATACCTTCAGTGGCCATTTTATTAGGTACAGGATCCAAACTGAGTGCACCTCTTGGTCATGTACAAAAAATTATGAATTGCTTATGGAGTCTAAAGTACAGTTCATTTTGAAAACAAATTAAGTACACTAGAGTCATTCTGAATACAATGTCAGTACAGTACAGTCATTCTGAATACAGTCAGTACACTGCAGTCATTCTGAATACAAAGTCAGTACAGTCCAGTCTTTCTGAATACAATGTCAGTACAATACACTTTCATTCTGAGTACATCAGTACAGTTCACAGCCATTCTGAATACAAAATCAGTACAGTACAGTCATTCTGAATACAATGTCAGTACAGTACACAGTTGGTCTGAATACAGTGTCATTACAGTATACATTCATTCTGAATACAACATCAGAGCAGTATACAGTAATTCTGATTACAATGTCAGGACAGTATACAGTCATTCTGAATACAATGTCAGTACAGTACAGTCATTCTGAATTCAATGTAAATACAGTATACAGTCATTTTGAAAATAATGTCAGTACAGTACACAGTCATTCTGAATATAATGTTAGTGCAGTACAGTCATTCTGAATACTATATCAGAACAGTACACAGTCATTCTGAATGCAACATGAGTATAGTACACAGACATTCTGAATACAATGTCAGGAGAATACAGTCATTCTGAATACCATGTCAGTACTGTATACAATCATTCTGAATACAACATCAGTGCAGTATAGTCATTCTGATTACAATGTCAAGACAGTATACAGTCATTCTGAATACAATGTCAATACAGTATAGTTATTTTAAATATGAAGTCAGTACAGTACACAGTCATTCGAAATACAATGTCAGTACAGTATACAGTCATTCTGAATACAATGTTAGTGCAGTACAATCATTCTGAATACTATATCAGAACAGTACACAGTCATTCTGAATGCAACATGAGTATAGTACACAGACATTCTGAATACAATGTCAGGAGAATACAGTCATTCTGAATACCATGTCAGTACTGTATACAGTCATTCTGAATACATCAGTGCAGTATAGTCATTCTGATTACAATGTCAAGACAGTATACAGTCATTCTGAATACAATGTCAATACAGTATAGTTATTTTAAATATGAAGTCAGTACAGTACACAGTCATTCGAAATACAATGTCAGTACAGTATACAGTCATTCTGAATACAATGTCAGTACGTTACAGTCATTCTGAATATAACATCAATACAGTACACAGTTATGCTGAATACAATGTCAGTACAGTCATTCTGACTACAATGTCGGTACAGTACAGTAATTCTTAATACAATGTCAGTACAGAATACAATCATTCTGATTGTAGTAGCTGTACAGTGCAGTCATTCTGAATACAATATCAGTACAGTAGAGAGTTCATTTTGAATATAAAGTCAGTACAGTACACAGTCATTCCAAATACAATGTCAGTACAGTACAGCCATTCTGAATACAATGTCAGTACAGTACAGTCATTCTGAATACAATGTCAGCACAGTATATAGTTCATTTTAAATAGAATGTCAGTACAGTACACAGTCATTCTGAATAAAACAACAGTACAGTACAGTCATTCAGAATATAATGTCAGTACAGTAAACAGTCATTCTGAAGACAATGTCAGTACAGTAAAGTCATTTTGAATACAATGTCAATACAGTATACAGTCACTTAGAATATAATGTCAGTAAAGTACACAGTTATTCTGAATACAATGTCAGTACAGTACACAGTTATTCTGAATTCAACGTCAGTACAGTTGTTCTGAATACAGTGTCAGTACAGTATACAGTCATTCTGAATACAATGTCAGTACATTACACAGCCATTCTGAGTACAACATCAGTGCAAAACCTCCTGCTTGTGTGGATAATGTGTGATTTGTTACCCTCTTACAAATTTCCTGTTACAAATCAGTACAAGGAAATAACATACAGAACACCACATACAATTAAACAATTTAACTTTATAATTCTTAATTGTCTACTGGGTTAGTGAAGAAAAAGCAAAAAAAAGAAAAGGGTCAATTTTAATGTGACTGTCTAATGTGCACAAGTTGGATCTCACCGTTTCCCCTTCGCCGATCCTCATTCAATCTCTCCGCCCTTCGTCGGATCATGGCTCTGCTCTGGATCGAGTCTTATAATCTCCTCCCCCCAGTATCTTCTCTCTTCCTGTCCTGCCAAAGAAAGGACCCAGATCAACCTAGTGTCAGGCACACAGCATGAAAACACCCTCCTGTCATTGGACAGCTCACATTCCAAAGTACCCGTTATCTCTAACCATAACCCAAATACTGCTTCTACAGAAAGACTATTACGTTAGCAGTGAAACTTTTCCCAGGGTGTTACAAAAGTCATTTTGAATACAATGTCAGCAGAGTATACAGTCATTTTGAATGCAATGTCAGTGAGGTACACTGTTCATTTTGAATATAATGTCAGTAGAGTATTCAATTCATTTTGAATACAATGTCAGTATTATATTCAAAGTGAATTGAATATTCTACTGTCAAGACTGAATACAATCTGCTTGGCATCAGCCATAGATATATTTGTCAGGAAAGGAGAACCAGTAGAGAATATTTGTATTGGGTTCGATTCCTGAGAAAGAGGAGAGTGTTTAGTTCAACGTAAAAGATCCTAAGGCAGCTTGTTAGGACGGATGGTGAGATGTTTCCACTGGTGAGACTAGAGCTAGAGGGCATAGGTTTAGGGTGGAAGGTGAAATATTTAAAGGCAATAAGAGGGGGCAGTTTTTCCATGCAGAAAGTGGACCGAGTGTGGAACTAATTGACAGCAGATGTGCTAGATATTGTAACATTTAAGAGAAACTTGGATAGGTACATGTATGGGAGAGTTTGGAGGGATATAGTCTGGGTAGTAGGTCAGGTCAGCATGGGCTAAATGGGTCTGTTTCATGCTGTAGTGCTCTGTGGCTCGGCTCTGTGTTGGGAGAGTCATGAACAAGAGGACACAGCTGCAAAATAACAAGCCATGAACTGTGGTTTGTTGAAACAATTTCTCTCAGACAGTTGTCAGTCTCGAGAGTTCTCTGCTGGGGTCTTAATGATTTAATGTATTTACGGTAGAGACAGATAAACATCTGAATGCTGGGGAAACTGAGTGTTATGGTGAACTGGTGCTGAAGAGGAGTTGAGACCCAGCAGAGATCAACCATGATTGTATTGAATGACAAGGCAGGCTTGATGGGTTGCTGGCCAACTTGTACTGCTGTTTCCTTATCTAGCATGGGATACTCTATACAAGTCCATTAACAGAACTGTACATTGACATAGTGGTTAAGTTGCTGGAGCACCAGCCAAAGTTTTTAAATGTAGAACAGTACAGCGATGTTAGCACAAGAAGGCATAGTTTGAAGGTACTTGGAAGCAGATACAGAAGTGTCAGGGGTAAGTTTTTTACACAGAGAATGGTGAGTGCATGGAATGGGCTGCTGGCAGAGGTGGTGGTGGCAGAAACAATAGGGTCTTTTAAGAGACTCCTGGATGGCTACACAGAGGTTAGAAAAACAGAGGACTACAGGTAGACTAGGTAGGTCTAAGGTAGGGACATGTTCGGCACAGCTTTGTGGGCCGAAGGGCCTAAATGGTGCTGTATGTTTTCTGTTTCTAAGATCAATCCAACCCTTTCCTCCCACATAGCCTCCATGCATCCACACGCCTTTCTAAGAATCTCTTAAATGTCCCTAATGTATCTGCTTCTAGCACCATCCCTGGCAGCACATTATAAAGTTATCCAATTACTTGAATTTGTTGCCATTGCAAGGATTGGGCTCAAGTCCTGGGATCAGTGGTCCAGATTTCTAATGATCAATAACTCATCCACAGCATTCCCATCTATCTCTATCAATGCACTCCTACAGATTAGGCTTGGCTTGGATCGGATGAACTGGAAA
Organism: Hypanus sabinus; assembly: GCF_030144855.1. Classification (NCBI taxonomy): domain Eukaryota; kingdom Metazoa; phylum Chordata; class Chondrichthyes; order Myliobatiformes; family Dasyatidae; genus Hypanus; species Hypanus sabinus. The sequence continues at coordinate 71,468,334 of NC_082718.1, read as the reverse complement.
GATAAATTTCCCTCAGCAGGGTGACCCAATAGGAAGCAGAAATAGCCAGGTCACAGAGTTAAATGGGCTGTTGAGGTAAATTGAGTTTTACCTCAATGAATAGTGAGGGCTACAAAACCTCTGTATTGAAAGAGTGTTAGAGGCAGAAGCCCTCTTCACTTCTAGATCAGTAACCTCCTGGGTTATGAACTGAGCAGGGAAGTGGGAAACTGTCTCTTTTAGTCAGTAAGGACACAATGGGCCAAATAGCCTCCTTCAGTGCTATAATATAATCTGATTGTGACGTGGAAAAGTGCACAGATTTGCTACACACTGCAATCTTGACCATATTTTTATTTCCAATGTAGTGACAGTACAGTTAAAGCTCCTGAATAAATAATCACCTTCATGTTCGTTTACACAATCATGGATCAAGGGCAACTTACACGTCTGTATTTTTATCAGAGCGTAGGTGGATGCACATTTTTAAAATAAGGTGTGCAATGCTGCGAACTGTAACCCAGCGTCAGGCTTATGACAAATACTTTACAGATCATTGGGCAGAGATACATTTCAGACCAAAACTGGAAAGGTTTTTGACAGAAGAATCATCACAGATATTATCTCCTGCTCCCTTTTTCTTTCCAAACAAAGCTAATTTCTGTGCCAAGAAGGTATGATTTGAGCCATATCCACACTGAATTATTATTCAGACTCCACAAGCAATCCATCATTCTGACATGGAGACCGTCAATGTAAATGTGATTGATAACACAAGCATATGTTTCAGCAAGATTAATGTGAACTGCTCATACAGTGCGTGGCTTCCAGTTGGTAGACCTGGCAGAACATCCAAGAATGAGAAGGATAGATCTTTTATGAAAAGGGTCAATTCATTATGTGCTGTGTCATATGATGTGTACGATCATGGTCTTTCTTAGCCTTGATTGGTCTTGGAAAATTTTCAACAGAAGTGGTTTGCCATTGCCTTCTTCTGGGCAGTGTCTTTACAAGACAGGTGACGCCAGCCAAGATCGATACTCCTCAGAGATTTTCTGCCGGCATCAGTGGTCGCATAACCAGGACTTGTGATTATTACCAGCCTCTCTATGACATTCCACCACCTGCTCTCATGGATTCACGTGAACCTTTTTGGGGGGAGGGGCTATACAGGTGCTCCACGTTGCCCAAGGGTGATCTGCAGGCTAGCAGAGGGAAGGAACACCTTACATCTCCTTTGGTAGAGACTTATCTCCACCCCACCAGCCTAGTTAGTATGACACAGGCCAGTAAATGGTATTACAACATTTGGGTGACATGGTACCGTAGTGGTTAGCACAACGCTCTGCAGTGGCAGCTGAAAGATCAAGGTTCTATTCCTGCTGCTGATTATTAGGAGTTTGTACATTGTGGGTTTTCTCCAGGTGCCCCTGTTTCTTCCCACATTCCAAAAGATGTAGGGTTCATATTAGTAAGTTATGGGCATGCTATGTTGGCACCAGAAGTGTGGTGACACTCGCAGGCTGCCCAGAACAACTGTGTGATGGAGCTGGTCGATGATGTAAGTGACACATTTCATTGTGTCATTCGAAGTTTCGCTGTGCATGTAACAAACAATGATAATCTTTATATCTTTCCCTTTGGTCACATACCTGAATAGCAAAATGTTATTATAGCAAAATAGCAAAAGATTAAAGATTGGCTTTATTTGTCACATGTACGTCAAGAGATACAGTGAAATGCACCATTTGAGTCAAGTAAAATCAGCGAGAATTGTGCTGGGCAGCCCACAAGGGTGGCTACGCATCCACGCATGTCCACAGTTCACTGACCCTAACCATATGTGTTTCGAAAATGGGAGGAAACCAGAGCCCCCAGAGGAAAGTCACACAATCATGGGGAGAATGTACAATTACCTTACAGATAGCAGCAGGAATCAAACCCTGATCTTAGAGCTGACACTGTAAAGCATTACACTAACCACTATTCTATCAAACACTGGCAGATGGGACTACCTTAGCCAAAATGGAGCATTAGTACTGAAGTGTCTGTTTCCTTGCTGTATGACCCTGTGTCTCTATCTAGAAGGCAAGTCCTGTGCCCATCACAATGGCACACTGGACTGATGAGTCTAGAATGGCTGTGGATGTGTTTACTGGCACTGCCAACAGTCATTTTGAAATATTACATGGTTCAGTATAAATTAATGAAGGCATCATGGTGGTGTTGCAGTTAGTATGATGTCAAAGGCATCATGACGGTGTTGCGGTTACAGTAACGTTGAAAGCAGCATGGCGGCGTCACGGTTAGTGTATCATTAAAGGCATCATGGCCGTGTTGGGGTCAGTATGAAGTTGAAGGCGACATGGCGGTGTCGCCGTTATCATGATGTTGAAGACGACATGGCAGTGTCGCGGTTAGTGTATCGTTGAAGGCATCATGGCTGTATCACAGTTAGTGTGATGCTGAAGGCATCATGGCAGTGTCGGGGTCAGTATGACATTACGGGCATCATGGTGGTTTCACGGTTACCGTGACTTTGGAGGCATCATGGTGGTGTCGCAGTTACCGTAGTGTTGGCGGCATCATGGTGGTGTCACGGTCAGTATGACGTTGAAGGCATCATGGCGGTGTCACGGTTACCATGGCATTGAAGGCATCGTGGCCATGTCGCTGTCAGTATGACATTGAAGGCATCATGACAGTGTCGCGATTAGTCTGATGTTGATGGCATCATGGTGGTGTCACGGTCAGTGTGATGTTGAAGGCATCATGGCAGTGTCATGGTTACTGTGATGTTGAAGGCATCATGGTGGTGTCACAGTCAGTGTGACGTTGAAGACATCATGACGGTGTCATGGTTACCACGACATTGATGGCATCATGGTGGTGTCACGGTCAGTGTGACGTTGAAGACATCATGATGGTGTCATGGTTACCACAACATTTATGGCATCATGGTGGTGTCACGGTCAGTGTGATGTTGGCGGCATCATGGTGGTGTCACGGTCAGTATGACGTTGAAGGCATCATGGCGGTGTCACGGTTACCATGGCATTGAAGGCATCGTGGCCATGTCGCTGTCAGTATGACATTGAAGGCATCATGACAGTGTCGCGATTAGTCTGACGTTGATGGCATCATGGTGGTGTCACGGTCAGTGTGATGTTGAAGGCATCATGGCAGTGTCATGGTTACTGTGATGTTGAAGGCATCATGGTGGTGTCACAGTCAGTGTGACGTTGAAGACATCATGACGGTGTCATGGTTACCACGACATTGATGGCATCATGGTGGTGTCACGGTCAGTGTGACGTTGAAGACATCATGATGGTGTCATGGTTACCACAACATTTATGGCATCATGGTGGTGTCACGGTCAGTGTGATGTTGAAGGCATCATGGTGGTGTCACAGTCAGTGTGACGTTGAAGACATCATGATGGTGTCACGGTTACCGCTTCATTGAAGACATCATGACGGAGTCAGGGTTACCGCAACGCTGAAGGCATCATGGTGGTGTCTCGGTCAGTATGACATTGAAGGCATCATGGCAGTGTTGTGGTTACTGTGACGTTGAAGGTATCATAGCGGTGTCGCGGTTAACATGACATTGAAGGTATTACGGCGTTGTCGTGGTTAGTGCATCATGGAAGGCATTTTGGCGGTGTCACTTTTAGTGTAACGTTGAAGGCATCTTGGCAGTGTTGCGGACTGTGTGACGTTGAAGGGATCATGGTGGTGTCACGGTCAGTGTGACAATTGACAATAGACCATAGACAATAGGTGCAGGAGTAGGCCAGTCGGACCTTTGAATGTGACTACGGCTGATCATCCACAATCAGTACCCCATTCCTGCCTCCTCCCCATATCCCTTGGCTCCGCTATCTTTAAGAGCTCTATCTAACTCTTTCTTGAAAGCATCCAGAGAATTGGCCTACACTGCCTTCTGAGACAGAGCATTCCATAGATCCACAACTCTCTGAGTGAAAAGGTTTTTCCTGAACTCTGTTCTAAATGGCCTACCCTTTATTCTTAAACTGTGGCCTCTGGTTTTGGACTCCCCCAACATCGGGAACATGTTTCCTGCCTCTAGTGTGTTCAATCCCTTAATAATCTTATATGTTTCAATCAGATCCCCTCTCATCCTTCTAAATTCCAGTGTATACAAGCCTAGTCACTCCAATCTTTCAACATACCGTGATGATGGTGGTGTCGCAGTCAGCGTGACGTTGAAGGATTATGGAGCTGGCGCAGTTTGCATGACATTATTATAGCTTGGTGCATCACAGTTCTGAGTTCAGTTCTGACATCAGGAGTTTGTATGTTCTTTCCGTGACTGTGTAGGTTTCCTCTGGTTGCTCAGTTTCCTCCTACAGTACAAAGATGTACCAGTCTTTGGTCATTGTAAATTTCCTGAGATTAGATTAGAGTTAAATAGTTGGGTTGCTAGGCGGTATGGCTTGTTGGGCCATCAGAGGCTGTTCCACAATGTATCTCTAAACGAAAGAAAATGAAAACAGATAATGTCTATGAAAACCATTCCAGCTGGCTTTTCGCATTCACAGACTACAGCCAATCTAGGAAGTCACAAGGAAATTACAATGAATGTTAATAACATGCAGAGATGGGCTTTTACTGAGTGAATTGCCCCCTGCCAGGATGTTTTACCCTTGACTTGCTTGCAAATGGATATATCTCATACTATAATTTGATGGGGAAATTGTCATTTGAGGAAAGATTGAGTTAAATAGTGAGACCTATTTAACCCTGGGATTTAAAGGTGACATGACTGAGACTTGGACAGTAATGAAATGGATTACTGGAGTAGACTCTAAAGAGACTGAAAATGAATAACAATGCTAATGGTGGAAATCTGAAATAAAAGCAGAAAATGTTAAAAACACTCTGCAGGTCAGGAAAGGGAGATACAGGTAGAGAGAGATAGAGACAGAGAGAGGAAGAAAGACAAAGGGAATGAGGGGCACAGAGACAGAGACAAGCAGAGAGAAAGAAAGAGAAAGGGAGTGAGAGGCACAAAGAGACAGACAAACGGAGAGAGATACAGATAAAGAGAGAGAGCGAGAATGAGGGGTACAGAGACAAAAGAAGAAAGAGAGAAAAAGAGAGACAGACACAGAGAAAGAGAGGCACAGAGAGAGAGACATGGAGACACCTAGAGACAGAAAGGGAGACACACACACACACACACACACACACAATGAGACAGAGAGAGAGAGAGACACACACACAGACAAGTAAAAGCTCTGAAATTCATTTTACAGTCATAAATGCTCAACATGTCAGGCAGTACCTGTAGACAGAGATAACTGGGTAAATCTTACAGATGAATAAGTTACAGCAGAGCTGGCCAGTTTGGATACAAACAGAAGCAGTTACCTGAAGTTGTTGAATTCAATATTGAGTCCAGAAAGTGCAAAGTGCTCAGACTGAAGATGTTGGCCCTCAGGGTGACATTGCACCTTGTTGGGAGAGTGCGGGAAGCCATGGATAGGTCTGGGTGGGAGTAGATGAAAGAGTTCAGAGGAGGTTCACGAAATTGATCCTGGGAATGAAGTGGTAAATGTATGAGGAGAGATTTATGTACTTCCTGGAGTTTAGAATAATGAGGGGTTTTCTCATTGCAGCCTATTGAATGTTGAAAGAATGTATATGAAGAGGATGTTTCCAGTAGTGAGGGAGACTAGAACCAGAGGGCATAGCCTCAGAATAAACTAAAATACATTTAGAACAGAGATAAGGAGGACTTTCTTTAGCCAGGGGATGGTTATTCTGTGGTATTCCATAGTGGGGAGAGTCTAGGACCAGAGGGAACAGACTCAAATGAGAAGTACAGAACGACGTCCCTTAGAACAGCGATGAGGAGGGATTTCCTTAGCCAGATGACTGTGAATATCCATAAGTCATTGCCACAGGCAGCTGCAGAGGCCATGTCATTGGGTATATTTAAAGTGGAGATGATAGGTTCTTGAGTAGTTATGGCATCAAAGAATATGGTGAGAAGGGAGGAGAATGGGGTTGAATGGGAAATAAGTTAGCCATGCTGGAATGGGAGAGCAGAGCTGATGGGCCAAATAGACTAATTCTGCTCCTTTGCATATGGTCATATGGTCTAAGCTTAGGGAAAGACAAGCACTACAAAGAGAACTTCATAATTGACTCTGATTTGGGTGGGAAGATAGAATTACACCATGTCTGCAGCTGAGGTCAGGGAGTGATGCAACAAAAAAGGCTCTTCAGCCTAGAATAAGACAAAAGAGCTGTATTAGGCCATTTGGCCCATCCAGTCTGCTTGGCCACTTCATCATGGCTAATCCATTTTCCCTCTCAGCCCCAATCTCCTGCCTTCTCACCATATCCTGTCATGCCTGACCTATCAAGAATCGATCAACTTCTGCCTTAGGCATGCCCAGTTACTTGGCCTCCACAGCAACCCGTAGCAACAAATTCCAGATTCATCATTCTCTGGCTAAAGAAATTCCTCCTCATCTCCATTCTAAATGGACATCCATTTATTCTGAGGCTGTGTTCTCTTGTCTTTGACTCTCCTATCAAAGGAAACATCCTCTCCACATCCACTCTATCAAGGCCTTTCACCGTTCAATAGGTTTCAATGAGGTCATCCTTACATTCTTCTGAATTCCAGTGAATACAGGCCCCGAGCCATCAGACAAGACATTCAATCCTGGAATCTTTTTTGTGAAACTCCTTTGAACCCTCTCCAGTTTTAGGACATCCTTTCTAAAGATGAGGGGCCCAAAGCTGCTCACAGTACTCCAAGTGAGTCCTCACCACTGCTTTATAAGTTCTCAACATTACATCCTTGTTTTTATATTCTAGTCCTCTTGAAATGAATGCTATCATTGCATTTGCCTTCCTCACTACAGACTCAACATGAAAATTAACCTTCAGGGAATCCTACACAAGAACTCCCAAGACCCTTTGCACCTCAGTTTTTTTTGTATTTTGCCTCCATTTAGAAAATAGTCAGCTCTTTCATTTCTCCTACTGAAACGCATGACCATACACTTCCGGACATTGTATTCCATCTGCCACTTCTTTGCCCATTCTCCTAATCTGTCTGTCCTTCTGTAGCTTCTCTACTTCCTCAAAACTACCTCCGCTTATCTTCATATTGTCTGCAAACTTTGCAGCAAAGCCATCAATTCTATCATCCAAATCATTGAGAAATGGTACCAACACAGACCCCTGTGGAACACCACTAGTCACCAGCAGCCAACATGAAAAACCTCCCTTATTTCCCACTCTTTATTCATGCTAGAATCTTACCCATAAAGCCATGGGCTCATAGCTAATTAGGCAGCTTTGTATGACACAGAGTTGTCAGGCAAGATTTTCCCTTGAGGAAACCATTCTGATAATGGCCTACTTTATCATTTTGCAATTTTCCGGTATTCCAGAACCATACCAGAATTAAGCATTACTTGAAAGATTATTACTAATGCCAACACTGTCTCTACAGCCACCTCTTTCAGAACTCTGGGGTGTACACCATCTGGTCCAGGTGACTTATCTACCTTCAGACCTTTCAGTTTCCCAAGAACCATCTCCCTAGAAATGATAACTTCATGATCTCTGACTCCTGTAACTTCCACCATATTGCTAGTGTCTTCCACAGTGAAGACTGACGTAAAATACTTAGTTAGTTCATCCACCATATCCTTGTCCTCCATTATTACTTCTCCAGCATCGTTTTCCAGTGGTCCGATATCTACTCTCGCCTCTCTTTTACACTTCATGTATCTGAAGAAACTTCAGAAATCCTCCTTAATATTATTGGCTAGCTTATTTTCAAATTCCATCTTTACCTTCTTAATGACTCTTTTTAGTTGCCTCCTGCTGTTTTTTAAAAGCTTCCCAATACCCTAACTTCTCACTAATTTTTGCTCTATTATATGCTATTATTTGGCTTTTATGTTGGCTTTGATTTCTCTTGTTAGCCCCCATTATGTAAGCTTTCCTTCAGAGTACTTCTTTCTCTTTGGGATGTATATATCCTGTGCCTACTGAGTTGCTTCCAGAAATTCCAGCCATTGCTGCTCTGCTATCATCCCTGCCAGAGTTGTTGTCCAGTCAATTCTGACCACTCCTCTCTCATGCCTGTGTATTTCTCTTTACTCCACTGTAATAGTGATCACAGTTAAGGGTGAAAGGTGAGAAGTTTAAGGGGAACATGAAGGAAAACTTCTTCATTCAGAGTACTGTGAGAGTGTGGTCCATGGGAGCTCGATTTCAAGGTGTAAGGAAGTTTAGAAAGGTATATGCATAGTAGGGATATGGAGGAATATGTTCCTGGCGCAGGTCGTCAGGAGTAGGTTTTCAGCATGGACTAAATGGGCTGGGCCTGTTTCTGTGCTGTACTTCTCGATGACTCTACATGCCACCATGAACAACAATATGGTGATAGTTAAAGAATCTGAGATCAACTGAGGGATAGCTCTGACCCAGGTCAATGCTGCCCACTCTACACACTGCAACAATGCTGATTCTCCGGGCCTGTATTCACTAGTATTCAGAAGAATGAGGGGTGACCTCATTGAAACCTATCAAATAGTGAAAGACCTTGATGGAGTGGATGTGGAGAAGATGTTTGCTATGGTGGGAGAGTCAAAAACCAGAGAACACAGCTTCAGAATAGTGGGATGTCCTTTCAGAATGGAAATGAGGAGAAATTTATTTAGCCAGAGAGTGGTTAATCTGTGGAATTCAATTGCCACAGGCAACTGTGGAGTTTTATGTATGTTTAAGGCAGAGGTTGATAGATTCTTGATCAGTCAGGGCATGAAGGGATACGGGGAGAAGGCATTAAGTTTGGGCTGAGAGGGAAATTGGATCAGTCATGGGCCAAATAGCCTAATTCTGCTCCGATATCTTATGGTCTTAAGCCCTTCATTTGTTCTGTTTAAATTCGGCTACCATGCTTCCTACAACAAAGATGGTATAAAAACCTGCCTTGTTTATTGTGAAGCACAAAGATCCTTTTGTTCTGAGAGTATGAAGATTGCCATAAAAATGCAAACATTACTGCATGGAATAATATCTTTAACTCTTATCTCTCCTCTATTTTCCTCTCCATTGCGCTCGCTCTCTTTCTCTCTCTCTCTCTCTATTTTTGTCTCACACACTCTCCTTTTCTCCCTCTCCATCACTCTCTCTCCCTCCCTCTTCCTCTCCAATACTTGCCCACTCTGTTTCTCTCACCCTCCCTCTGACACTTGTTTCCACTCTCTCCCCTTCCCTCTCTCGCCTTCCCTCTCTCTCTCTCTCTCCCCTTCTCTCTCTGCTTCTCTCCCCCCCCCCTCTTTCTCCCATGTCTCCATCTCCCTTTCTCCCCTTCTCTCTCTCTCTCTAGTAATGTACTGCACAGACCCTGGAGAAGTGAAACATGCCAGTCGTACGATTTCAGACACCAAGCTGCTGGTGGGGTCCACAATACAGTTCAGCTGTGATCCAGGATATATATTGGATGGAAACGCACTGGTGACCTGCTACAGCCGAGAGACAGGCACCCCGTTATGGACATCAAAACTACCACACTGTGCACGTAAGTCAAAGGAGGTTCTGGAAGACTTTCAGAAGTAGCATCTAACACATGGAATGAAAAAATTTCAAGGTCGAAGTCAAGTCTATTATGATCTGGAAAAGTCCTTGTGTGCAATGAAAACCTTCCAGCTGCATCACAGGCACACAACATCATAGAAGCAACATTCACAATAAGCACAATTTAAACAAAAATCATACTCAAATTTTTACAAGAAAAAACACAATTAGAACAAAACCAGTCAATTTCAGAGCAAAGTGATCAGTGGTAAACTGATGCTAAACTGCACTGGGGTTTAGAGTTTTACCAGCAAGTTCAAGAACCAACTGGTTGAAGGAAAATAGTTGTCCTTAAACCTGGTGGTGTGGGACTTCAGGCTTCTGTACCTCCTGCCCAATGCTAGCAGTGAGCAGTGACATGGTGAGGATCTTTCATGGTAGGTGTCACCTTCCTGAGGCAGTGTCTCCTGTTGATACTGCCAGTAATGGGAATGGACATGTCCATAATGCACTGGGCTGAGTCAACTACTCTCTGCAGCTTCCTGTGGGATAACATCTTTCCAGGCAAGGAAGGTCACTCCGTTTGGCGGGTGAGACTTGCGGCTGTGAAACAATCTCATGGTCTGGGGCCTCCTCCATAGTAAAACCATAAGAAACGGGAGCAGAATTAGGCCATTCAGCCCATCAAGTCTGCTCTGCCATTCCATCATGGCTGATCCCAGATGCCACTCAACCCCTTCTCACCATATCCTTTGATGCCCTGACAGATCGGAAAATGAATAACTTACACCTTAAATATACACATTGACTGGCCTCCATTGCAGTCTGTGGCAGAGTATTCCACAGATTCACTACTCTCTGGCTCAAAATATTCCTCCTTATCTCTGTTCTAAAAGGTCACCACTCAATATTGAGGCTGTGCCCTCTAGTTCTGGATACCCCCACCAGAGGAAACATCCTCTCCACATTCTCTCTATTTAGTCCTTTCAAAATTCAGTAGATTTCAGTGAGATCCTCCCACATTCTTCTAAGTTCCAGTGAGTACAAGCCCAAAGCTGCCAAATGCTCCTCATTGGTTAAACCCTTCATTCCCAGAATCATCCTTGTGAACCTTCTCTGGACTCTCTCCAATGACAACACTTCTTTTCTGAGGTTTGGGGCCTAAAACTGTTCACAATACTCTTAAGTACAAATAAGAGAAAATCTGCAGATGCTGTTAATCCAAGAAACACACAGAAAATGGTGGAGGAACTCAGCAGGCCAGACAGTATCTATGAAAAAGAGTACAGTCAAAGTTTTGGGCTGAGAGCTTCATCAGGACACAATACTCCGAGTGCGGACTGTCTAGCATCTTATGAAGTTTCAACATTATCTCCTTACTTTTATATTCTAATCCCCTTGAAATAAATGGCAACATTGCATTTGCCACAGACTCAATCTGTAAATTAACCTTCTTGGAGTCTTGCACAAGGACTCCTAAGTCCCTCTGCACCTCTGAGGTTTGAACCTTCTCCCCATTTAGATAATACTGTTCCTGTTAACAAAATGCATTATCATACATTTCCGAACACTGTATTCCATCTGCCACTTTTTTGCCCATTCTTCCAATTTGCCTAAGTCCTGCTGCAATCACATTGCTTCCTCAGCACTACCTACCTCTCCACCTATCTTCGTATTGTTACGTACTCCGTAACTGGGTGTCTGACCAACAGAGAAAGAAGAATCCGTTGGAGTCTGGTGGTACCAAACTAAAGGTGTTTATTAATAAACTACACAACACAATATCAAAAATGCAAATATACATATAAAACAAGTTAACAGTAATAAACCTAAAAGTGTAGGAATAATAATAATCAATAATAAACAAGCTCTATCGATGTCTAGGGGAAAATGAATTGTCATAGGAAAGTACAGAGTTCAGTTCAAAAATGCTGAGGTGGTTATGGTTGTTGTGTTGAAATCGTTGGAGAGAGAGAGAGCGAGCGAGATGTAACAGCAATAGCTGCGGCAGGCAAACCTTTTGTGGCTTTCTTAATCTGTCGTGTCATTGTGGCCATTCAGTTATGACCCCTCTGGTCTTCAGCTAGACTGTTCTTCTGTGGTGGACTCGTCACTCTGACATGAGTGGACGCACACACAAATCCCCACTGGCCCTGCTGTAACACTGTGAGCTTTACTGACCGATCTCCTGATTCAGTCTCCGAAGCCACCACCTTTCTGTGGGTTCCCAACACTCAGTCAGTGTCCACTGGTGTGTCTGAAGGTGTCTCTCCAGACCTGTCTTTTTATCCCCACTCATGGGGTCTCAGCTATCCATCAACTCTGAATGACCATGTCCATCAAATCAGGCCACTCCTGCTATCTCCTGAGGAATGTTAACGAGCAAAGTAAAGTCCTTGTAGTGGAAGGTAAATAATCCAGGAAGAGTCAAAATACAGTAAATCAACAGTCTCTCTCCTCCTCTTATCTGTAGCAGATGTTCTTGCCTGTGTTTCATCTCTCTCTCTCTCATGAGCAACATAGCAACAGCAATAGTTCATAGTTCTCAGGAGGGGGGTTGAGAATGGTTAACTCTGCACCCCATTGACCATCAGGTCTGTCCATCACTCATAACACCCCCATCCTTCTGGGAATTTTCACCAGAGTGAAAATTAACTGATAAAGCATATTACTGAATTACAAAGTTTAACAAAATACAGAAGTGGTCTTAACTACAAGAATAATACAGATACACTTTCAAATTAACATCTAGATAAACAATCAGCAATTACATTGTCACTCCCCTTTACATGTTGTATTTTAATATCGAATTCCTGTAACAACAGACTCCAACTTAATAACCTCCTATTTTTATTTTTCATGTTAGCCAAGAATACAAAAGGGTTGTGATCAGTATAAACAATTAATGGTCTCTGTGCTGCACAGATGTAGACCTCAAAATGCTGAATTGCCAAGATAAGTGCCAACAATTCTTTCTCCACAGTGGAGTAATTTCTCTGATGCACATTGAACTTTTGAGAGAAATACGCCACTGGGTGTTCCACTCCATCCCCTGCTTTCTGCAATAGGACTGCCCCTGCAGCCTCATCACTTGCATCAGTCGCCAGGGAGAAAGGTTTCAAGAGATCAGGTGCTTTTAACACAGGGTGGTGGCACAATATGGTTTTCAACTTCTCAAAAGCTTCCTGACAAGGACTGCTCCACTCAAATTTTTCCTCCTTCTGTAGGAGCTTTGTAAGCAGGAGGACAATGTCCACAAAGTTCTTACAAAATTTTCGATAGTACACCACCATGCCCAAAAACCTTCTCAATGCCCTCTTATTTGTTGGGACAGGAACCTCGGAAATAGCCTGTACTTCAGCCTGCACAGGAGCCAATTGCCCCTGTCCTACCACATACCCCAGATACGTGATCGTGGCGTGGCCATACTCACTCTTTGCAAGGTTCACTGTGAGGTGGGCTGCAGACATTCATTTAAACAGTTTCTCCCCAGCTTCAATGTGCTCCTCCCAAGTGTCACTCCAAACTACTACATCGTCAGTATAAGCCTTTGTGTTTGTTAACCCTTTAATCACAGCATCAATCATTCTCTGAAATGTCCCTGGAGCGTTTTTCATTCCAAATGGCAACACATTGTATTCATAGAACCCTGATGGTGCGACAAAGGCAAAAATTTCTTGAGCCCTGTCAGTCAAAGGAACACACCAGTATCCCTTTAGCAGGTCAATCTTTGGGATGTATCTTGCTTTACCCGCTTTATCAATACAATCATCCACCCTGGGGATAGGGTAAGCATCTGATTGTGTGATGGCATTCACCTTTCTGTAATCTGCACAGAATCTTATACTACCGTCCGGCTTCGGTACAACCACGAATGGAGATGCCCATGCAGAGGAAGATTCATGAATAATACCAGCAGCTAGCATATGCTCAATTTCTTTTTCCACTAGCTTGCTCTTTTCCAAATTCATCCGATAAGGGGATTGTTTAATCGGCTGAGCTGAGGTAACAATAACATCATGCTCTGTTACTTTGCACCTCCTGGGAACATCTGGGCATAAACCTGCATGCTGGTTAATTAGCTGTGTCAGCTGCTCTCTTTGTTCAGGCTCCAAGTGACTGACTTTATCAGAAAAGTTGGCCAAAATAACAGAGTTCTCTAGTCTGGTGGGTACTATGCATATCTTTTCAAAACACTCAGACCCCTCCTTATCAATCCTTTCTGCCTCATCGGTCTTCGTGACAGCACCGGCCACTGTGGGGGTCGCGTCATGATAACCTTTGAGCATGTTAACATGAGCCAACTGGCTTGGCTTTCGCTTATCAGGTGTTATGATCACATAATTCAGAGTCTATTTTCTTAATCACTTTGTACGGCCCTTGAAACCTCGCCTGTAGGAGGTTGGTAACTACAGGGAACAGGACCAAAACCTTATCGCCCGCTTGAAATTTTTGCTCTCGGGCTCGTTTATCATACCATTGTTTCATTTTAGTCTGGGAGTCTTCAAGATTTTGCTTCGCAAACTCACAAACTTTATGGAGCCTTTCACGGAACCTCAAAACATAGTCAATCACATTGACTTGCACATTCGGACTAGACCGTTTTTCTTTGAGTAAGGTTAAAGGTCCTCTGGGCCTGTGACCAAAAACGAGCTCAAATGGACTGAACCCCAGAGATTCCTGAACTGTGTCCCTCACTGCAAATAACAGAAGTGGTAATGCATCAACCCAGTCACGAGTGTTCTCCTGACAGTAAGTTTTAATCATAGTCTTTAAAGTTGTGATGAATCTTTCCAATGCTCCTTGAGATTCCGGGTGGTATGCAGAGGCTAGAATTTGTATAACTCCCATCTGAGTCAACATTTGCTGAAATGCATGGGATGTGAAGGTACTCCCCTGATCTGACTGAATCTCTCTAGGTAACCCTACTGTGGTGAAAAATTTAATGAGTGCCTTTACTACCACAGGAGTCCTAATGTTCTCCAGGGGCACAGCCTCTGGAAATCGAGTAGCAGCACACATCAGGGTCATGACGTACAGCCGCCCACTCGCAGTTCTAGGCAAAGGACCCACAAAATCCACTATGATTCGGGAAAAAGGCTCCCCAAAGGCGGGTATCGGTCTGAAAAGTGCCTTAGGGATAACCTGATTTGGCTTTCCTACCACCTGATAAGTATGGCACCTTTTATAATAGTCAACAATATCCTTCCTCATATTTGGCCTATAAAAATCTTTCATAACCCTATCCACCATCTTCCTTACTCCCAAGTGTCCACCTAGAGGTCCCTTGTGAGCCAAGTTCAAAATTTAATCCCGATTATCCTTCAAAACACCACCTGGTGTACCACCGCCCAGTCATCATTGACTGGCACCGTGGTCGGCCTCCACTTCCTCATTAACACTCCCTCCTTCAGATAGTATCCCCCTGGTTCCTTATCAATCTCTACTTCAGAAAGAGCTGATTCTTTCAAAGCCACAAGCTCCTCATCACGACTCTGTTCCTTGCTAATGGTAGATCTACCTCCTCTCCTTTACTCTCCTTAACCCCACTATCCTTTTCCTTCTCCTCCGGTAACCCCTTTTCATACAAGGTCAGCAAAAATGTCTCCGCTAAATCAACCCTGGACTCATTTAAACTGTCTCCTTTCTCAGCCGCCTTTCTAGACATGCTGCGAGTGATTGCGCATGCAGGATAAATCTTGGAATCTATGGGCGAGTCCTCAGCACTTACAGGCTTACTTGTTAATTTCATTGCTGAATACATGTCACCACCTGCCAGATTGTTACCAAGTAGGACGTCCACGCCGTCCATAGGTAGTTTCGACCGCACCCCTATTTCGACTGGTCCAGATACCAGGTCACATTTCAGAAACATCCTGTGCAAAGGTACCTTTTCCGATACCTCTTAACACAACCTCCCCAGTCTCAGTCTCAGGACCGAAGTCTAACACCTTCCTTAGAATCAATGACTGATCAGCCCCAGTATCTCTCCAGATCCGCACTGGAACTGGGGTTTCTCCTTCCTTCAGACACTGTCCTTTCCGAGATAAACTTCTCACGCTCCTCTTGTGCTCTATCTAACTTTGCCTTGATCTGTTGACCGACTCAATACAACCAGTCGGGATTGCTGTTTTCCCTTTTCCTGTCTCCTTCTTTGGAGCAAAACACTTAGATGCTATATGACCAGCTTTCCCACAATTATAACACGTAAAGTTGGGAACCTTCCTGCCTGCCTGCTTTTCTTCCTCCTTACCTTTTCCACTAGCTCCTGGCTTATTCTCTGCCTTAGCCAGTGGGCTTTCTCTGCTATCCCTACTGCCTCTCTGGTAGCTCTTTTTTAGGGAGAACTTTGTTTTGTGGGTTAAGGTATACTCGTCTGCTAATTTGGATTAATAAAGTAATAAAGTCACCGTCTCCTTCTCATCCAAGTACGTCTTCATACTCTCAGGGATACAACCTTTGAACTGCTCCATCAGTACTAACTGTAATAGTTTATCATAATCTCCAACGATCCCTTTTGAGGCGCACCAATGCTCATAATACATTTGCATCTCACGGGCAAACTCTAAATACGTGTGGTTCCACGGCTTTCTCAAGTTCTGGAACTTCTGCCGGTATGCCTCTGGCACCAACTCGTAACTCCTCAATATAGCCCTTTTTACTTCCTCGTAATCCTTAGACTCATCGGCAATGCCGAATACGCTTGCTGAGCCTTCCCCCTAAGTACGCTCTGTAACAGAACAGCCCATTTCCCCTTAGGCCAGTTCTGATTCGCAGCCACTTTCTCAAAATGAAGGAAGAACTTATCGACATCCATCTCCTCGAATGGAGGTACCAACTGGATCTCCAGACCAATCTTGAACCCCTCATTTGGGTTTGCTGCCCGGTCTTCCCTGCGATGCCTTTAACCTCTCCATTTCCAGCTCAAACTGCCTCTCTTTCTTGCTGTCCACCCTCTGCCTATCAGCTTCTTCTCTCTGCCTTGCAGCTTCTATTTCCTTTATCTGGAATATCTGGAGCTCATGCTCCCTTTCCTCCTTCTCCGTAACTAACCTTAATCTTTCTATCTGTATCTGAAGCTCACCCTCGACTGGTTTTTTCCCAGGGAACACCCCGAAGTCGAGTCTTTTAAAAATTTGTCAATTTCCATTTCTGCTGGTTTCCCATCTGGTTATCCACACAACCAGATCAGATAAGGGACTTTTATCCCGATTCACTGGCCCCCCAATTTGGTAATCAAATCCCGGAGACGAGGCCCCAATTTGTTACGTACCCCGTAATTGGGTGTCTGACCAGCAAAGAAAGAAGAATCCGTTGGAGTCTGGTGGTACCAAACTAAAGATGTTTATTAATAAACTACACAATACAATATCAAAAATGCAAATATACATATAAAACAAGT